>NC_081415.1:325185136-325547636 GCF_030272615.1 Cryptomeria japonica
TTTTGGGTGGTCTGCTTAACCAAAGATATTTGGATTCTTGTGTTGATCTTGCAATCAACCATCCCCAGTCAGAGCTACTGTTGGGAGTATTTAAAACTGAGTCAATTTTATAGGCCCATTTCAAAATTTTGCCCTGCATTTCCAAATGATTAAAATAAGTCAGTTTGAATGGCCTAGTTAGCAAGGGGGTAAAATGGAGCCGGTTGATTTTCAGAGGGTAAGGCTTGGGATTCATGTCCCACACCTTTCATTTGGCCTATGCAGTGATGTGCAACATTCAAAATTCAGTTTGGATAAGTTTACTAGGTACCCATTTTGAGGGGTGAGCTGAAAGTGCATTTTAGGCACAAATGCAAATTTTATGGAGTAGCATTCTTTGAACGATTACATCTTTTGCCCTGTTGATCGTCATGAAAAAATTAAAATGGATTCAATTGTATGCATTAATGTGAGTCACCCTGCAAAATTTCAGGTCTTGACGAATCCATTTGCTCAGTTTTCAAAACCGAATCCGTTTGCAGTTTGTGTGTTTTGGCAAGTCCCTGTTTCGACAGCTAGTCGGAGCCCTATTTTGCACAACTGTAAAAATTGCCTCAATGAGCGTCATGTCAGAATGTTTGTTCTAGGCTAATGTTGGTATAAATGGTGAGCTACATTTCAAATTTCAAGCTTTTATCAATCTGTTTGATCGGTTTTCAAAAGGACTCATTTTGCCATCAAATTCAGTTATCCGCACTTCCAGTGTAAGATCAATTAATGTAGCCGTTTTGGTGAGCACGCCGTTTGCATCCTGTCAGTCTGGTGATCCAACTAAGAATTTAAAGATTTAATATGTACTTTAAGGTACCTATGTTTCAAATTTGAGGACCCACGGAGGTCGTTTGATATTTTTGAGAAAGGCATCATGTGTTGCCAGAACATTGACTTCATTAGGTCCGCAGTGTCAACAAAGCCAGTTGGCTGTTTTCAGAAATTAATATCTCTTTTCTTGGGACTCATCTTGAGAAACCATTTAGTAGATGTCATCCTTGTATATCAAAGTACATGCCTGTCAGATGGCGAGCTCCAGAAAGGTGTTTTGACAGGTTTGAAAATTACGTCTTCGCGATTAAATGCGAAAATGTGGCGTAATTACCTGAAAGTTGGGAAATGCAATTTTATGATCCGAAAACGATGTCGATCGTCTCCAAAGGTATGTTTGAGGTCCACGAAGCTTTTCAGAAGTCATTTGTATGAAAACAAAAAAAAAATTTAGTCGGACCCACTTTGGGGACCGACCTGGCTCATGCCTATGCCGTATTAGTTTATTGGCGACTTTGTTCACTAAGAGAGTATCGGGTGTAGAGCATGGTAGTCATCAAAACCTCCAATAGCAGTTCCAATTGGCAGGCATAAGGCGCATGATAATTTTACTTTGCCTTCATTACTGTGGCGTGAGAAGGGCATTAAACTCCAGAAAGATTGCATTGTGCTTCCTATGTTTTCCCTTTTGTGTGTAGCTTTTCTTTGGCATTGAAATTTATTTTCAAAGCTATCAAATGTGAATTTTCCATTCTCCAAAATCTCTACGTGGTGTTTAGTAAAGGAGCTGAAGTTTAATGTTGGGGAAATTCATGTGTTCAGAGAGGGGGCTGCATAAAGTTTCAAGTGCTCCAAGCAAATTGCAAACAAGACAAACTCCCCCATGTTTTGCCTCATCCCTCCAATAAGGTAGCGTGGTTTTTGAAGTAGTTCGTAGAAGACTTCAGGCTTCTGTGTGGGTGTTGAAGTTACCAGCAAATCAAACAGATGCAATGCAAATTTGGTATGTTAGAGCTTGTGACTCCTCTGCGTGGGGGTTTTCAGATTTGCACCGAATGCAAAGTGTGTTTTATGCTGGAAGGTGAAAGGTAGGCATGAGGATGTTAATGTAGCAAGAGACAAGGGGCTACAAAGATAAATGAAACCCAGCCCACACTCATTCCTTCCTCCACGTGATGATTGGTAGAGGGTGCTAATGCTCTTAGCAATTGCAAACCAATGCTATGTCTTCTTTACCTTGCGTAGTGTTCAAAATGGCGTTGACATCCAGCAGCTTTGCATCCTCCAATGGCACGTAGAAAATGGGAAGGCGCTGTAGTGTCAACATTCAAGTCTCATGAGGTGGGAGAAGACAATGCAAAGTACCTCCATGTAGCGTGGTTTTGGAGTGTTCTAAAATTCTAAGTAATGCCCCTACGTAGAAGTTTATGGAGCAGCGTAGGAGACTGGGAGGGACGTGGAAGATAGCAAGACAATGAAATTTCAATGACCTCCCTCTTTATCGAGCGTGGTGTATGGAATCCTCCTTGCAGCGTGGCTCCTCCCTCACACTCCTCCCTCACACTTCATAGTTCTCCCCTTGCGTGTAGCGTGGTTGTGGTGAGCTGCATAGTTGTTTGGAAGCTATGTTAACACAAAACGCATTCAAGAAAATGCGATTGGCTGTTGAAAGCCATAAACCCCCTCTGCGTGAAGTGGAAGGAACCAGAGAGCAAGCAAAATGAAGTTAGAAAGGGGCGTGAGAAGTAGCGTGCAACAAGTAGCGATGGAGATTAGGCAACGTGGTGTTTGGAGACATAGCAAGTGTTAATAAACTGCAATCAGGCCTCCTCTTTCGCGTGCCCCCATATCCCTCCAACAATGCAGCGTGAAACATGGTTTTGAAAGAGGGTTCTGAGAAAGTTCAAAACCAAGTGTAAATTGGTTGCAGTTTCATGTGCATTGGCTGCATATAAATTGAAGGGAACCTGTGTTATGACTATGCTATTAACTAGATTAGGGTGAATAGTTCCAATTTTGATCTCAAGCAGAGCTCCTGTGCAGTGTTTGATTTTGAAAAGGATGATTGAGGTATTTGTTTTGTAAATTTAAATGGTAATGCAATTGGTAGGTCTCCAGCATCATCCTCGCGTGAAAAATGGAGAACAGAGACCATTGATTTCTAATCAAATGCACAGAAAACACCATTAAAGTCGTAGGGAAAAGCTCCAAAGTGCAGCTACAAGCATAACATTTTATCCCACATTGACTGGGAAAGGGACATTTTTGATGTTTATATGCAAAGCTCCACAGTAATATAATGTCTAAGCCTTGAAGGCTTTTGACGGATGGCATTTGATGGCACCCAAGGTGGGCCCACGCGTGAGCACGGATCCCGAGGTGACGGAGGAGTTAACTGGATGGCAACCAGGTGGACCCCACACGGGCATGCTTCTCGAGGCAGACAGGCAAAATTTTGCAGAGGAAGGTCGGGTTAATGAGTGAGCAGGTTCGAGATGGATCAACGGTGCGCGCTATTTCGCGAAGGGAAGATGCACGTAGTTTAAACCCCGCGAAATAGCGAAAGTGAACGAGAGTCATCCACGTGTCATGATAGGTGGCAGTCCAGCAGGTGGGTCCCGGTGAGGTGGCACACAGTTGGCGCACAAGTGGCAGTCGAGTGGCGATGACGTGGTGGCCAAGTGGCAGTGACGAAGAAAATGACGTGGCGGTGATGAGGTGTCATCCCAGGTGGCGTCCGGTCAACCCCATCGACCAATCAGAGGCCGCCACGTGGCAAGGCGTCAGACTGCATTAGAGACAAAAAATCAAAATTAAAATGAATAAATGATATAGTTTAAACTATATTAAATAATTCAAAAATTTAAATGATGTGCACATTGGGGAATTAATTCGCCCAGGACTCAATTTTTGGCCAAGGTATAAAGTGTTATATATTTTCGGAATGCTCTCGGACTGAGGAATCCGATTATGAGGTTAATTTTGACAAATGTGGGATATTTTGGAAGCAGTTTCCATGGGAACAAAATTTTGTTAGAGGGGAGACACTTGGCAATTTTCAGTTGTAGATTTGATTCTCTTCCCTCTCCTTTTTATTCCCCATTCTTCTTAGTTGTAGGGGTTCAAGTTTTTGAGAGATTTGCTCCAAGGGAGAAATCTGAAATTGCAGGTTCCAGTGATGGCATCCTTTTATCAATGCAAATGACAGTGTGTTCGTTTATGTTTTCAGTGTTGTCTTTACTGTAGGTTAAGTTTCAGTTTGCAGGTTCACACATATGCAAGGCATGTGTGAGTTTCCATGAAATTGTCTCCAAATGTACTTAGATTCATATAATTTCATATTATCAAGGATAATTTGAGTTGTCTCTTTTAGATTCCTCTAAGAGTGTAATGTTGTCTTTTGGGTATTCTTCAAGGAAGGATTTAAATCCTAAAGCCCAGCATTAATGATTTTGAATGCATATTGGATATCTACATATAAGTATGGTTTTGTGATAGAGCAGAGGATTGTATTAATGTAAGGCATTGATACATGAAAATTTAATGTTGAAAAGAACTTGCATCTGAGATTTCTCATCCAGTTTTATGCATGACTCTGTGGCCTGGATAAGGCATTGGTCTCTTGTAATATTGAAAGGTTGTCAAAACACCATTTAAAAATCCAAAATCAGAATATCTTTTATATTTTATGTTATGTGGAAGTGTCCCTCCATCTCATGATTCAAAATGTTGAGTTGCAAGTGTGGATCTAGCCCATCTGCAGTTATCTCTTAGTTTTTTAACCTTTTGAGATCCATCTGCTTTTGATTGATGCAGTCTTGTGTGTAATAGGTCTGATTGAATGCATCAAAGGTATACCCGCCTAGGTTTTGCAGAGCCTGAAGAGTAGAAGGATTCATATCCTTGTCATGTTGTCCAAGCCCTGAGGTGTTTCATCGATTGAGATTGGCTATCTCATAGATAGATTTGCAGGTATACTTGGGTTATCACTTTTGGTGAACAACAGACCAAACCCCAACCATTGAAGTATGTTGAAGATAAAATTCCTATTAGGAATTAGTCTTTAATTGGTAAAGGTTATTTCTTCTACTTTTTACTCATAGGAATATTCCCAAGGAATCCATACAAGTCTTTTGTCTTATTTGATTATTCTCACACATGTGAGAATGACATTTTAATTAGTCTTAATTTGTGGAATATGAGAGCTTAGGTGTAGATTCTTTATTATGAGGATTGTGACATCTTGCACACACATAGGATGAGTGGTGGTATGAATATACTTGGGAGCTACTTATGCAACTCCTTTCTCACCTCTATTTATTTGAGGTGACTCTCTCATTCTTCATATGAAGCATTAAATGGTATCTCTCTCTCTGTCTCTGTCTCTCTCTCTGTCTCTGTCTCTGTCTCTCTCTCTCTCTCTCTCTCTCTCTCTCTCTCTCTCTCTCTCTCTCTCTCTCTCACACACACACACACACACACACACATTGTATCATTATAACACTTTATGCCATCTTTATAATATTGGAGGTTTTTTATTTTTTTTCCCCCAACAAAATATTGTGTCTCCTCTTGGTTCTTTGGTGTGCATGCTCTTATATCTCTTATTTTTCATTTTCAATGGTAATCTAATCCTTCAACCAATTTCTCTTGGATTAGTTAGTTCATTTTTTTCATTATATTTCTTTTAATTCCATTGAACCCTACCATATGCATTGTCAAAATCAAGTTGATAAGAACAACATATTGACTAGTTTGTTGGGCCCATTCACAAGTTTCCCAAACCAAAATTAGATTGTCAAGAATATATCTACCAACAATTAAACCTTTTTTTATCTCAAAAAATTCCTTGAACTATAGGTTTAACCCTTATAGCTAGGGTTTTTTCTATAAATTTATAAGAGGTGTTAAGTATTGTGATGGGATGCCAACCAAATATAGTATGATCCTCCTTTTTTATTTGAGAAGAAGCTTGATTATGCCACCATTAATGGTTGGGCATAAAGACCCTTTCTCAATTTTCTCTAAGTATAAGAAGTAAAAATTTTCCTTGATGTGATGCCACATGGTTCAATTAAATTCTATGGGGAGCCCATCACTGCGCAAACTTTTATAAGGAGCCATAGAAACAAGACCATTTTTCAACTCTTCTAGAGAGTTCTGTTAAGATATCGACTATAATCAAAATCTATTTGATTAGAAATATAACCTCTAACTATATCCTCAAAGGCATTTTGAATATCTTTCCATTGATCATCTTTGAAGAGATCTTCATAAATTTGTTGAATAAATTACATATATCAATGGGATTAGAATGAAGAGTATCAGAATCATCCTTTATAATAGTAATTCTTTATTTTTTGTGTTTATAGTTGAGATAATTAAAAAATATTTAGTTCCCTTGTTACCTTAATTTATCTAATGTAACCTAGATCTAACTTTAGCCCCTTGACCTCTATAATTATCAATTTTGTGCAAGTGAGCTTCTACAACAACAATGAATGTTTACAAATTAATATTGTAGGATCAACATTGATAAGTTTTGTAGCATGAGCAAGTTTCCCTTGGAAATATTTTTTCTTACGTTTTCATTTGTAAGTCTTTTTTTTGCTAGATAAGCAATGGAAATTAATGCATTGAGTAATGGCAACACACCTCCAATCAATCTAAGAATATCCTTCACTAGGTTTGGGAAGAGAGTTTCAAATCACCTCTAGGGCAACTAAGAAAATAGGATTTTTTTAAATGAGATACATTAATCTTAAATGGGAGAGAATTGCCAATATTTGAATTTTGAGACAAGCAAATGTTGCACACAATGGGATAATGATCTGAAAGGGTAGAAGAGATATCCACCTTGAAATGCAACCCCAATAGATCATGGACCAACAAAAGATTGGGAGAAACATAAAATCTATCCATCCTACTTAATTTTATATCTCCCATTCTACAATTGGACCAGGTATACCAGTTTTTAGAATGGCTAGCACTCTTATCATGAATAGGGTCAACCACCCCCAAGGAGTTATAACAAAACAACTAACTATCAAATTCATCTCTGTTGAGGTTTATTATTTTATTCCAGCTACAACCTTGAGGATGTTCTACCATGTTAAACTCACCACTTGATATCTAATTTGCATTGGGTATATCATTAGCCATCCAATCCCAAAGTTGGATTCATTCTTTAGAGAAGTTGGCTTGATGCAGCCATAACCGGTAAAACCCTCAAAAGAGAATTAACCGGCTTATGCAGCAAGAGTAACACACGTGAAAGCAACAAGAAAACATAGCAAGATCACAAAAAAAAATAATTTAATTGTCTTAGAACCTCTGGTAACCAACCGGTTATCAACATACAATCATCATTGAACATCCGGTAGTTAACTAGTCACATGCAGGCTACAAGCCAAATACAATCCAACTAAGACTCTTAGAATCAACCAGATCCTCAATCATGAATCTAAATCCTTATTCTGATTTCTACTCCCTTTGCCTTACAAATGATTACATAACACCCTATATATACCATCTGGATCATCCGGGTCGGCCATAAAAGATTACATTTACCAATGCAAGAAATGAAATGTGTAACTAGGTCGGCTCCAAAGAATGAAATATTCTTTCAGAAAATAAGAACTAAGAAGATCGGATCAGCACGAAGGTTGGCCACATACCAAACAACATTGGAGAAGACCCCAAAAATACCCACATGCCAAGAACCACTCTGGTAATGAAGGAAAGTTAACCAGTAACCACAAGAACTATCCCAGAACCTAGAAATAGTCAACCAGGAGCGATAACTAGCTAGAAAAGAATCCAAATGGATTGAAACTCTAGAATTAAGCACATGAACCAACCTAGAGACCAAAAAAAGGATCTACAATGAAAAGCAAGCAATACCTAGTACCAACCGGTAGGAACACAAAAAACTGCACACTAAACTAAACAAGAACTAAACTAAAAGGAAATATTTTTGGTTGATGCAAGATTGCTCATAGACTAGGGATGCTCCTACATTAGACACCCTAGGTAGAAAGAGTTGTTCCATGAGAGGCATCTCATGAACATCGAAAAGGATTCGAGATAAAGACCTTATGCTCATTTATGATCCAAACATCTTCCTTATCTGCAAACCTCTTATTTAGCTCATCTGGGACCTCAACCGACTTCTCTAACCCCTTACTCTCTTTGTTTCTCTTCCCTTGCTTCAGATCTGCATATTGTCTCTGCTTACTTCTCTCTTTCTTCTACAACTCTGATTTGTTTCTGCCACAAGACTTCATCCGGTTTGTCACCATAAGCTTTCTATCATCTAGTTCTATCTGTTCATCAGGCTTATCTTTTAGACCCTTATGTAGACTCATGCTATCTTCTGGTATAACCTCTGAAACTGGTTTCTCAGTACTGCAACTTTTCTCAAGACTTGGATTCTTCACATCCTTCTCTTTCTCCTTCAAATAAGTCAATGTGAACTTCTGCCCATCCTTCTCAATAGTGATTAGGTCTCTTCCACAGTCATAAATATCTCCTCTATCAAACTGCCAAGGTCGTCCCAGCAAGACATGACAAGCACTCATAGATACAACATCACACAAGACCTCATCCCTAAAAGGCCCAATATTAAAATTCACCACACTGTTCCTTTACTTCTATCTTTTAATCATCTTGTAACCAACTTACCTTGTAAGGACAAGGATTCCCAAGCCTCTTCAACCCAAGCTTCACTACCATCTCTTCAGATACCAAATTATCAGTACTTCCACTATCCACAATAACCTTGCAACACTTACCTCTTGATTTGCACATTGTCCAGAAAAGACTCTTTCTTTGAGTAGATCTGATATCCTCACTGCTCTTCTCCATCATGACTCTTCTGAACATAATGGATTCTCCTTGCTCCAGTGTACAGTCAGTTCTGGTAACTCCACCTTCTGGTTTCTCATTTTTCACATGACTTCTTGCCATTCCTTGCTTACATTCATAAAATATATGTCTGGTTTCCCCACACTTGAAACATTTGCTAGGAAATTCTCTATCAATAATGCCACTGCCTTTCCTCTGTGTTTTATGTTCTGGTTCTTTACTCCACTTAGGTTTTGATTCTTCTTCAACATTCTGCTTCTCAGTACTCATCTACCCCTTGAATCTGTCCTTCCCTCTAGGGTTATTCGGTTGTCTTCTTCTCATCTTCTCCTCAGCCTTCAAAGCATACCGGTAAGATTCTTAAACTGTGGAAACCCTCAACATACTCTTCTCATCATGAATGTTAAATGCAAGTTGTCCATTTATGTACCTCACCACCTTTTCTCTATCCACCTCTCTATGTATAGATCTAATCATCACCTTGTAGAATTCCTCAGTGTACTCTTTCACAGTCATGTTTCTATGTTTTAGGTTCTGCAACTTCTTGAACAATTACAACTCATAGTCTCTCGGTATGAACTTGGCCTTCAATCTTGCAACCATCTGTCAGCACTGGGTGATCTTCATCTCATCATTCTCTACTCTATATTTCTACAATTCTTTCCACCACAAGGCAGCATGCCCTTTTGACATAGTCTGTGCCAACCAGACTCTCTATGGGTCCTTGACATTATCAAACTCAAAGTAATCCTCCAACTCTCTGATCCAATCAATTAGATCCTCTGGGTTCAGTGTTCTAGAAAAGTTTTAAACTTCTACTTTATGAACTTTGCTCACTTGCACTACTTCTCTCAGGAATCTTTCTTCTCTTCCATCTTTCATTCCTTCAGCATCTTCCACTTCAATATCTTCACCGGCTTCTTCATACTCATCCTCAGATTCAGGGCTCCTCCACAAACCAACCAATGCATTCTGGATTTTGTTCCTTACCTCATTCTTGAAGTCCTCCATCATCTACTCTACCCTTTGGGGATTCGTCCTTCTAGGCGAAATCTCCTCTTCTGCTCTGATGAACTGCCTCAACTCAGTGATCTAACTACCGGTTTCAATTGCCTCTCCTTGATGATCTATTGAACACATGTGCAGCCTGCCTCCAATCGATGATCTGTCCACCTAAAGGAATGCCTCAAGGTTCACAAACAATGTTTCCACCAATCGATTCATAACCAGCTCTGATACCACTTGATGCAGCCATAATCGGTAAAACCCTCAAAAGAGAATTAACCCGCTTATGCAGCAAGGGTAACATAATGAAAGCGACAAGAAAACATAGCAAGATCACATAAACATATCATTTTATTATCTTAGAACCTCTGATAACCAAATGGTTATCAACATACAATCATCATAGAACATCTAATAGTTAACCAGTTACATGCAGGCTACAAGCCAGATACAATCCAACCAAGACTCTCAAAATCGACCGGATCCTCAATCATGAATCTAAATCCTTGTTCTGATTTCTACTTCCTCTACCTTACAAATTATTACATAACATCCTATATATATACCCTCCAGAACATATTCGGGTCAGCCATAAGAGATTACATGTACCAATGCAAGAAATGAAATGTGTAACTAGGTTGACCCCACAGAATGAAAGAAATTCTTCCAGAAAATAACAACCAATAATATTAGATCAATAGGAAGGTTGGCCACATGCCAAATAACATAGGACAAGACCCCAAAAAGACCCACACGCCAAGAACCGCTCTGATAATGAAGGAAAGTTAACCGGTAAGCACAAGAACTGTTCCGGAACCCAGAAACAGTCAACTAGGAGCGATAACTAGCTGGAAAAGAATCCAAATGGACTGAAACTCTGGAATTAAGCACATGAACCAACCTAGAGACCAAAAATAGGATCTATATTGAAAAGAAAGCAACTATCAATACCAACCAATAGGAACACATAAAACTACACACTGAACTGAACAAGAACTAAACTGAAAGGAAATATTTTTGGTTGATGCAAGATTGCTCATAGACCGGGGATGCTCCTACATCAAAAGCATATATAGAACAAAATCTAATGATTTTCCCATTGATAATGGTAAGAACCCAAACACATTTGGGAGGGATCTTTACCCCTATCAATGAAAAAATTTGAAACCCGTGATGAAATCCCAATAATAAAACCACCTTTTCCATATTAATGGGATGAATGCAAAAAGAGGCATCTTTCCAAACATTGCATAAGGAAGAATCGATTTTAAGACTACTGAGTTTGGCTTTATTGAGAAATAAAACATCAAGTTTCTATTTCATAACCAACTCTTTGACTTTATATTTATGATGAGGGAGAGAGGCCCTTTTAACATTCCAATAAAGGAGTTTAAAATTAATGATAAAGATTAGAAGAATCATCACCCTAATCCAACATATTGAACCTATTTTCAAGAGTAAGTTCTTGTTCCTTACAGTACTGATCTTTGGAGGTAGAAGGAGGAGGTATGGATCTATGGTTAGAGTGAGAGGAGTCACAATCATATGGTTCTGAAGAGGAATGAGGAAGTAAAATATTGATGGGGGAAGAAGAAGGTTCATGAGTAGATGGTTTAGGAGAAGAATGGGAAGATGGAGGAGTGATTTTATGGGGTGAAGGATGAGAAATGGGAGTAGGAGAAGAGATCGGTAGTTCTTTTGTCTTTCTTACCAATCTCAAACCTTCTAACATAACTGTGTCTTTATAAGATGGGGTAGATTCACTAGCAACATAATAAGGGATGAAAGAATTTGGAGAGTAAGGGGGCATATTATTAGTGACAAGAGTAGAATGAGGGAGGGTCTAGTTACTAGAAGGATAAATTTTAGAGAGTTGAACTAGTTTCATTCTTTTGAAAAAATGTTTATGAAACATATGGCCTTCCATTTGAGAATAAAAACATGTATTTGGTTTATTCAAATAAAATAAAAGATAATCTATTTCAAACCTAGGGCCAATAATTTTAATATTTTTAGGTAATGGATTATTTAGATCAACTTCAACACAATCCCTTGGATGAATGCTTAAACTTGAAAATTTATCTAATTTATACTTACACCAAATGACTTTGCCTAGTTGAGCCACAATAGCTTTTAAGAAGGGTCTAAATTCCAAATTAAGGAAAGGTAGCTCGACCCAAATAGGGTAATGTGAGTGAGAAGTCCCTTCAAGATGAAAGTTATAACTCCATGCTTTCAAGTAACATATTTTCCAGAAATAACCCAAGAGTCGTATTAAAGAATGACCTGAGAATGATCTACAAATTTAAACATGCATGATACATATCCTTTTTCAAGGCCTCTTAAGGTTTCTATCTCCAAACCACAATTTTCCCAATTTAGATGAGCCCATTTATAAAATTATGCTTTAGAAGGAATGCCTTTGATAAATAACAAAATAATAATTCTGCTTTAACATTTATTAATAACATCAATAATCTCATCACAAAATTTTATTTCTAAATTTTTAGATGTATCGACTTGAGTTGTTGTTCTTCAAGTAGTGATTCACTTGTATCTTTGCTCAATTATGCATCCTTGACAATGATTTCTTCTTGGCTTGTTTCATTATCCTCTTGACTGTGTTCCTTTTACTCCATGATATAGTTGATTTTAGATTATTATTGCTCCCAACCTACCTAGTTGTCCTTTGGAGGCACATTGCAACTTCCTCCATAGTGTCACATAGGAGAAATGGCTAGGGTTTAAGCATGGGTCCAAAACTTTTTGCCTTTTTTTACTGCCTGTAGTTTACCTCAAGCTTATTATTAGAGATCAAATAGGCTTTGACTATATGATTGTTAGCAACAATAATGAAGGAAAGTTGAGAGGGGGGGGTGAATCAGTTTTCACTGGATCTACAAACTTAATCACAAATATAGATCAGATAAACTGTAACAATAACAAAGATAGGCAAATTGACAACACAACACACAACACAAAGATTTTGACGTGGTAAAACCAGTTAAGGGAAAAACCACGGTGGGAACCTACCCACAATAAGATGATACTCTGCAATTGTATGTGAAAATATTACAATGGGAAATGCACATGCATCCAAACACACTGCCTAGAGCTCACTACTCAAAATATAATGACCCAAAAGGCTACAACCCTCAGGGAAGTCTCACTGACTTACAACAAGATTTGGACTACAATCCAGAAGGAATGAACTACAGTAATAGCATCTGCAAATTCGTGATGATAGTTCTAGTTAAGCACAATTGTCTACTCTGCAACACCAATCTGTGCTCAATATACTACACCGAAAGATGAATCCTTTTTCGTACATACACCACTCTCTGATAATGTAGACACAACCTCGATACCTAAATTACATGACAATATCACCTATTTATACAATTCATTAACCTTGACAACAAGGTCGGCTAAACATTCAACTCATAATTACAAAATTACATCACATGATACAAAGATCAACCACCATACCAATATAATGATATACATGACATAATGAGGACCTAAATCAAATCTCCAAACACACAACACCACCGAAAATAACGCCAAGATCAATAGCAGCACGCTACACCACCAGGAAAACTACATAACACGAAGAACATCACCGAATCAACAAAATCACCAAAAACTCATAAGATGATCAATGCAGATCATCAAAACAAATAGGACACAATTAGGAAACACCAGCAAGCATGTTAGGGTCATCAGAGACAACTGCACCAACACCACTTATCAAATCTTCATCGATCATCAACTAAACTTCAAGAGCACTCAATTATCAACAACTATCACGAAGAAAGATAACTTGTATAACACCAAATCATGAACCGTATGAAATAAAGATACATCCCAAACAATCTCCCAAAGACTCATCTCAAGATCTGATCACACCAGAATATACCGTAGGAAATATTGAACTCTGCAAAGCACTGATCAGGACAAATTGCAAAACCAGAGCATATGCTATGATCAATTAGGCTTCCTAGATCACCAAAAATAATAAATCATAGGAATATGTTGACATCAATGACAACAACATATCATAGCAACAACAATGTCCAACAATCTCCCCCTTTGGCATTGATGGTAGCATATGAATGTGAAAAATAATCAATGTGAAGAAAGAAAAACATCTCCAATAGACTCCCCCTATGATCAAGCAGATAAAACATTTTTTCACATGCTTCTTTCCCTCTTTGAAAACAATGTAAAAGATAAAAAACCAAACTCCCCCCCTTAGATAAACAAAAATAGATAACCAATCCAATAGACTACTTCGCCAGAAGAGCAACACCAACTCATCAATCCGAATAAAAGGGACAAAACTGTGAAGTCCACCAGATTGATGCAACTCAATGCATATAGTTCTCATCAAGAGGGGTGGATGCCCCTAACTTGTCTCTCAATTAGACAGATGTATCTGCTAGAAAAGGATTAGCGAAAATATCAGCAATTTGTTCCTTTGTAGACACATATTCTAGCTTTACTTCCTTTTACTGATTTTTTGTCTCAAGTAATGATATTTGATTGACACATGTTTAGTCTTTGAATGTTGCACTAAATTATTTGACATGTTAATAGCATTGGAATTATCACAATACATGACACTAGGTTCATCATAGATAACTCTGATATCCCTCAATATTTGCTTCATCCAAAGTACCTGATTACAGCTACCAACAACAACAATGTACTCAACTTCAATAGTAGATAAGGTCACTAAATCTTGTTTCTTACTAGCCCATGAAACAAATTTATTACCCAAAAAGAAAGCACCATTGGAGGTACTCTTCTGGTCATCGACATCACCAACCCAATCAACATCAATGTAAGCACATAACATGAAATCATCATTACTCGGATACCATAACCATAATCCATAGTTCCCTTCAAATATCTGAATATTCTCTTTACAACGGTGATATGACTCTCTTTTGGATCCACTTGATATCTAGAAACCATGCACATAGCATGCATAGTGTCCTACCTAGTCTGAGTAAAATATAACAGTCCACCAACCATATATATGTACAAACTCTGATTAGCTTTCAGAGATACGTCATTCTTAGACAATTTGTTGCCAATCACCATACGAGTTCCAATCGGTTTGGAGTCATCCAACCCAAACTTATTCAACAATTCCTTCACATATTTAGTTTGAGATATAAAAATACCTTTTCCAATCTATGAAATCTACAAACCTAAGAAATTTTTATCTCTCCTATTATAAACATCTAAAATTCTTTCTACATATCACTGGCAAACTTCATACTCAAGTCATCATCTCCTCCAAAGATAATATCATCAATAAAGACTTAAACTATCAAGATGTTATCATTCTCAATCTTAAAATACAAATTACTATCAGCAGTCCCTTTATTAAATCCTAATTTCAGCAAATACTTATCCAATCTAGCATACTAGGCTCTAGGGTCTTGTTTCAATCCATAAAGACCTTTCTTTAGTTTACATACCATGTCTCCATCATCTGATAATGAAAATCGATTAGGTTGCTCAATGTAGACTTCTTCCTCAAGATCACCATTCAGAAAAGCTGACTTGACATCCATCTGATACACCTTAAAATATTTATAGACAACATATCCAAGCAATAGTCTAACATCTTCAAGTCTAGCTATCAGAGAAAAAGTCTCCTCATAATCAATTCCTTCTTTCTATGAATATCCTTTGCATACCAATTGTATATGGTGAAAATGGATAGTGAAAACAACAATATTGAAAGACTAACAAGGATTAACCACAAAACCCTATCCTAATAATGAAAGCAATCCACCATACACAAATGAAGATGCCTAAGATCATGCAAACAAAATAAACCAAATATATTATTCACATGTCTAGTAGGGTTTAAATCTCCATTTCTTCCTATCTCCATTGATCTTGTTTGATATATTTACTCTCAGATTTTATGTATGCACAAGAGCTCAACAAAGAATGAAAATATGGTTGATAGCTTGATCGCAAGAAGGATTGATTGTGTAAGATTGATTAGTTGATTAGGGTTGATAATGAAGGAAGCATCCTCTTATATAGAGAACACTTTAGGAAAATGAAGGGATACGATTAAAAGGTGAAGACAATAAATGGTCAGCTGGGATTAAAGATTAGGTAGAGGAAATAATTAAATAATGAGAGGGTAGGTAGAGTAGGAATTAAGAGATGAATGACATGTGTCATGGTTAGAAAAGGCTAATGATAAGGAGGGACCCTAGCTTACCATCAATTAGGCTTCTTTAATGGTTTATTTCTATCGCTTCCCAGGGTCACGTCTACCTCACTAGACTTATCAGGGCTTCCCTACCATTTGTTTTCTTATCACACTTTTCTCAAGCTCACCAGGTAAGCTTGCTCACTGAAACCTTGCAGGGATGCGGGACACACACACATATTCCCTCATTGCAACACCACCCATCTTGTTTGGTTTAGCAATCTTTTCTCTATTGGATTCACAATGTCTCAGTTTTAGGCTTGTAGCCTTCTGGACCTTTTTCCAGTTCTCAGTAGATTCCTTCCTTGCAAGTTATCTTCATTACATTACTGAAACCTAGCCGGACTACTTCGAAGCTCGCCCAGGCTCAGTATGCAGAAATGGCGATTGCCATTTCCTGGTTTCCTTCTACTGCTATTTTACTCATACTATACATTTCTGGCTCTTCTTGAAGTACTCCAATGGCCGTGTGGATCCCATGATGGAGTTTCAAGGTAGAGCCATATTTACAATGTGGATTCAAACAAAGAACAAACAACAAAAAGGAAACTCAAGCTACAGAATAGTAATGAAAAATTTAGCAAAACAAAACAAAACAATACTTAGCAATCGAGACCAGAAAATAGACTTGTATGTATTTCTTTTGTTTTTCCAAAAATGATCCAACAACCAGCCCTATACAAATGCCCATAGGGTCTTTTAAACATTCCCTCCATCTTGAAACACAGACAGTTTCAAAACTAAAAAACAGTTACAAAACGGTCCATCGGCATAGCCATAGAACTTGGTTTCCAATTGCCAATGTCGACTTTCTGCACTCCGCATTTCCTATCGGGCTTTGGCGTAACTTCAATTCTTATTTTACGATGTCCAATGACTATGTCCTCCACTTTGCACTTTTCTATCGAGCGTCGGGATAACAACAAATCCCTTCATCCGATGGCCGATGCTCTTCCTCTGCTCGCACTTTCCTATCGGGCGTCAGGATAACAAGAAACCCCTTTGTCCGATGGATGATGCTTTTCCTCCACTCTCTAGGTGTTTCCATTAGGTCATTGGGACCTGCCAAACAGGTTAACGCGATGGCCAATGCTCCACTTTGTGATGTTTCATCGGGCATCGGGATAACAAGAATTCCCTTCATTCGATGTTCCTCCATTTGTGCTTTGTCTTCAGGTCGTTGGCGTAACATGGAAGCATTCCTCTTGATGGTCGATGAACCTCCTCTGGTCCATCCACTTTCCTATCAGGTGTCGGCATAGGTGAGAAACTTGTCTTTCGATACCCGATACAACCCGGTCCATGCCTATGCTTTCCCATCGGGTCATCAGGGTAGCGGAAAACTACTCCTTCCGATACCCAATGCCTATACTCCGAGGTACTCTGCTCCGAATGCTAACTAATCGGGTTATTGAGATAGCATAAACCCACTCCTTCTGATACCCAATAACTCCACTCCAAATTCTAGCGACCGCATCAGGAGAAGTTCTAAAGATCGGGGTAGGTCTTACCGATAAGGCAAAATTTCAAAAACTGCAAACAAAATAGACTTAGAGTCAATCCTTATGTATGTACATGCCAAAATTGGTTAAGGGCATTTCAACCCTTAGGTGAACCTACACCATACTCCCCCAAAAACAAAGAAGTCAAGTGACTGCATGCAACAACAAGGAGAGATCAATTCCTGACTTGACAAATTCGGATTCAGGGACCCAGGTCACTTCAGATTCAGGTTTATTCATCCATTTGACCAAATGTTCCATGTAGACATGGTGTCTAGTCTTCTTGAAAATGCAGGAATCCAACACTTTCTCAAAATGGAGCATGGTAGAAGAAGGTAAGTGCAGATCGGCCAGTGCCCGCTAAACATCTGAAACTCGCGCATCCTCCTTAGCAAGTTACCCCTTGTAGGCAACCAAATCTGCAACATTGAAAATAGGAGACAAAGCAATATTAGATGGCAAATCGATCTTATAGGAATTAGAGCCATACTTGGCTAAAATTTTACACGGGCCTAGTCTCCTCATTTGGAGTTTGTTGGGAATCCCTTTCTGAAGTTGATTCTTGTTTAAATGCACCATCACTAAATCTCCAATAGAAAATCGCACATCTCTCCGTGTGGCATCAATGTTGGCTTTAACTTTTTTGTGAAGAATCTTGGGGAGCTTGTCTGACTTGGTCATGAACCTCTTTCATAGATTGAGGGACATCATCAAATTGACCACTTATGTACATTAGATCACCAAGACCCCATAATTCCATAACACCTTGTGGGTGCATACCATACACTATCTCAAAAGGACTCTTCCCAGTTGACCTGTTGACATTGTCATTGTAGGCAAACTCTGCCTAGTGAAGAACCTGATCCCAACTCTATCCATCTTCCTTCATCAAACACCTTAAAAGCTTTCCAAGTTTCCTATTTACCACCTTTGTTTGACCATCCATTTGGGAATGGTAGGCGGAACCAAAAGACAAATTAGTTCCCAGTCTTTTCCAAAGAGTTTTCCAAAAATGTCCAAGGAATTTGACATCTCTATCTGAAACAATACTAACCGGCAATCCATGGATTCTTATAACTTCTTTTAAAAACAAGTGTACAATGTGACTAGCATTATGAGTAGTTTTGCAAGGAACAAAATGTGCCATCTTACTGAATCTGTCAACAACAACAAAAATGCTATCACAACCAAGCTTCATTTTAGGTAATCCAACCACAAAATCCATACTGACACATTCCCATGGCCTAGTAGGAATAGGTAATGGCTGATAAAGTCCAACATTAGTAGGTGTACCTTTATCTTTCTAACAAACCATACTTTTCTCAACATACCTTCTGATATCCCTCTACATTCTGGGCCAATAGTAAAACCGTTGAACAAATTCCAATGTCTTATTAAGGCCAAAATGACCACCCAAACATCCATTGTGCTTTTCTTGGATTAGATTTTCCCTCATCAATCCTTTGGGAACACATAACTGTCCACCTTTAAACAACAAATAATTTTGCAAAGTAAAGTCAGCATATTCACTATGAAAGTGATTCTAAACTTCTTGACAAACCTTGTAAATGGCTGCAAAATCTTCATCATTGGGGTACAAATCTTTGAAGTAATCAACTCCAATACTCTGAATTTGCACTTCTTGCACTATTAGTAGCCTTCTACTCAGAGCATCTGCTACTTTATTACACTTTCCTTTCTTATGCTTAATAGAAAAAGTATAAGACTGTAAATATTCAACCCATTTAACATGCCTATGACTCAACTTATCTTGTGAATTTAGAAAACTTAAAGCTTGATTATCTGTGTAAACAACAAACTCCTTAGGTAACAAGTAGTGCCTCCATTTCCTAAGAGCTTGAACAAGAGCATACAACTCAAGATCATAGGATGAATACTTCTTCTTGGCATCATTGAGCTTCTCACTAAATAAAGCTACAGGTCTATTCTCTTGACTCAAAACAACACCAACTGCTATATTACTGGCATCACATTCAATTGTGAACAATTTGTCAAAACTAGGAAGAATGAGTACTGGTTATGTAGCTACCTTTTGTTTCAAAATTTCAAACCCTTTGTTAGCTACATTGGTCTACTGAAACTTAGTCTTAACTCCTCCTTTGATGGTATCCAGCTTAGGTGCACAAATCTCACTGAACCCTCTGATAAACTTCCTATAGAACTATGCCAAACTATGAAAACTTCTTACTGCACTCGTTGTCTTTGGTGTTGGCCAATTTGTGATGGCTTCCACCTTTGATGTGTCCATCTTCAAATCTCCTCCTAAAACTACAAATCCAAGACAAACAAGTTCCTACTTCATAAACTCACACTTCTCCAAGTTTATTGTTAGTTTCTCATCATACAATTTTTGCAATACAATAATAAGATGCTCTAGATGTTCCTCTTTAATTCTACTGAAAATCAAGATGCGATCTAAGTATACAACAAAAAATTTACCAATAAAATCTTTAAGCACTTCATTCATGAGTCTTATGAATGTAATGGGAGCATTACTAAGACCGAATGGCATAACAAGCCACTCATAAAGTCCTTCATTGGTTTTGAAGGATGTTATCCATTCATCACCTTCTTTTATTCTAATTTGGTGGTATCCTCTCTTGAGATCAATCTTAGTGAAATACTTCACACCTTCCAAGCAATCCATCAAGTCTTCAATTCTTGGGATAGGAAATTTGTACCTGATAGTGATTCTATTTATGGTTCTTGAATCTGTGCATAGCCTCCATCTTCCTCCTTTCTTGGGTGCTAACACTGAAGGTACGACACAAGGACTTATACTCTTCTTTATCAATCCTTTGTCCAACAATTCTTGGACTTGTCTAGCCACTTGTTCTATTCAGGAGTCATCTTATAGGCTGCTTTGTTGGGTAATGATTCTCCAGGAATAAAATCAATCTGATGGCTGATGGCTCTAACAGGAGGTAGGGTTGCTAGTGCTCCATCACTTATAATTTCTTTGAACTGGTTTAGTACCTGCTGCACTTCATGAGGTATTGGAACCTTCTTTTCTTGCTTTGCTTCCTTTGGTTTCACTATAAGAGAAAATCTCACTCCTTCTCCTTCCTTGAGAGTGTTAATGAACTCTTTTTCACTCACCATTGACACATTTGGGCCTTTAGTTTTTCTACTCTCTCCTTCTTCAATTAGGGATTAAATGTGGTATGTAACTCCATCCTTTTGAAAAGAATAAGAGTTCTCCTCTCCATTATGAATGGCCTTTCTGTCAAACTGCCATGGTCTACCAAGAAGTAGATGGCAAGCATCCATAGGCAGATGTCACACAAGACTTTATCCTTATAACTACCTATGTCGAACTCAACCCATGTTTTTTCATTCACTACCACATGCTGCTCCTTGTTGAGCCAAGTGACCCTACATGGTTTACTATGTGGAATTATTTTCAACTTCAGTTTACTTACTGCTTCCTCTGACATAATGTTTTCAGTAGACCCTGAGTCTATCACCACTCTATAAACCTTACCAAACAAATCTCTTCTTTGAGTTTGTTCTTCTTTGATTGGCTCCTTAATCAAGGCTCTTCTCATTATTAAATTGTCTCCATCTTCAGGAGCTAATCTCACATCTTGTGTCTTGTTGTTTTTTGCATCCTCTTGTGCATATGTCACTCTTCTTTCACTTCCTTGAGATGAAGAGGATTTCTCTGGACATCTATAGGCAGGGTGACCCAACTTTTGGCAATTGTAACACTTCATGGTGGAGAAGTAGGACCCTCTTCTTGGTCCACTAGATCTACCTCTTCCTGGGTTGATAGATGATCCCCTTCCTCTATATCTTCTCTTGCTATGTGAATCCTCACTTTTCTCTATAATTTTGGACTCTCCTTGGGACCTTTGATCTATTCCTCTTCCACCAAAATTGCCTCTTTGGCCTCTACCATCTTTTCCTCCACCTCTTCCTCTGTTGCTTTGTTCTTGCTTCTTTTTCCTCTTTTCCTCCACCTTTAGTGCCAACTAATAGCACTTATGAATGGTGTTAGGGCTTAACAAACTCAAATCCTCTTGAATATTCCATCTCAAGCCATTCAAGTATCTGGCTACCTTGATACTCTCATCCTCTACCACCTTGGATCTCAAACACAACTTCTGAAATTCCTCAGTGTAGCTGCTCACATCCAAGTCTCTTTGTCTCAGATTTTATCTCTTTTTGTGTAATTGGATCTCATAATCTTCAGGGATATAGGTTTCCCTTACCTTGGCTAACATGCCCTTCCAAGTAGCTATGGGGTTCTTACCCTCTTTTTTCCTCTCTTCTTGGACAAATTTCCACCAAGTTAAGGTTGCTCCTCTCAATCTAGACTTAGCTCCCTTCACCTTTTGGCCTTCACTGATTCCATCACACTCAAAGTGATTCTCCATTCCTTCAATCCATTCAATAACTACTTCAGGTTCCATTTTCCCATGAAAAAGTGGTACTCCTAAAGATTTTCCACCTAAAGATTTAATTGCTTTCAGGAAAGGTTCATCAGGTAGAACAGGGTCTAGTTCTGGTATCCTATCCTCTTCTACTGGTTCTTTACCCTTCCCTTCATTGACCTGGATTGTTACTTTCTTAGTTTTATCCTCAACCGTGTCTAATTTGCTCTCCAGTTGTACTAATCTTTCTCTCAGGAGTTTATTGTCTTCCTCCTGATCTTCTACCTTCTTAGCTAACTCTGCATTAGTCACCATTTTGTGACTATTGTCTCCTATGGATTCAGTGTCAGACATCAACTACTTTCTTCCCAAGTCTAAACTAGGCTCTGATACCAATATGATAGGCAGGGACCCTATCTTACCATCAACTAGGCTTCTTTAATGGTTATTTCTATCCCTTCCTGGGGTGACGTGTACCTCACTAGACTTATCAGGGCTTCCCTACCATTTGTTTTCTTATCTCACTTTTCTCAAGCTCACCAGGTAAGCTTTCTCACTAAAACCTTGTAGGGATGTAGGACACACACACATATTCCCTCATTGCAACACCACCCTTCTTGTTTGGTTTAGCAACCTTTTCTCTATTGCATTCACAATGTTTAGAAACAACAATTGCCATTTCCTGGTTTACTTCTACTACTATTTTACTCATACTATACATTTTTGGCTCTTCCTGAAGTACTCCAATGGCCATGTGGATCCCAAGATGGAGTTTCAAGACAGCCATATTTACAATGTGGATTCAAACAAAGAATGAACAATAAAAAGGAAACTCTAGCTACAAAATAGTAATGAAAAATTTAGCAAAACAAAACAAAACAATACTCAGCGATCGGGGCCAGAAAATAGACTTGTATGTATTTCTTTTGTTTTTCCAAAAATGATCCAACAACGAACCCTTTAAAAATTCCCATTTGGTCTTTTAAACATTCCCTCCGTCGTGAAACACAGACGGTTTAAAAAATGAAAAACAGTTACAAAACGGTCCATCGGCGTAGCCATAGAACTTGGTTTCCAATTGC
Source organism: Cryptomeria japonica (assembly GCF_030272615.1). Classification (NCBI taxonomy): domain Eukaryota; kingdom Viridiplantae; phylum Streptophyta; class Pinopsida; order Cupressales; family Cupressaceae; genus Cryptomeria; species Cryptomeria japonica. The sequence continues at coordinate 325,208,037 of NC_081415.1, forward strand.
CAACGTTGACTTTCTACGCTCCGTATTTCCTATCATGCTTCAGCGTAACATCAATTCTTATTTACCGATGTCCAAGGACTATGTCCTCCACTTTGCACTTTTCTATCGGGTGTCGAGATAACAAGAAATCCCTTCGTCCGATGGTCGATGCTCTTCCTCCACTCGCACTTTCCTATCGGGCGTCGAGATAACAAAAAGCCCCTTCTTTTGATGGCTGATGCTCTTCCTCCACTCCCTAGGCATTTCCATCAGGTCATCAGGACCCGCCAAATGGGTTAACCTAATGGTCGATGCTCCACATTGTGATGTTCTATCGGGCATCATGATAACAATAATGTTGGCATTTTGATGATGTTTTGATTGTCATTGATGGACACACACTTTCTTGATGTATGAGTTATGCTCAACTGGTAATTGCTCCAACTGATATTTGTATTATTGAATGTATAGTCTTTAGACTATCGGTGTTTTGTAGAAAATGGTTTACCAATCACAGATTGTATGAAGACCGCAAGCAGTATGAAGACCCCAAGTGGTACGAGGATCCCAAGCGGTTCGAGGAGCTCAAGCGGTACGAAGGAACTAAGAGGTAGTTAGCTTTTGATCAAAATACTACAATCTACCAGTCTTCATTTTTGACAACTGGTAATCAGTATATTGTATTAACCGGTATTACTCTGTGATGAGTTATCAACCGGTATTACTGTAATGTGTGATGAGTTATCATCCATCGACACTTTGGCGGCGATTTTGTGTCATGTTACCAAATGTGTCTAGATGCACTGAACCTAGGAACTTGTAGTCTAATTCTATTGGACCGACATGAAAGTAGTTTCCTTTATAAGGACATCATGTCTAGGGTTTGCATATGAGATGTGTGATGTGTGAGACATAGAATAGAAAAGATTATGTGCGATCATCGAAGAGAATATTAGGTCTGTGTGAAGAGATAGAGTGTGGAGATATTGAAGACTGAAGTAATGCTGAAATGCATTAACAATGAGTTGTCAAGGATCTAACGAAGCATATTGTGCTATTGCCTAGATCATTCACTTGTTGATTACTAATATCTTCGACAAGTCTGAAACCCTTAACTGGGTAGGCCTAGCAAAGCCTTTCGTAAATCCTCTAACAAGGTGGTTCACAACTATGGATTTGAAATCCTTTAACAAGGTAGTCTTTAATAGGACTTATCTCCTAACAGAGATCTAGATTCCTAATAGGATCTGTTCTGGTGAAGAACATTGTATAACCTTAACCAGTCTGCTTTCTATTCTGCAGATAGTTACTTGTGAGTTTCTTCTCACCATGGTTTTTCCCATTTGGGTTTCCACGTAAAATATCTTGTGTTATGGTGATTGTGCTCTTGTGGGTGAATGCTTTGTTTTCTATTTGGTTTGCATTTATCTTAACTGGTTTATTAGTGAATCTGTTGTACCAGTTATCTGCTAAACTATTTAAAAGTTTGTTTATAGTATTTTTTGGCATACTAATTCACCCCCCCTCTTAGTATTCATCAATTGGTATCAGAGCCAACCTTTCTATAAGTCTAACCACTTGGAAGGAGATATGGGGGAATACAGTGTGAGGGAACTTACTCATCATCTCACTCAGACTAAGAGAGCCTATGATGAACTCAAAGTCAAGTATAAAGCCTCTTTGGCCAAAAGAAGAGAGCATGCTGAAAAACTGATGGAACTTACTAAAAATAGCTCTTTTGATGAAGCAGACATGGATGCCCTAGTTGAAGAATTTGAAAAACTGAATGAATCTAAAGCCAATCCGAGAAAAGAGTTGGAAGGACTGACTAATAGAATGTGTCAAGAGCTTGAGAACAGAAGGAAAGCTGAAGATCTGGTAAAAGAAAAAGATCATGAGATCTCCAAGCTGAAGTAAGAAATCAATACCCTCACCGCTCATCTCCAGGAGAGTAAAATGGAAAAAGAAGAAATGCAAGGTGAACTAAACATAGCTATTTTTGAGAATGCAACCTTGGTGGAATCCAATGCTGCTATTTCCAAGGAACTTACCTAGTCAAAGGAGATACTTGCCAAATTCAATAAGAGCACTGCTAAGCTAGAGAAAAAGCTAGAATCGGCAAAGCCAGTAAAGAATACCATTGGACTTGGTTTCTCTGGGTATGAGGAAGGTGAGACCTCTGGAACAAAAGATGAAGCATCAAAGAAGCAACCAACATCCAAGGAAAAAGGTAAGCAAATATTTAAACCTATTTTCTTTAATTGTCTCAAAGAAGGACATACTGCCAATGCATGTAGAAGCAAGGCCTACAACAATTTTCCTTATTTTCAAAACAATATACCTAGATCCAATAAATTCAATTGAAACTCCTATGCATGCAACAAGTTTGGGCATAGAGCATTTGAATGCAGGCCATTTTTGCACAGCACTGGAAGATATCCTCCAAGGACTCAAGGAGTTATCCCGAAACCTTTTGTGAACCAGAATCCCAACCGGTACAATACCTATGACCATCGATCAGGCGGTTATCAAGTGGCTACTAGTTGGAGAGAAACTTGTTTGATCTATTGTGGTAGTGGTCACACTACTACAACATGCAGAAGGAAGAATGGAAGTATGAATAACGAACCATGGAGAACACCTGGAATGGTATGCTATCATTACAACAAACCGGGACAAACTACTAGAACTTGTAGATTGAGAAAGAACCTATCATATGATATACCGATCACTCTAGAAGGGAATATTGATGTTGAAACCATTCACGTGGAAATGAATAAAACTTGGAAAAAGAAATCAAAAGAAAAGCCACAGAATGAACCTGTTTCTACACCTAGTGTGGAAGTCTCTGAACCGGCAAACTGAGCTTCAAAAAATCTTAGGGGGAACATATCAGTGAAATATTTTGAACCCCCATTTTATATCAGTAAAGACCTTAACCAATATATGTTACCTGTCAGTCGGCAAAAGACTTGAAGCTGTAAAAGGAAAAATTAGGGTTTGTTTCCTAGCAGTGATGTATTTATTATGGTAGGTGAGAATTTGTTTAAAAGGGTTTTCGTCATCATTTTCACTTATCTATTTTCGAAAGAAGAATTTTCAAGAGCAGAGCAACCAGAGTGATTTGTCTAGCAGTTAACAAAATCTCATGCGAAATCTTGCAACCATCTTCAAGCAATCAGTGAAGAACTCTAAGTGGTGAACTTGCAACGGAAGTGGTGTTTTGTGCGCAACATTGGAAAACCTAAATTCCAGTTTGTGAAGGTATTTTCCAAAATTCTTACTTATAATTTGATCATGGCTTCTGCATCACACTCTAGTTCTAGCGCACCTATAGATTCACTTGATTTTCTTCAAAATAAAATGAAATACAATGCCCTATCTCAAATTCCTATCGGAGTTATTGCCGAGAAAGACATTTTAGGGTATATAGACTGTAAGTTAGAAGACCTAGGATCCCTAGTAATTCATTCCCAGCTAAGTCTATTCTATGGGGATGACAAGAAGATCAAACCTGAGTTTAGTGTCCTTGAAAATATGAAACTACACAATGCAGTATATTTTCTGGAAGAGTTCACAGAAGAACATATTCACATCATCCTTAGTAGAGTGCATGGTGACAAGATGTATCTCGAGAGGACCCATGACATCACACTGGAAGCAATTAATGTCATCACTGATTTTCACAACATTGGAGAGGTACCAGCTCTACAGAAGGTCACCAAAATTGAAATGACAAAGCTCACTAGTTCTATGAGTGACCAACGGGCGATGACCGTCAACACCATTAATGATGATCTGGTGAAATATGCTTGCATGGTGATTAGTTACCAGATATTTTATGCTTGCAGAATGAATTTTGTCCCTGCTGCTACAGTGAATGTTGCTTACAAAATGATCAAGGAAGACACTACATTTGACCTATGTACTTGTCTACAGAAGCAATTGCTATTGAATCTAAAGTCCATCAGATAGGACAATTCTCTGAGATTCAAGTTTGGACAACTTCTGGTCAGTTTATTCTTCTACTTTCAAGGTTATTTCCCTGGAGTAGGTGATGTTCAATGGTCTACTACCTATCGGTGTCCAGGCAGATTAAGGAGAGTCTACAAGTAGTGGGAACTACATATCCTGAGTTTCTAGGTAAGTATTTTGATGAATTCAAACAAAAGATGAGCCAGAGAATAAGGATATCTGGTGATATTGTGAAGATGTATGAAGATGACATCTGCTTCACAATAAGGATAGATGACTACACAATCGAAGTGGTGGAACTGAGAAAGGAAGTAGTTGGCCCTATGGGGTATGAAGTGGTGAAAGACCTATTGATCGGGTATGCCTCTACCCTACTTTCCTCACCACTAGATGCAAAGAAGAAAAGAACTGATACCTACTTGGAAAGGGTCACACCGATTGAAGAACCAAAATAGAAAAAGGGCAAAGCAGTGCCATCGGTATCTGCACCACTTACCTCTGCCAGTCTGAAAGTGACCAAGCGGTCACCAGCTAAGAAGAAACTTGAGATTATTCCAGCAAAGGTATTTGAGAGGAAGAGGAAATCCAAGACCCACTCACCAAATTCAGAAGACACTGAACCAGAGATTCAAACAAAGAAGACAAGGCAATCAAGCAAAAAGGCGAAGTCTACCAGTAATGCACTAGCAACTTTTGCATCGGTAAATATAGATATTTCTTCTTATAAGCCAATGACACATTGTCAGAGAACACTAAAGAATATTAAGCGGAAAGTGCTTGATGATTTAAAGGAATATTTTGATGATTTTAATGATAATAAGAAAGAAGAGGTAGAACAGGAAGTCATTAAATACTTATGTATTAATGATCGGTCGCCATCTAAGATCAAATATGTTACACCAGATTCTTTGTATAATTCTTTAGATAATAAATGGCGCATTGCCATTGAAAGAGAATAGGAGATTAGGGAGAAATTTTTTGTACAATACTTTCCTGATGCTTCAAATTTTGAATTGTTTGAAATAATGGATAAGAACAAAGGCATCTTCTTCATGAGAAGGAGAAGACCCAGGCTACTAGAAGGTAAAGCTTCTGAAGTGGAAAAGGATACTCACATACATGTGAAAGTTGTTGTCAAAATACATCAAGTATCTAAAGCTGCTAGGAAGGCTGAACAAGAACCTAACCTATCATCAGGCAAACTGGATGAGGTATTTGACAGCCAAGGTGAAAGAGTGACAGAACAACCTATTGATGTTGATGCATTAGATAATGAGGATGTCACTCCTGATAAAGAGAAAGAGAAATAGGACAAAGAAAAAGTTGTGAAAGAGAAACATGACAAAGAGAAAGCGGAGAAAGAGCAAGAGGAAAAAGCAAGGCAAGAAGAAATCAAGAGGAAAGAGTTAGAGAAAAAGAAAGAGGAAGACAAGAGAAAAGAGGAAGATAAGAGAAAAGAGGTAGAGAAGAAGAAAGAGGAAGAAAATAAAAAAGAGGAAGAGAAGAAGAGAGAAGAAGATGAGAAAAAAGAAGAAGAGAAGAAGAGAGAAGAAGAGAGAAGAAGATAAGAGAAAAGAAGAAGACAAGAACAAAGAAGAAGACAAGAGGAAGGAAGAAGAAAGGAAGAAGGAGGAAGAGAAGAAAAAGTAGGAAGAGGACAAGAAGAAGAAATAAATGGAGAAGAAATAGGAAGAGGAGAAAAAGAAAGAGGAAGAGAAGAAGAAGGAGGAAGAAAAGAAAAGAGTGGAAGAGGATAAGGAAGAAAAGAAGAGAAAACATGTAGAGATCCAAACTGAAGAAGGAGAGAAGACTCCTAAGGCAACCGGTGATCAAACCCAGTAGGTTGATACCACTAGTCCTATTGGTCTAACTCTTTCAAGTCTCACTCAATCTCAATATAAGTCTGAGCTACTTCGAAGCATCAAACTTGCATAGGAGAGATTGGAAGAATTGCGAAGGAAGAAAGAACAAGATGTCATACAAACTACGGTTGACACCCTTACCAGTTTGATTCCCGGTACCAACCTCCCCAGTACCGATTCCTCTCTATCCAAGCTCAAACTTCTTTGTACCGTAGTGGAGGACCAGGTACAATTCTTGGAAGATGTTGTTGAAGCAACTGTAAAGAAGAACCATGAAAAGGCACTCAATGTTTCCTTAGTCAAGCAAATGAATGAACTGAGGACACAAATACTGAAGCAGTAGAATGATATTAGTGTTGCTATGGGTGAAGGTAAATTATTGTTGAGTAAAATCTGCCAACCCCATCTATTTTGTGACATTGTGCTTAAACAAAAAGCTAAACTCCAATCAGAGTTACAGGCATATATCAGCAATTTCAAGATGCCATATGATTCATTCACTACCTATGGACAAACCATTCATCACTATCAGCATCAGACTACCAAGATGGGTTTAGAGATCAGCAACCAGACTCAAGATTTGCAAGAGCTACAACTGCTCCTATTGCCAAGACTACAGATTCTTCAAAAATGTTTTCTCAACCTGGAAGCTATCATGGTAACTCAAGAGATGAGTACCATTGATGCAATGGAAGAACTAGCATTCAAGATGAAGACTGAAAGTGAGGTTGCTACCTCATTACTTGAGTCATGGACATTGGCCATGAAAACTTTTATGCAGGACTTTAAATCTATTTTTGAGAAATTTCATTCCTTAATGTCATGAACATCTACTCTATTTTATTATATAAGCAAAAATGGGTTACTTTGCTTTACTTTGTCATTGTTGGCAAAGGGGGAGTAGTGTACATTAAAATTTTGGTGAATGTTACTAGTTTGGGGAGTAGCATATATGCTTAGGGGGAGTAATTTTGATTATGGAATTTTTGTTGTAAAAACACTTAGATGTCAAAATTTTCGTAAGTGTTGCCATCAATGCCAAAGCGGGAGATTGTTGGCATTTTGATGATGTTTTGATTGTCATTGATGGACACACACTTTCTTGATGTATGAGTTATGCTCAACCGGTAATTGCTCCAACCGGTATTGTGTATTATTGAATGTATAGTCATTACACTATCGGAGTTTTGTAGAAAATAGTTTACCGGTCACAAATTGTGTGAAGACCACAAGCGATATGAAGACCCCAAGTGGTATGAGGATCCCAAGTGGTTCGAGGAGCTCAAGCGGTATGAAGGAACCAAGTGGTAGTTAGCTTTTGATCGAAACACTATGATCTACCAGTCTTTATTTTTGACAACCGGTAATCGGTATATTATATTAGCCGGTATTACTTTGTGATGAGTTACCAACCGATATTACTGTAATGTGTGATGAGTTATCATCCACCGACACTTTGGTGGTGATTTTGTGTCATGTTATCAAATGTGTCTAGATGCACTGAACCTAGGAACTTGTAGTTTAATTCTATTGGACTGACATGAAATTAGTTTCCTTTATAAGGACATCATGTCTAGGGTTTTCATATGAGATGTGTGATGTGTGAGACATAGAATAGAAAAGATTATGTGCGATCATCAAAGAGAAGATTAGGTCTATGTGAAGAGATAGAGTGTGGAGCTATTGAAGACTGAATTAATGTTGAAATGCATTAACAATGAGCTATCAAGGATCTAACTAAGCATACTGTGCTATTGCCTAGATCATTCACTTGTTGATTACTAATATCTTTGACAAGTCTGAAACCCTTAATTTGGTAGGCCTAGCAAAGCCTTTGTAAATCCTCTAACAAGGTGGTTCACAACTGTGGATCTGAAATCCTTTAACAAGGTAGTCTTTAACAGGACTTATCTCCTAACAGAGATCTAGATTCCTAACAGGATCTATTCTGGTGAAGAACATTCTATGACCTTAACTGGTCTGACCTTAACCAGTCTGGTTTCTATTCTGCAGATAGTTACTTGTGAGTTTCTATTCACTGTGGTTTTTCCCATTTGGGTTTCCACATCAAATATCTTGTGTTATGATGATTGTTCTCTTGTGGGTGAATGCTTTGTTCACTATTTGGTTTGCATTTATCTTAACTAGTTTATTAGTGAATCTGATGTACTGGTTATCTGCTAAACTATTTAAAAGTTTGTTTACAATATTTTTTGGCATACTAATTCACCCCCCCTCTTAGTATTCATCAAATAATTCCCTTCATCTGATGCTCCTCTGTTTGTGCTTTATCTTTGGGTCATCGGCATAACACGAAAGCATTCCTCCTGATGGTCGATGAACCTCCTCTGGTCCGTCCACTTTCCTATCAGGTGTCGACGTAGGTGAGAAACTTGCCTACCAATACCTGATACAACTCGGTCCGCGCCTATGCTTTCCCATTGGGTCATCGGGGTAGTGGAAAACTATTCCTTCAATTACCCAATGCCTATACTCCGAGGTACTCCACTCTGAATGCTAACTCATTGGGTTATTGGGATAGCATAAACCCGCTCCTTCCAATACCTGAGAACTCTACTCCAAACTCCGGTGACCACTTTGGGAGAAGTCCTACAAATCAGGGTAGGTCTTGTCGATAAGGCAAAATTACAAAAACCGCAAACAAAATGGACTTAGAGTCAGTCCTTATTTATGTACATGCCAAAATTGGTTAAGGGAATTTCAACCCTTAGGTTCTCCTACACCAGCTAATGGATTAATTAAATAAATAAAGATTTATTTAATTAATAGAGGAAGTGGGATCAATTAAATAAATAAAATATTTATTTAATTTAGGAAAGGACAATTTAAATAAATAAAAGTATTTATTTAAATGAGGAAAGGATTAGAAGAGGATTAATGAATGAATTAATTCAATAAATATTTAATTAATTAATAGAAGAATTAGGATAAAATAATTAAATAAATAAAAATATTTATTTAATTAAAGAGGATAATTTTAGGTGTCTACATTTTGCCCCTCTTTGAGACAATGCAACTTGTTGCGTTGGATCAAAGAAGATAAGATGAACTGATACAAAGTTGCCCAAGACGGGAATGATATGCCTCATCGAGAGATTGGATGAAAAGACTGATACAGGTTGCAAAAAATCTCTTGATAATAAAGAAAGGCTAGAAAGGCTTGACAAGATAGGGTGACAAGGTCATACAGGATACTAACATGAGGAAGGAAGACTGACATGGGAGACCAGGGTTAATTAGCCTATATGGTAGGGTCACAAGGAAAAACATCCTCATTTGCATCCACACACTTAGGAGATTAGAGTGCAAAGAAAGAGCTTAGAGTAGTCAGTGACGATGGATAGAGTTCACAGGTTCGATCGAGTCGGGAGATATCAGAGACTAGACAACATTGGTGACCTGGTAAGTACCTCAAAGTCACTTTGTATGTTTTTGTATTTATTGTTGTCATTTTAGAGTAGATAAATAAAAACACAAAATCGGTGTTTTGCACTAGAAACGCATGTAGGCCAGTGCCAGGCATGTCTAGGATGGATAATGGTGTTTAGGTCAAATATAGACTCATTTATGAATATAATCATGTTTATGTTCAGTAGAAACACGTCTATATGCAGAAGGCACATCTGTGTCACGGAGATGTGTTTATGTAGGATAGTGGCATGTCTATGATGTTTAGGCACATTTAGGGCAGGAAAACTCATTTAGGTTGATAAAAATCATGCCTGCATTGTAAAAATGTGTTTGTGTCTAAGTAGGCAAAAGTCAGCAATTCTTTGAAGAACATATGCTATCGATTGGATAAGATGCTGAGAGGATACACTCGAGCATGTGCCCTAGGAGGACAAAGTAAGAGACATGCTAGAATTGACAATTTTGTGATCAACATACATTGCCAATTGGATAAGCTGCTAAGAGGATTCAATCAAGCAAGACCTCTAAATAGGATCAAGTGCAATGTGATGAACATATACACTAGGATGCGATGCCATGTGATAGACATACACACTAGGCTAAGAGTAGCGATATGTGATAGACATGAGTACCACTAGCATTGACATGATTGGTTTGGTTGGATGCGGGAGTACTTGCCCCAGATAGAGTTGTGGGAGAGATTCCCTGTGACATAGAGGTTGCGACCAGAGTTGAACTTTGAGGAGCAAGTAGTTTATGAGGGTATGGGATTGAGACAATTCATGTATCTTCCTAAGATTCAGGTGAATAGAGGATTGTTGAGTACTCTAGCAAAGAGATGACACTCTAAGACCTATTCGTTTCATTTGCTGACTGGCAAGATGTCAGTCACTCTAGAGGATGTTTACAGGATCTTGAGGATGCCGATCCATGATGAGTTGGTGTCATATGATAGAGAGGGAAACAAGGATGCACTGAGATGAGTCTTTGGAGACCTAGAGCTAGAGATGAGATCGGGTCACGTCAGCTAGGATGTTATGCTAGCTAATGGACACAGACTATTAACAGTGGAGGGGTGATTAGTAATTACCTATGTCTAGACACACAGGGGGTATGGTTGTTGGCTGGGTGAGAACTCTAGAGACACTAGTGATAGAGAACACTAGATATGCATGAGGTCCATGTGTATTGGCACATTTATATCATGAGCTTCACTAGTTTGTGTATCTTGATGGCTGTAGGTTAGGTTGTAGGGTGACTCTATTACAAGTGTGGTCATATGAGTACATTGTAGTGACAAGGCTAGTGCACTTCATAGGGAGAGGGCATGGAAATTCCTATGCACACTTGTAAAACATGATCACTTCCCAGCTACGGATTGGGAAGGTGGACTATTGGAGATGGGTTATAGATGACATAGATAGTGTCATATGGAGAATCGATCTGAACTGCAAGGACTGGGAGGAGGACTCCACAAAGCTACCTTATGTTTTTAGGAGTAGGTGCTTGATTGAGTAGATGTCATATATATTGGACAAGCATCAGATTAACAAGGTATGCAGGCAGTTTGGGTGGCAGTAGAGGATGCCTTGGGGATCAGGAGAGTTTGCACGGATAGTGCGAGAGCAGACTCACTGGGGGCTGATTTTGTCATATGATTTTGCATTGACACAGTTTGAGCAATAATTTTGATGCCTTGGGATTTATTGAGGGATGTAGTTGATGAAGGTACAGATGCAAAGTATGATGCTTATTTTGCAGCACATCTAGTAACCAAGTTGACAAATCTAGATGAGCCTATGGTAGCAGAGGATGATGATGATGAAGATGATGATGAAAGGGGTGGAGGGAGATAGAGGAGGTAGAGGAGAGTAGAAGCGATGAGGGTGGTGAGGGGAAAATGTGGACAAAGGGATGCTGAAGAGAGAGATAAGGAGAGACATGATCCATAGGCAGGGAGACCACCGAGACCACCAAGGGGTAGAGGAGGATAGGTGTTAAAGGTTGGTGGATAGGTACAAGTACAAGTACCAGGAAGAGATGCCTAGGGAGAAATATAGGGATAGGCTAGGGAGGAGGAGGGTGCTTAGGGGATGAGGAGGAGGATGAGATTCTAGCACTATGATAGATTACAGGAGGACAAGCTGATGAGATCGAGGAGCTCAAGAGAGATGTGACTCAATTGAGGTGACAATTAGTAGAGATGCAGAGTGAGAGGGATCTAACCAGCCAGAGGTATACTAAGGATAAGGAGGCATTAAGGGAAGTTAGGAGAGTAGCTGAGGAAACAAGGGTTGTATATACATATGCCCTATGGGTAGGAGATGAGATATCCTACTGGAGAGATCTGTATTATGCAGTTGTTCCTCTAGAGCTAAGGGCTAGGAGCTTCAAGAGAGATTCCCAAATGACTAACATAGGAGGGAGAGAGAGATGTCAGGCCTCTAGTGGTGGGGTTATGGGTCCACCCGCACCACCAGGAGGAGGAGATAGAGGAGGGGAACCTGGAGCAGGGACTTCGAGAGCTCATAATCCTTCGAGGCCATCTGGTTCTGAGAGAGGGTCTTCATCATAGCTCTCTTGGATCCATTTTGTATCAATTTTTGTACAATGATGTAGACACCTTCGAGTGATTTTTTAGCCTTATGAGATATTGACATCATTGTATTATGACACTTATGATTTTTTTGATATATATATGAGATGACTCTTTTCATTGCGGTAGCTATATGCATGTGTTTCTATGTGATGCTTATATACTTTATGATGATGTATTTTATGTATACATGTTCCTATAATGATTCTATGATGCTTATGATGATGTTTATGATCTTATATGATGATCTTATTTTGTGGATGAAAATATGTACATGATGATATGTAATATGTTTTTGTTCTTTTTTATTTTTTATATTGCAAATGTGAATGTACTATATGTGGATATATGTATGATTATTAACATGCTATGATAAGAATTCAAATGTTTATATGATATGCTAATCAGTGGTATGTGCAGGATGTGATGTAATTATGATTTATATATGTATGCATGAAATGAGATATGCTAACATGTAATGATGCAGGCGCAAACTACATGAAATGCAGATATTTTTGGCATGTCATTATACTCAGTCATGTGATAGTGCGCTACACAAACTCAGGAAAGGAAAATGGAGGTCAATCATGAAAGGGGGATGGAAGGTAGAAGATATGAAAGTGAAAGAGCTTCTTGTTCTTTATCATCATTGAGATTTATTATGGAAAATAGGTTATGAAAATTGAGGTATAGGTTCGACCTAGAAAGTCATTGTACCCATTTGCATGAAGATCAGACAGTTGCAAACAAGCAATGCCCCAGTTCACACTAGACTCACAATGTCCTAATATTCCTGGACAAGTCATAGAATTAGTAAGAGACAATCCATAGACAATCCAGAGACAACAAAACAGTAGTAGGTGAGTCATATCCCATCCTCGCCTTTCTAGTCAAAGGCATCCTGGAGATATAATCTCTAGCCAGAGACATCCCGAAAAAGCTAAAAGACATGTCACCAAAAAGATGAAATCAAAAGAAAACCAAGACTTGACACCAACACACAATGAAATCCTAAAGTTATTTGTGTTTCTTGCCACATATGTTAACATGTTTGATTTGGTCATAATGTTGTCACTCTGATAAAGGACAAATCATGTTGAAAACCATGTTGCTGCTAAAGTCTATTGAAAGATTTGATTTGTTGAAAGCCCACTGTTGCTTCTATTTCATCTGAAACTAACTAAATCCATGAAACTGACACTTTATTGTGGATTGGTGATGCAAGATAATCTTTTATTGCAGATTGTATGTGAAAAGAAGGAATAAAAAGATGATACTCCTCAATACACGTGATGCTCAAGGTACCACTTCCATCACTAGATTTAGGATTTTTGCCACAATTGTAGATTGGACCTGATTTATTATGGAAGAAAAGGGTGAAAAGGGAGGGTTTATTATGGATGGCTAACCAATCTTAGGTAGATCAATAACAAGCCATGATGGGAATGTGTATGTTTATTATGGATGTATAGGTTGTGAGTGTTTGCAAAGTGAAGTGGAAAAGGGATTGAATACTAAAGGAGAGAGGAGAAATGCCTCTAAACATGGCCTCAAGTAACCTGGTATTTACCATGGTACTTGCCCAGGGTGGTACTGAAGTGTTTTTCACCATTGGATGGATTTATTTCTTTTTACTTTTTTTTATTTTTTATTTTTTTTGTGTCACAAGGCACCTGTTTGCCTGGTTTTCACCAAGTAACAATTTTTTTTTTTAATGATTTTTTTGTATTTTTGATATTTTTGTATTTTTTTGTATTTTTGAATTAGGATATTCTGAAAGGCTATGTGTAAAACCTATGAAGGTGCATGTTCTTGATAGGATCTTCCAAGGGTTCTCCATCTGGTGTTGAAAGCTGATATGCACCTAATCCATAGTCAGTTGTGATGACATAAGGACCAAGCCAATTGGCCTCAAATTTTCCTTTCTTTTCTAGGTCTTGTTGATTCCTTGTATTCTCTCTCATTACTAAGTCACCCACCTCAAATGTGAAAGGCTTTGCCTTATGATTATAGATACAACTCATTCTCTGTTGATAAGCCTTAAGATGATTAAAATCGATTTGTCGTCACTCATCCAATAGTTCTAGTTCCTATAAGCGGGAGACCCTGTAGTCTTCATTACTGATTATATCATGCAAAGAGACTTGTAAGGATGGTAAATTGACCTCAATAGGCAAGATAGATTCGGAACCATAGACAAGTGAATAAGGGGTAGCTCCAATAGGTGTGTGAGCACTCATGCGATAAGCCCAAAGTGCGGGGTTAAGTTAGATGTGCCAATTTTGGCCAGCATCATCGATTGCCTTTATGAGGATTCTGAGAATGTTTTTATTAGATGCCTCAACTTGATCATTACCTTGGGAGTAGTATGGAGTGGAGAAACGATGGTTAATATGAAAGTGATCACAAAGTTTAGGAACATCTTAATTCTTGAAGGGAGGTCTATTATCTATGATAATGGAAAGGGGAACACCATAGGGATAGATAATATAGTTAAGAATGAATGTGGCAATCTATTTTCTAGTGATGGGTGAGAGGAACAAATCTTGATTCTATTTTGTGAAATATTCTATAGTAGTTATAATGAATTTATGGCCATTGGAAGAAGGAGGGTGATTCTTGCCTATGAGATCGAGTCCCCATTGACAAAAGGGCCAAGGAGTCGCGATCAGTTGAAGTTCTTGAGTTGGTGCATGAATGAGGTCTCCATGAATCTAACATTTCTTACATTTCTTGACAAACTGATATGAATCTTTTTCCATAGTGGGCCAGTAGTATCCAGTCCTAATAAGTTTCATAACTAAGGTTGGGCCACTAGAGTAGGCACCACATATAACTTCATGAACCTATTGTAATGCAGACTGAGCTTCATCCCTTTCTAAACATCTAAGAAGAGTGCCATCTAGACCTCGACAATAAAGGGTATCGACTAAATGACATAGCAAGAAGATTGGTAGATAAAAGTATGATGCTGATTGTTGGATAGGCTAGGGGGAGGGTATTTTTATGAAGGTATGTAAAAATGGCATCGTACCAAGGTGAATTGGGATCAATGACACATATCATCTCAGCAAGAGTGATCTCATACTAGGGGACCAAAAGGTTTTCCACCAAGAACTCATGTGGGTTTCATTCTACAGTAGATCAATAAATGACACAATAGTAGCTATGGCATCTGCAACTCGATTGTTTTCCCTTAGAATCTGCTCAAAGATTATATCTGTGAAGTATTGTTTGAAATCATCTACCATTTTCTTATAAGGCAATAGTTTTTCATCTTTTGTTTGGTAGTCATCATTTTCTTGACAAATTACATGTTGAGAGTCCCCAAAAACATGAAGTTCCTGGATCTTCCACTGAACTGCAATTCATAATCCCATTGTTAATGCCTCATATTCTGCTATGTTATTGGTGTAGGGAAATGACAACCGATAGGATTTAGGAATGGAATCCCCTTGAGGTGTGATAAAGTGAATGCGAGTTCCTACATCGTGTTGCATGTATGAAACATCAAAGTATAATTGCTAAGGCTTTGTGTGTGTCACCATCAGAATGGATTCATTTGGAAACTCTGAAGTCATAGGAGTATCATCAACCATGGGTGCATCTGCCAATTGATCTACAATAGCTTGTCCTTTAATTGCTTTTCTATCCATATATTCGATGTCGAATTAACTCAGTATCATAACCCATTTAGCTAGTCTACCAATGAGCATTGCCTTATTGAGAAGATATTTTAGTGGATCCTTGCAATGAGCATTTCTCTTTCTAATGATTTTCCAAGGAGGCCATCAACATAATCTTCCATGGTAGCATGCATAAGATCATGAAAGATGGTAGTCATAGCTCTTTGGTATGTGGCACCCACATTCTTTAGTCTAAAGGGCATGAAATTCCAACAAAAGGTTCACCAAGGACAAGTAAATGCTATTTTGTGCTGATCTTTGGGTGTGATTTTTATCTGGTTGTAGCTTGAAAATCCATCCATAAATGATAGCATTGCATGTCCAGCTATAAGATCCACTATCAAGTCAATATTTGGCAGCATAAAGTCATCTTTAGGACAAGCTTTATTAATGTCTCTGAAATCTGTACATATTCTGATGCTGTGATCTGGCTTGCTGTTAGGTACTAAGTTAGAAATCCACTCGGGGTAGTCAATTGGTTTTATGAATCCAACGTCCAACAATTTCTCAAGTTCTACCTTTACTAATAGTACCACTTGTGGATGCATTTTCCTTAATTTCTTCTTCACTGGCTTTTCTCCTAGTGTAACTGTCAAATAATGCATTACTAAATCAGGGTCTAGTCTAGGCATATCTACATATGACCATGCAAAATTGATTTTTTGTTCTGTGAAGAAACTTATGAACTTCGATCTTTCTTTGTCTATCAAGAATTGTGCTAAGAATATATTATGTAGAATCTCTTCTGTGCCAATGTTTGTTTTGATAGTTTCCTCCACCAACATGGATGATTTCTCCTAATATGTTGTCATCGGGAGGATGTCGAGCCTTCCATCTTTAGGTGCCTCAGAGAGGTTTTCACCCTTAGATACGTCCTTTCTTTTTACTTTTTTAGAGTTAGATAGTGCCACTATGTGATTTTCACCAAAAGACCCATGATTTGTTTTTATTTTTATATTTTTGCAACTAGAAGGCCCAAAACCCTCACTGAAGTATGCCATGCTATTGAGTCCTATAGTGTACCCCGCTTTATGGTCCCAAGTGGAAGATCATCTCGTATACTCAAGTAATTTATGAAAACATCATCATTTTGAAATGTGTCTAGTTGTAAAGGTCCTTCATGGTCCCAATCAATGAGTTGTGGGTGACAAGGCAAAGGCCATCAATGTTTTCAAAGTCAGCGGGAGTAAGGGTAAAGACACAATTATCTTCAGGTATATCAATTAGGTATATAAAGGTAATTGTCGAGGTCATCGCTAGCACTCTCCTCATCTGTCTCAATCGTAAATGAATTCAAATTGACATCACTAGAAGCACATTCAGCAATGAGAGTCCTCACTCTTTGTGATTTTGACCTAGAACCTAGAAACAAAGACTATTTGGGATCCTTAGGAGTTTTTCCTTTATTATCCTCTTTTTGAGCTACAGACTCTGAATTATTTTGACCAAACCTGAATTTTTTATTGAACTCTTCTTCCTCTATAGGTTCACCTGGTTCTCTGAATGTTTCAGTGAGCTCATAATCATTAGATGATTTATCCGAACCCCATTCCCACTCATTGGAATCAGTGGAATAACATTTCTCTTGTTGATCATTTGAATCTATGATTTGCAATGCTTCTTTAGATTTGTATGTACTTAACCTAAAAGGTATGAAACCAAGTCCTTTGGAGCATTGATTCTTGAATGTCAATTTGGGTTGCAAAGGTTGAGTGATACCTTCTTTTCTTAAGCCAAGAGGACTCTTACCATAATATCCAAATTTTATCAAGATCTTGAATCCTTTGTCGTACTTTTCACATGGTATCTTGATGTAATTTTGTGTATCTTCTTCAAGTTCTTTATAAATAATTATGTATAAGTCCTCCTCTTCCATCTCTCCCCACTTTTGGAATATAGTAGGATCCCATTTTAGCGTAATGATAGATACAATTTTAGAAGGATGTGATTGTCCATATTCTTTTGGAGAATCCATTACTTATCTTAGGTACTGATGCAGATCCCTTCTTGCAACCTGTCAAACACCTCAAAATGTATGACACTGACCCCTCAATCCAAGAATGGGTTCCTATCAAGACAAGGCTCTACAACATTAGTTCAATCTTCTCACCATCTTCAAGACTCATACCTACTCAATTAGGGATATCTTGCTACAACACACTCCATGATACCTCCAAGGATTAAAAATAATTTTCATACCATTTTTGGGTCATACAAGACTTCCCAAGGTTAGACCAAGCATGGGTTGTAATTATTCATGCCCATTCCTTAAGAAACTCGCCCAATTAGGCCTAGTTGCTTGTAGCCCTATTTAGCGGATAACGAGACTTTAGGTTCAAAATTTCCCAAAATCCTTGGCAAAAAAATTATGGATTAAAATACCCTTTTTTAAGTTATACAAATCCCCAAAGAGAAGGGTCAGGGTCTGGAAAATAAAGTTCTTTTCCAGTAGGATGTTGACTGTCCTAAAGGGCTAATTAGGCCTCTTTTCTAAAGCAACTATACCCAGATGAATGAACCCACCAATTAAAATCCCATGGGAATGTATGAAACAATAAACCATAAGGGATTCCAGTTTTACATGCCTGGAATCATCACCAATTGCACACAAGGTAATTTTGTTGTTCAAGGTCTAGGTAGCCACATAGAGATGTCTACCTAGGGTCGCTCCAAAAACACCTCTCCCTTGCTCCTCATGAAAAACACTCTTGGAATCCTATAATAAACCAACCATAATTTCCTTTCACCAAATCCCATGGGTCTCAGATTGATAAAGTGCAAGATATGGCCATGGAGGAGGAAAAACCCAAGGTAAACCCTAGTTTTCCGGACACCTACAGTAAAAGTTGAATTTCAGGAGCAACACACACAGCTAGAACTTCAAATAAAATCCAAAACAAATTTAACTCTCCTCTCCAACCAATTAACATCATTGGGAATGGATCCCAATCCGTACAGTACAGTACCATGGACCAAAAATCCAGAATTGTAGGAAAAACTCAGAATTCTATTAGTTTAAGGGCATCAAAACTCTTCTTTGTACAATCACTTCCTTGGAATTGGATCCACAAGGTGTATAAAATACTCCAAAATTTATCTCAACTAAAAATCAAGAGGTTAGAACCATTGGAGGAGATTCAAATTAACAAAATGCAAAAAGTGCATAAAAGTTGCTCATGACAACTTTTGCAAAAGTTGTCAAAATGTCATATTTTGTCTCCTAATGCCTTGGGTCAAGTTTAACCCCTCCTAGAACATCTTAAAACAATAAAACCAACACATTTGATCCCCTATTGTCCAAAATTCCTAATTGGCTCATAGAAATACCAAAATAGGAGTTTGGCTCACAAGATGGGGTTCATTATTACAAACACATAATGCATGATTGAAAACCTATACAAAACATTCTAAAGACATATTTAATGCCTTATCCTCTCTTCTCAGAGTCTAACTTATCATCTTGAATGGTTTGATGGGGTGCTCCTACACCATACTCCTCAAAAGAAGAAATCTCAAGTCCACTTGAGAGGAGAGTCTATAGGTCTGCACCATGATCTTTGATCTGTTGTTCTATCATCCAGACTGCTTCAGAATCAAGTTGTCATTTCCAAGCCACCAAATACTACATGTAAAATTTTCTCTTGGTTCACTTTGCAACCTTAGTTTCTAGAACCTTATGCAACTTTGGTGGTGCAAGTTTGGGAATGTCATCATCAGCAATGTCCTGAACTATGTGTTCTCCTGCACCAACAATACACTTATAAAGAGTTAAGTCACAAATATTAAAAATGGTTGACAAACCAAGATCAAATGGTAGTTGAAGTTCATAGGCATTTGGGCCACATTTCTTCAAGATTTGGTAGGGTCCAATCTTTCTTTGGATTAGCTTTGTGTATCTACCTTTTGGAAGTCTTTCCTTCTTCAAGTGAACCCACACCAAGTCTCCCACATCAAACTGAACATCTCTCTTCTTTTGGTTAGTATGAGTTTAATATCTCTCTGCAGATTGTTGAAGATGACTCTTAACTTGGTCATCAATTTCTTTTATGGCAGTAGCAAATGTTTCTCCATCTGCACTAATGTCTTCTCCTTGAGGTATCTCTCTCAACTCCATCGCAGCCCTTGGGTGGATGCCATATACAATCTGGAAAGGTGACTTACCGATACTCTTATTCACTATATCATTGTAGGAGAATTCTGCCTGAGACAATATACTATCCCACCTTTCTCCATTCTATCTAGTCAAACACCTTAGCAGATTCCCTAGTGACCTGTTTAAAACTTTAGTTTGGCCATCTATTTGGGGATGGTAGGCTGAGGAGAAGGATAAATTTGTACCAAGATTCTTCCAAAGGGTCCTCCAGAAGTGACCAATAAATTTTACATCCCTATCAGAGACTATAGTCAAAGGCAACCCATGTATCCGAACAATCTCCTTAAAGAACAAGTCTGCTACATAAGAAGCATCACAAGTGGTTTTGTATGGCAAGAAATGTGCCATCTTAATAAACCTATCCACCACTACAAAAACACTATCATATCCTTTCCTTGTCCTAGGTAATCCTAAAACAAAATCCATACTTATGCTTTCCCATGGTCTTGAAGGTATGGGTAAAGGCCAGTATAAGCCTGCATTGGTGGACTTTCCTTTTGCCTTCTGGCAGATCACACATGTCTCCACAAATCTCCTAACATCTGCTTGTAGTTTGGGCCAAAAATAGTGTCTTTTTACCAAATCTAGTGTGTTGTCAAGACCAAAATGGCCTGCCATTACTCCACAATGTTTCTCCTTAATTATATTCAATCTCATAGAGCATTTGGGTATGCATAGTTGTGCACCCTTAAATAAAAATCCATTTTGAATCAAAAATTCAGAATACTCAACATGAAACCATTCATAAAATGAAGCACATACCTTATAGGCCTCTCCAAAATCTTCATCACCCTCATACATGGCTTTCAAAGAGTCTATGCCAACACTCTCCAATTGAATCTGATTTGTAGTTAGGACTCTTTTTCTCAAAGCATCTGCCACCTTATTCTTGACTCCTTTCTTGTGCTTAAGAATGAAAGTGAAAGCTTGCAGGGTCTCTACCCACTTCATGTGTTGTTGATTCAACTTTTCTTGACTATTTATAAAGCTAAGGGCCTGATTGTCTGTGAAAACTATGAATTCTTTTGGTAGCAAGTAGTGTCTCCATTTTTTCAAGGATTGGACTAGAGCATACATCTCTAGGTCATCAAATGAATATCTCCTCTTTGCCTCATTCAAGTTCTCACTGAAGAAAGCAATAGGTCTTCCCTCTTGACTAAGAACTTCTCCAATAGCCATGTGACTAGCATCACACTCCACTTGGAAGATCTTGTTGAAATCAGGTAGGGCAAGGACCGGCTGCTCAGCAGCTTTCCTCTTCAACGTTTCAAAAGAGTTATCTGCTTCTTCTGTCCAACTAAACCTACACTTTTGTCCTCCCTTTATTGTATCAAGCATAGGGGCACAAATATGGCTAAAGACTCTTATAAACTTCCAATAGAAGGTAGCTAAGGCATGGAAAATTCTAACATCATTCATTGTCCCAGGTGTAGGCCAATAAAATACGGAACTCACCTTTTCTTGATCCATTTTCAATTCACCATATGAGATTACAAATCCCAAGTAAATGATCTCTTCCTGCATAAAGAAACACTTTTCCAAGTTGATCATTAACTGTTCTTCATACAATCTTCTTAGGACTAGGTCTACATGTTTTAGATGTTCTCCTTTGGTTTGACTGAAAACTAGAATTTCATCTAGGTAGACTATAACAAATTTCCCTATGAAATCCCTCAAGACTTCATTCATTAACCTCACAAAGGTACTAGGTGCATTGGATAAGCCAAATGGCATGACTTTCCACTCATACAACCCCTCATTTGTTTTAAATGCAGTCTTCCATTCATCTCCCTGCCTAATCCTAATCTGATGATAGCCACTCTTTAAATCAACTTTTGTAAAATATCTAGCACCCCCCAAACAATCTAACAAATCTTCAATCCTAGGCATGTGAAACCTATACGTGATAGTAATCTTGTTGATAGCTCTTGAATTGGTGAAAATCCTCCAAGTGCCTTCCTTTTTGGGTGCCAAGACTATAGGGACTACACGTGGGCTCAAACTTTTGTCAATCAATCTGGATTCCAACAATTCTTCAACCTGTTTTCCCATCTCAACATTTCGATCTGGTGTGAGCTTGTATGCTTCTTTATTAGGAAAGGTGGATCCAGGTATAAGTTCTATACAATGGTTTATGTCCCTCATGGGAGGTAGTGACCTTGGCATGCCATCAGAGATGACACCCTTGTATTTATCTAGTAGCTGCTGCACTGTAGGGTCAATCAACCTCAATTTGTCCTCTTTCTTATCCTCAGACTTCTCCACCTTTGTTACTGTTGGAATAGGGATAAGGGCATAACAGACCATGCCTTAATTTTCCATGTTCCTCATGAACTGTTTCCCTCCTAATACGAACACCTTGGCCTCCTTTTGTTTGGTCTCCTCCTCATCCTCCATTAAAGGTAGCACCATAATGTTGTGCCTTCAAATCAAACTGCCATGGTCTCCCCAATAGGAGATGGCAAGCATCCATCTTTGCAATGTCAAACATAAACCTATCTCTATAGGTTCTAATTTGGAATTCCCCCCAAGCCTTCTCTTCCACAATAGCTTGCTATCCTTGTGTGATCCATGAGACCTTGTAGGGGCAAGGGTGAGGTAGTCTCCTTAACTTTATTTTCTCCACCATCTCTAGAGACACAAAGTTCTCAGTTGAACCAGAATCTATTAGGACCTTGCAGACTTTTCCACCTACTTTGCAAGTGGTCTTGAATAGAGACTTCCTCTATGGGGGTTCTCTATTAGACATCTTCATAGTGGTTACTACTCTTCTAATCATCAAAGATTCACCTCTTTCAGGGTATCCATAGCTATCAGGGGTATTGACACTTTGGTATGTGTTTTCACTTGCCACACTTTGGCAGTCAACCTCTAAAATCAAGTTACTTCTCCTTTCTCCCATGGAACTAGTAGGTTTATCTGGGCATCTATTGGGCATGTGTCCTTCTTGATTGCAGTTATAACATCTGATTGGACCTCTACCTTTAGATCTCCCTCTAAATGGTGGTCTTCTTCCTTTGAAGTTACCTCTCTTATTTTATCCTCTATTGTTATGAGAACTACTCTCTCCTTTAGTGCCTTCTTGACTAGTTTCACTTTGATTTCCAAAACCATTTCCCTTACTTTTGAAAAAATTTCTTCCATCCCTCTACTACCTTCCTCTTCCTTTATTATTTTTCTCATCTCCTTTTGATCTTCTCTTCCACCTTGATAGCAAGTTGATGGCATCTACCAATGGTGTCCGGGCTAAGAAGGTTCAATTCTTCTTGAATGTTGTACCTTAATCTAGTAGGGTACCGGGCAACTTTCTCACTCTCTTCCTGTTTTGTTTTAGACTTCATGCATAGCCTTTGGAACTCCTTAGTGTATGAGTTCACATCCATCTCCTTCTTCTTGAGATTTTGTCTCCTCTTATGGAGTTGTATTTCATAGTCTTTAGGTAAATATGCCTCTTCGATTAAGGCAACCATCCTCTTCCAAGAAACAATCTTGGGCTTATTGTCCTTCTCTATTTCCTCTTGGACAAAGTTCCACCAAGTTAGGGTTTCTCCCTTCAACTTGGACTTAGAAATATTCACCTTCTGGTGTCTTGGAATGTATTCATACTCAAAGAAACTAGACATGGAGTCTATCCAATCCATCACAACATTTGATTCCATTTTCCCAGTGAAAGTTGGCAAATCAATCTTTTGCTACATTGTTCTCCTCTCCATGGATTTGAGGGCATTAAGGAAGTGCCTCTAGTTAGGAGGAATCACCTCTTCCTCCAGCATATGGATCTCATCCTCATCCCCTTCATCACCACTACCGGTGCCTCCATCTTCCTTCCCATCTACTCTGCCTCTCAACCTCTCTAGCTCCCTCTACATTGCCTTGCAAGTAGTGGCTTTCTCTCTCACAATATTTCCCAATTCCATGTTGATGATTGGTCCTCTAGGGACATCTTCTTCTTGTCCCTCTGGCATCTCTCAATTCTCTATCTCTTTACCAAAGCCATTACTAGCTCTGATACCACTTGATGCAGAGCCCTCCTTGCAACGTGCCAAACACCTCAAAATGTATGACACTGACCCCTCAATCCAAGAATGGGATCCTATCAAGACAAGGCTCTACAACATTAGTTTAATCTTCTCACCATCTTCAAGACTCATACCTACTCAATCAAGGGTATCTTGCTATGACACATTCCATGATACCTCCAAGGATTAAAAATCATTTGCATACCGGTTTTGGGTCATACAAGACTTCCCAAGGCCAGACCAAGCACGGGTTGTAAGTATTCATGCCCATTTCTTAAGAACCTCGCCCAATTAGGCCTAGTTGCTTGTAGCCCTATTTAGCAGGTAAAGAGACTTTAGGTTCAAACTTTCCCAAAGGCCTTGGAAAACAAATTATGGATTCAAACACCCTTTTTGAAGTTACACAAATCTCCAAAGGAAAGGGTCAGGGTCTGGAAAATAAAGGTCTTTGCTGGTAGGATGTTGACTGTCCTAAAGGGCTAATTAGGCCTCTTTTGTGAAATACCCAGATGAATGAACCGGCCAATTAAAATCCCATGGGAATGTAGGGAACCATAAACCATAAGGGATTCCAGGGTTATAGTCCTGGAATCATCGACAATTGCACACAAGGTAATTTTGTTGTTCAAGGTCTAGGTAGCCACATAGAGTTGTCTACCTAGGGTTTCTCCAAACATATCTCTCCCTTGCTCATCCTGCAAAACACTCTTGGAATCCTATAATACATTGACCATACTTTCCTTTCACCAAATCCCATGGGTCTCATATTGATAAAGTGCAAGATATGACCATGGAGGAGGAAAAACCCAAGGTAAACCAAAATAGGAGTTAAAATCAAAGCCAAAACAAAGTTAACTCTCCTCTCCAACCAATTCACATCATTTGGAATGGATCCCAATCCATACAGTACTGTACCACGGACCAAAACTCCAGAATTGTAGGAAAAACTCAGAATTCTTTTAGTTTGAGGACATCAAAACTCTTCTCCATACAATCATTCCTTGGGAATTGGATCCACAAGGTGTATAAAATACTCCAAAACTTCTCTCAACTGAAAATAAAGAGGTTAGAGCCATTGGAGGAGTTTCAAATTAACAAAATGCAAAAAGTGTATAAAAGTTCCTCATGACAACTTTTGACAACTTTTGCAAAAGTTGTCAAAATGTCATCTTTCGCCTCCTAATGCCTTGGGTCAAGTTTAACCCCTCCTAAAACATCTTAAAACACTAAAACCAACACATTTGATCCTCTATTGTCCAAAAGTCCTAATTGGCTCATAGAAATGCCAAAATAGGAGTTTGGCTCACAAGATGGGGTTCATTATTACAAACACATAATGCATGATTGAAAACCTATACAAAACATTCTAAAGACATATTTAATGCCTTATCCTCCCTTCTCAGAGTCTGACTTATCATCTTGAAGGGTTTGATGGGGTGCTCCTGCACCAAGTAAATAGTTTGATTTAGAGTATACTCATCCATTCCTTTATCCTTTAAACTCACCTTGTTTTGATATTGAAGGTTTTAATGATTCAGGATTAATATATGTGGATTATGGAGTTTCCTCTCTGTTGATTAGTATTATTGTTTCCAATTTTGATCATAGGTTGTTTCAATACATGAATGGATTTGGATCACCATTAACGGTCACTTCAACTCCATTGTGTGGGAACTTGATACACTAATGATATGTAGAAGGAACAACTCTCATTTCATGAATCCATGGACATCCCAAGAGTATATTATGTGTAAGCTCTAAATCAAGGACTTGCCATACCACATCCCTTGTAACTGGACCAAATATAAGAGGTAAGGTGATTGTTCCCTTGGATGAGTTCTCTTCATCATCATATTATTTAATAGTAACAGAATGTGTAGGATTGACAACCTTTTCATAACAGCCCAATTGTTTAATAGTTTTCAATGTACAAATATTTAGACCTGCTCCTCCATCTATCAGGACTCATTTGATTCAGTTTTTATATATAAAAATTCAATATGTAGAGGTGCATTATGTGGCTGGGTTATGGATGCATCATCAACTTTTGTGAATGTGATGGTATGCAGAATGGAAATGTATCCCACCATGACTTGAAATTGGTCCACGTTCAGATCAGTCAGTATGGAAGTCTCTCTCAAAGTTTTGTCAAGGATGGCCTTATGCACGAGCGATATGCATAAAAGCTCAAGGATGGAAATGAGGGCAGGTGTCTTCCCTAATTGATCTACAAGGTCATACTCATTCTTTGTGGATGAAGAGGTTGTGGGGTTGGATGGAATGCCTTGCAAGGTGACTTTACCTTGACTAGTTGTGACATTACATTTAGAGGTTTCATCTTTAGAAGATGAGAAAATGGTCCAATGCCTTTTAAAACAACTTTACTCCTTTGGGTAGGACCTTCAGGAGTTTTGTCCTTTATGATAATGGTTGAAACATGATTGTCCATTGAAATGTGATTAATAGTAGAATCATAGTCATAGGGAAACTTGGTATAGTTGGCTTGATTATCTGTAGTTTTGGATTTTCCCTTGTCATGTTTAGGGAATGGATCCTTAAACATTGCATGCTCTTCATTGGAGATATGACCAATAACCTCTATGTCACCTCTATCAATGAGATCTTGTATGATAATTTTCAATCTGTGACAATTGCTAGTTAAATGCCCTTTACTCTTGTGATATTCGCAATATTCATCATCATTCCACTAATTTGGTTTTACTTTTGGTACATACGGTGGATTATCTGGTAGTGTTATTATCTTACTTTCAACCAATTTCTTGAATGCTGTTTCAATTGGTTCTCCCAAGAGAGTGTATTTTCTTTGGGGTTTTGATTGCCTTTGATTGTTAACTTGATCATTTGTATTGGATGAGCTTGCACTAGGGAAATTTATCTTAGGTTTCACAACATTTTCATCTACTACCCCATCATTGACTATGTTCTTATTCTTGTTCCAAAAGCAGGGTTTGTCTGTCCCATTTGATTCCTCTTTGTTTTCTTTGAATATTTTTATGACACCTTGTTTGATAAGGACCTTTTTTGTTGCCATTCCTTTCTCAATGAAATCTTTGAAGCTAGACAAACAAGATTTTCTTATCTCATATCCAATATCCTTGTTGTCATTTTGAGTGAACATTTCTACCATTTCTTTTTATGGGATATCACAAGAGCATCGACTAGCTAGACCTATCCATTGCTGTAAAAATCAAGAGAAAGATTCCCCATTTTTCTACTTAGTATTGCATAAGGTATTTACTGACACATATGTTTCAATGTTATATGAGAAGTGTTGTATGAAAGGCTCTGCTAAATCACCCCATTATTTGATTCCAGGTGGAAGTTGGGAGAATCATTCCATTGCTTGTTCACCTAAACTCTGTGGGAACAATCTCATCAAGCATGTTTCTTCTCCTGCTACCTCAATGCAAGCTATGAAAAACTATCTTATGTGTGCCTTAGGATCTCCTTTGCCTTTGTAATTATCAAATTTTTGTGTCACAAAATGTGGAGGGAATGGAGGCATTGGACTTCTTCTATCAAATGGGTAAGGACATATGTCCTTCATTTTATATTGTTGCTTTGGTGTATTCATGTCTATCATTTGCTTTTACAAATCCTTGATCTATTATTGCAAGTGACTCCTGGGTGGTGTCTTTTCTCTTTGAGAAAGTCTCATGCTTAAGCCACCAAGCAGAGGATGAGGGATATAATGCATATATGGATGGTATTGATCATATATGTGCTCATATGGAGGAGGAACATAGTTATAGCTTAGATATGGACCACTTGGTATGGTGTTGTAATGAGGAGCACTAGGTTTAGATTGATACATGTCATGACCATGAGGATAGGAGGTGTCATAATAGTGATCTTGGATATTGCCCCCAAATATGACATGGGGTCTCCTCATGTCATGATTTTGAATATTCGCTTGTGTAATTGTATGCTTTGGTATGATCTTGGGTATCATCATGGTCATGCATGGTGGTAGTTCTTCTCCATGGGAAAGGATGACCGCGAGGTTGTTCATGAGAGGTTCAATCATAACTGGCATGAGAATGAGTGCATTTGTTTGGAATTTCAAGTTTTTGAAATAAGGATGAAGGTGACTCAAGCATGAGACACTCTTTCTTACCACCATTATTAGGCCTTCTTTGTCTTGTATTAACTTGATTTATTTGATTTGTATAATCCTCCAAAATTTGTGACATATCAAAATCACGGGGTTAATCTTGTTCCACTTTGTTCCTTTACTTGTAGGAAATATTGTCTATCCCTCTTCATATTTCTTGAAACAATTTATTAAAATGGGGATCCATGATAGTTTCCTCAACTTCTGTAGAATCCATGGATACATTGTCATTGTCATTATCATTTCCATTGTTGTTGTCATTGTCTGGTATATTACTGTGGATGTCAAATGGATTGTAGAATTCATCTCCATCAAACTCATAGGTACTCATGTTTAAAGACCTTAAAGCTTCTTCAGATTCCCTTCTAGACCTTCGTAAATGGGTTTCAACCATAGACTAAAGTCTTGACCAAAAATGAGAGGTAAAATGAAAATTCAAAGACTATGGAAGACCAAGAGGTGTATGAAGTGTAAATGAATCTAGGGTAAACTTGCAATGTCCAAGAGTGTAAGACCAAAGTATGTATGTTTGAGAGTAAGTTGTGGCTTCAAAAGAGATGATAGATCTCTTGATGAGGTAAGGTAACCTTGAATCGAGAAGACCAAATGAGACCCTAAGATGCTAGATCTTGATGCGTGAATAATCGAGTGTTGCATTGTAGTATGTTTACAAATTGTAATGAGGACAAGCAAAGTAACCTTTTGACTCAAATTTAGAAGATATGTATGAGGATAATGCAAATGAAGGAAAATGATTGAGTATGTATGACCAAGACAAGTTGATTGAAAAATGAAGCCCTATAGGAGGTAACCTTAGACACTCTTTGAATTTGAAAACTTAATCCCTTTTGTTCTCAAGAGTTTTCTGTAATCACTCAACTGTGAACATAGACACAATTTTAACCAACCCAGATGTGACTTCTGATCACAGACGTAGTTCTAGTAGACACAAACGCGGTTTTCTAGTGATAATGATAATTTTAATCTGAAAGTCAAGGGCGTGATTCTGCTCTGCACAGACATGATTTCTCAACACATATGTGGTTTTAACTGATAGAGACGTAGTTTTTGAAAATGTGACAATTTCTTGTTAATAGTTTGTTGTAGGACACAGATGCAATTTTGTACCACACAAACATGTTTTCCCGACACAGACGTGGTTTTAACTATCATAGATGCGTTTTCTAATACTTTGTTCAATTTTGTCTGATTTTGAAGTTGTTTAATGTGACCAAATCTCAATGTTTTGACTCTTTTTGTAGCAAGAGGACACAATACCAATGAAGACACAATGTTTGAAGGTATTTTGTCCAAAGGATAAAAAATGTTTCCAAATGTGAAATATAATGTGAAATGTTTTTGCATACACTTGAAAACATGGTAGACACAATGTTTCATTGTCTTGCTTGAAAATGTTTGAGTTTTTTGATCATGCAAGCACAAATCCTAGGGTTGGTTAGGACAATAGTTGAATCTCACTTGGGGGGTTACTAGAAGCTACACAATTTAGAGCGGATACTTAGATACTTGACTCCACTAGCTCCACCCTTTGCACTCACTTCTCCAGGGAAGCCAAGCACCAGTCCCCGCAAAAAATCCCCGTGGTGAACTTTGTATCTCTACTAAGAATCATAAAAATGTGATCCGCTTCAGAGGTCTGACCTCCTGCACCAACAACTAGAAGGTTTTTATCTTCTAACAAAAAATGGTGTCTAGTAAGGACATCCGTTCAGGTGGCTATAATCAGCAGTGTGTTACACTCTATTAAATGGAAGGCCTCCCAATGTATAGAGGTTGTGCTCTATAGGGTTTATGGGGAGTCATAACACCATTATAGCAGCATGTAACACCCATTTCTTGTAACTTTCATCACAAACACTTTTATTTATAGTGGCTTGGAAGAGCTTGGCTTTAGCTTGTTACCACTTGGGTCATTCCCTCTCACTTGGCCTTTTGGGCTACTTGGGAGGCAGGCCCTCTAAAAAGGTAAAACAAAAAGAGCCTATTTCTCAAGACACAAAAGACACTTGTAAATTTTAGAGCACCAATTGAAGTGTTCTTCTAGACTAAAGAAAACAAAGAAAGAAATTTCAAAATTAAATTTTTGCCAAAGGTCCTGGACCAAAATTTTTAGTAGTTTTGATATGATACCCATCCTGCAAGAAAACAAGTTAGTTAAATTTTAGACCCAAAAGACTTTGTGAAATAGGGGCCTTCAACAACATGTTTTTTCCTTTTTAAACAACTGCACCACTTCGTTAGTCAGATCAAAAGAGGTTAGCCCTAAAAACAAAATCTGAAAACCTTGAATGAAAGAAAAAATGGAAAACTAAAAACACAAACGTAGACACAAGAACAGATCACAGACATAGAAAGATGGAACACAAATGCAATTTCTAGATCTAAGACCTGCAAAATAGATAATAAAATGAAAATGTGATGGAAACCTGTAGAGAATCAAGATCTGGACATAGACACTACAAAACAGCTCAAAGACGTGATTCCAAAGACCTGAAACTGCAAACTGAGAAAAAAACTCTACAAAAAACAAAAATGAAACAATACACAACACAGACGTGATAAGAAAACAAAAACGTGACAAGATGCTTGTGATATTTTGCCAAGATCTAGGGCTCAATGAAAAATACAATGGACAGACAAAATATTGATAGGAATAAACTATATTCTATCAAGATGAAAATATTGATCAACTGGATCATCAATCGTTACATACAATGAATATGAGCTTGCTTATATAGGCAAGGCTATATGGATATGTGAGCACACAAACATGACATGTGGCTCAATAAGAAACAAGGGTAGGTAGGAGAAACAATATAATATTCCACATGAGGTGGATCACCCACTAAATGTGGAGTGTAACAACAAGATCACACCATAAAAGGTGGAAATTCTACTACACACACTATCCCAATGTGGCACAAATGTCCAAGTGTCTCATACCCAAACTACTATGAAATGCATTTCCTAAGTAAACTTAAGTAAGGTGTAATAATATCCAAGATGAATAATTATTTACACCAACACCCCCCCTTAAGTGCAACTTAGGGGAATGCACTTAAGTCGACAATGCAACTAAGCAATGCAAGATGGGTCCCAGCTATGAGGCCATGTTAGGTACCCATGTAAAAATGAAAATGCATGCAAACCAATGCAATGAAATCTCTCACAAAGTGGGGAAAGAGAGAAAAACCCAATGGGAAAAAACCCTCCCCCAAAAGAGAGATGAAAACTAGATACAAAGAACTCTCATAGAAGTATGTGAAGGACAAAACCCCATGTGAGGAAAAAGTCCCCCCCATATGAGAGAAGAAGAATAGAGACTAGGAAGCCCCCCTCAATGTGGAATCTAGACCAATGATAGAAGCTCGAAGATGAATGAAGAAACTATTCCACGAACATTGAACCACATTCCTCCCCTTAGGAAGAAACAAAACCAAAGGTGTATCCATGAAGTCTCCCCAACCATGAAGGGAAGATGAAGCAAAAATACTCACAATGAAAGGAATCTCTAAAAACTGCTCAAGTGTCCCCATGTCGATGCTGAAAGGTACCCCCTCCAAAGGTGGTAAACTGAGCCACACTGCTGGAAAAGGAACTCCAAGATCTAGTGGAGATGAATGTAGAACAATATCCAAAGACTCATATGTCTCCTCAAAAGATAAAGAGACCTCCTCCAAGTTTTGTACAAAAGTATCCACAATCATGTCAACCTCTAAAGATTGATCATGTAGAGAATGCACAAGAAGGTTAGAGTGATCCCTCACAACAATCAAAGAAGGATCATCTTCATCAAAGAGAAGATGAATGTCATCAATGGTGTCTCCCAAATCTGTAATGTAGGACTCCACAAACAAACCTGCAATGTTTGTCAAGTAGGCATCCCATGAAACTGAAGCTAGAAGACATGAAATATCTTGCTACACTGAATCATAAGAAGGCAAAACTGTCACACTAGTTGCATCATCAGGTGCAATAGGTGGTGTGAAATGAATAGGAGGAGATGAAATGCAAGGCTCAAGAACAGGATCACAAGTGAGAATCCCTAAGTTCAAATTCCCAAAGTTCTCCTCAAAATCTGAATCATCAACATAGGAAGAATCAACCTCATCAATAGGACCAAAATCTAAAAAAGAGTACAATTGAGATGAATGATCAACCATCCCAGCCACAATGATAGCTCCACTCTCCAAGTCTCTAATGATAACTGAATTAGGTGTAAACTCCACAGTTTTCCTAGTTGCCCCATGTGTGATTTGATAGATGGACAAAAGATTATGTCAAGTGGGGTATAGACAACACATCATTGAAGGAGTTATCCCCAATGGCAATAGATCATTTCCCAATCATATCCATGTATGTATGATTTCCCATCAAAATCTACGGCATGTGACAAGGCTCAAATGTAGAAAACATAAACTGTGAAGATGCCATATGATGAGAAGCCCCTAAATCTAGAAGCCATCTCCTTGAATCAGGACTTGTAGTAGCACAAAGAGCTTGTCCCTTTCCTTAAACTGTCCCAAAAGAGCGATCCTTTCCTTTATCCTTGAAAGAAGTAGTCGATGTAGACATTCTAGAAGGTAGGTTGATTCTATTCTTCTCAAGAATATTCTTCAACTCATCTAATAACACAATGATGAATAGTGAGTACCAAACCGGTACTGAGAGGGGGGGGTGAATCAGTATAGGTACAAAAAAATTTCCTAAACCAGTTTGACTGCAAACAGTGAACTTGACTGGCAGTCACTAACACCAGTCATAAACCAAATACTACCGGTTAAGCACAATGAGACTGTGAAATATATAAACTGGAAACACTTATCTTACCACACAAACTACACCCTCATTTCACATTATCCTTGTGCATAAACAAACATTCTATCATCAGAAATATAAAATCATGCTAGATCAACATGATTCACTGCTTGATAGAAAACAACATAGCATCACATGAAAAAGACATCACATATGACACACATAATTTTCACGTGGAAACCCAACTGGGAAAAACCACGGTGGGGATGAATACCCACAAGCTGTTTTTGAACTCTTTAGAAGTCCACTCTGCTAGAAAAGCCTAGTCTGGTTAAAGACTATTACAACAGGTTCTGTTAGGAACCAATCCTGTTAGGGATCACCCGATTAAGGGATGGCTAGAATACCCAGTTAAGGGTTAAACCCTGTTAAGGGTTACCTTGTTAGAGGACTTTATGAACTCAATGGCTTTGAGTCGCCCTGTTAAAGGATTTACAACAAGATAGTTAAAGCTACCCTGTTAAGGGATTTTCCAACTGTTGAAGTGATTAGAGATCAACAGGTATTGCAATGATCTGGTAATAGCACTCAATGCCAATGCAGACCCACTTTAGTTCCTTTCTTCTACATACACACTTTGCGGGTATCAACCCTCTTATCAACTCTGGCAAGAATCACGTATCTTAGCACTTAGATACACACACAACATTTGCCAACAACTTCAACATGAAACACAACATCGACCTTGTAGGAAACAGATAGGTCGGTAACATAAACCCTAAACCCTAAACATTTAGGTTGAGAAATTTAGTCGGTTCAATCCTGACCATTGAACACTTTGCATTTGAATACAATGGTCTTGAACAGATCTCAAGACATTCTCCATCACTTGTTCTTCACCACTTCTTGGAGGTCTCCATCATTTGCATAGACTTTGCACATTTTTGAGGTAGATAGGATCAATCTCCTTCATGCAAGATCCTTCACATGCATGAGGCTGACGTGGCAACATGATCTGATCTCCATTGCAATGCTAACTCATCACACAATGCCATTGGTTGAATCACATAGGCTCGAAACACTTCAATCAAAAACCCTGAAGCTGAGACTACCAATTGGTAGTCATACCATATTAAACCTTGATAGAAAACATTCCATATACCGGTTCACTTGGACAAACGTATTGCTTCACCTTTTGCACATATACCGGTTCTCATCATTATACTAGTTCACTTTGCCAATTGCTTAACTTCAATAAACCTGTTCACTCTTCATCATATTACTGGTTTTTTTTTAGTATATTACCAGTTCTCTTTCAGCATATTACCAGTTCTCTCTTGAGCATATTACCGGTTCATTCTTTCAGCATATTGACATCAATGGCAACACAATATCATCATGTCAACATATTCTGCACATATGCCAACAATCTCCCCCTTTGGCATTGATGGAAATATACAAAGATATCTCTATTTATGCATCACATCTTCTCCTTAATACTACAGATATCTTTTCCACTTCACATCTTCTCCCCCTTTGACAACAATGCCAAAGTGGAGGCACAAGCTTCCCTATTCCACTATGCTGCTCCCCCTAAGGAGTAGCATCCTTCAACACATCAATCCTGAAAAGATATAGCAAAGTAAGATCTGACTGATGTGGAGCACAAACCTTTAGATTACCTCTTGAAGGGGCAGCACCCCTAATTCACCTCTCAGATAGGTAAA
The DNA here is from genome assembly GCF_030272615.1 of Cryptomeria japonica. Taxonomy (NCBI): domain Eukaryota; kingdom Viridiplantae; phylum Streptophyta; class Pinopsida; order Cupressales; family Cupressaceae; genus Cryptomeria; species Cryptomeria japonica. The sequence goes on from NC_081415.1 coordinate 325,242,380, forward strand.
ATTAGCCTTCGGTAGAGGCTTGGTGAATATGTCTGCTAACTGCTCCTTACTGGAAACATGTTCCAATACCACCTTTTTGTTCTAAACCTTTTCCCTCAAGAAATGATACTTGAGTTCAAAGTGCTTCATTCTAGCATGTAAAATTGGATTCTTGGAAATGTTAATTGCACTTGTATTGTCACAAAATATACTTACCTATTCAGATACAAGAACTTTGAAGCCATTCAATACATGCTTCATCCAAATAGTCTGGGTGTATTTCATAAAAGCTGCAACATACTCCGCTTTTGCTGTAGACTGAGAGATACAACTCTACATTTTACTCATCCATGAGACCAGTCTACCATCGAGAAAGAATGCACCACCGGTTGTGCTCTTCTGGTCATCCACAATACCAACCCAATCAGCATCTGTGAACACTTTCAGATTGAAATCATCATTGTATGGATACCATAATCCATAGTCAATAGTTCCCTTCAGATATCTAAGGATCCGCTTGACTGCTACCAAGTGGGATTCTCTTGGGCTTTGCTGAAACCGAGTGGTAATATCCACTGCATGTGTGATGTCCAATCTTCTATGCACTACATAATGTAACTTACCAATCATTGATTGGTATTCCTTCTCATTTACCAATGCTGAGTCATCCTCTTTTGATAGTTTACAACCAGTCACCATTGCTGTACCAACTAGTTTGTTGTCTTCCATGCCAAAGGTCTTCAACACCTCTTTGACATACTTGGACTGAGTAATAAAGATTCCATCTTTCATTTGCTAAATCTGCAGTCCAATAAAGAACTTAATCTCCCCTATGAGTGACATCTCAAACTCCTTTTTCATTTCATCTGCAAAGTCATGACTCATCTTGTCATCTCCACCAAAGATTATGTCATCAACAAATACTTCACAGATCAGAATTTGATCTCCTTGTGATTTCAAGTAGATATTGTTGTCTTCACTTGTTCTTTCAAATCCAATCTTCACAAGATGAGAGTGCAAGCATTCATACCATGCTCTAGGTGCCTACTTTAGACTATACAAGGCTTTATGTAGCCTACACACCATGTCACTATCTTTTGATAGGGCAAACCCATCTGGTTGCTCTATATACACCTTCTCTTCAAGTATTCCATTTAGAAATGCAGATTTTATATCCATTTGGTATACCTTGAATCCTTTAAAAGCTACATATGAAAGAAGCATATGAACTCCTTCCAATCTTGCTACTAGAGAAAAGGTTTCTCCATAGTCTTCTTCTTCTTCTTGGGCATATCCTTTACATACTAGTCTGACTTTGTTCCTTACCACTGTGCCATCCTCATTCAGTTTATTTCTGAAGACCCATTTGGTTCCAATGACATTTTTATTCTCCAGTCTGGGTACCAAAGACCATGTACCATTATTCTATATCTGATCAAGTTCCTCTTCCATTGCCTTGATCCAGTCTTCATCTTTATGTGCCTCTTTGAATGATTTAGGCTCAAATTCAGAGATCATGCATGAGTTTTCTCTTACCTTTCTTCTTGTAAGAATTCCTGCATCTTTGTCTCCTATGATTTGATTTGGATCATGATTGAGTTTTACATACCTAGGTATATTCTTAATAGATTCCTCTTTCTTTTCTTCTTCATCCTCATCTTCATCAGCATCAACATCCACTGGTGTAGGAGCACAATTACTGGTACCGGGCTGATTTGCAACCGATTCCTAGAAGGTTACTACCGGTTCATCTCTTACATGCTCTCTGCTAGTTTCCTCAGGTTTCTCATAGTTTTCATCAACCCTAACATTGATTCTTTCAACAATTCTTTGAGTCCTATTGTTGAAACATTTGAGAGCTTTTCTCTTTGTGGAATACCCTAGGAATATTCCCTCATCACATTTAGCATCAAACTTTCTTTGATGTTCACTCCTCTTGATATAACATTTACTTCCAAACACTTTGAAGTAGCTTACCACTGGTGTCTTACCAGTCTAGTACTCATGAGGAGTCTTATCCTTTCCTTTCTTGATGAGTACCCGGTTCATTGTGTAGACTGCAGTGCTCACCGCTTCTCTCCAAAAGGTGTGAGCAACCTTTCCTTGGATCAATATAGTTCTAGCCGCTTCAACCACAGTTTGGTTGTTCCTCTCAGCTAAGCCATTTTGCTATGGAGTCCGGGGGGCAGACAATTGCCTCTTGATGCCATTCTCTTCACAATATTTGTTGAATTCACCGGAAGTGAATTCTCCTCCTTGATCAATTCTAAGACATTTGATTCTTCTACCACTTTCCTTCTCTACTAGTGCTCTGAAAGCTTTGAACTTTCCAAAGGCTTTAGACTTGTCCTTCAGGAATTTGATTCACATCATTCTTGAGCAATCATCTATAAGAATCATAAAATACCTATCTCCCTGCACACTCCTAGTTTTCATAGGACCACACAAATCAGTATGCACAAGTTCAAGTAAATTGTCTACAGTGAAAAATTTACCTTTGAAGGTTGAGGAAGACGTTTTCCCCAGTTGACACTCTCTGCACAAATGATTTTCCGGTTTTCTCAGCACCGGCAATCCTCTAAATACCTTGATCTTACTGGCCTTCATAATATTGTCAAAGTTTACATGGCAGAGTCTCCTATGCCATATCCAGTTGTCTTCAAACTTAGCCATAAGACATTTACTGACATTAGCATTCAGCTGAAGTAGGTTACCTTTGGTCTGCATACTAGTAGCCATCAATTCACCACTCTTTCCTTTGATTTTGCACACTCCAATTTTGAATTCCAGAGTGAGTACATTATTATTCAGTTGAGAAACACTCAAAAGGTTGTGCCTTAGACCTTCTACCCAATACACATTGTCAGCACTGCTCTTTCCATTCAGAGAGATGGACCCTCTACCTTTGACCATACATGGTGCATCATTACCAAAATGAACCACACCACCATCATACTCTTCCAGAGAAATAAATTTACTCTGGTCACCAGTCATATGGTGAGAACAACCACTGTCAATAATCCACTCATTGGAATTATCAAAGTGGGAGACAAGAGCCTTCTTGTCTGACACATCTTCCTTGAGTGCTACAAACACAATATCCTCATTTTCTTCATCTTTTTATTCCTCATCAGTGACACCTTCATCAACTGCTACAAAACAGTTTCTCTGGTTTCCTCCTTTGAACTTCTTGAACTTTTCTGGTTTGTCCTTGCTATCACCATTAGGACAGTTTACAACAATGTGTCCTATCTAGTTACAAGAGAAGCATTTCAAAGGAATCTTACCTCTGCATTTACCGGTTCCCTTAGGAAGTCTCTTGGAAAAAAGAGCTTCAAATTCCATCAGGATCTCCTCATCATCCATTTCTCTGCTTTGTCTTGGTTCGCCACTGGTACTAGCTTCTTTGCCTTTTCTAGATGGTGCAACAGATGCTCTAAAGGCTGATTGAGTCTTCTGAACACTGCCATCAAAGCTATTTAGTTCATAGGCTATCAACTTTGCGATGATGGAGTCTAAGGAAACCTTAGTCTTGTCTATTGACCTCAACTCCTGAATAGCAGCAACCCTTATTGCATAGACAGGTAATAAGTATCTCAAAACTTTGCTAACAACAATGGAATCTTCCATTTTACCACTTGCACTCTTGATATCTCCAACAACAGTTTTGATTCTTATTCCATATTGTTGAATGGTCTCTCCTTCAACCATCTGCATGTCTTCAAACTTTCCTCTAAGGCTCTCTTCCTTAGCTTGTTTCACATCCTCATCACCGCCATAGATATTCTCAAGAGTATCCCATACTTCTTTGGGGTTTTCTTTATCTTGGACATCAATAAACTCAATGTCAGATAAACTATTGATTAGGGCTTCCATGACTTGCCCATTCTCCTGAATCTCTCTCTTTTGGTCATCAGTGAGAGTGCCGATAGGGATAACATAAACATTCTCAACATAGCTCCAATTTTGAGCACCCATGCTTTTGATGTATATCTTCATTTTGTCCTTCCATATTTTAAAGTTATCTCTGTTGAACTTTGGACCTTCCCTCTTCATCATTACAATAGGATCTTTCCCTCAAGAAGTTAAGCTTACAACACAGAGGACCTAGAGGATACTCTGATACCAATTGATAACACAATGATGAACAGTGAGTACCAAACCGGTATTGAGAGGTGGGGTGAATCAATAGAGGTACAAAAACTTTTCCTGAACTGGTTTGACTGCAAACAGTGAACTTGACTCGCAGTCACTAACACTAGTCATAAACCAAAATACTACCGGTTAAGCACAATGAGACTGTGAAAGATATAAACCGGAAATACTTATCTTACCACACAAACTACACCCTCATTTCACATTATCCTTGTGCATAAAGAGACATTCTATCATCAAAAATATAAAATCATGCTACATCAACATGATTCATTGCTTGACATAAAACAACATAGCATCACATGAAAAAGACATCACATATGACACACATATTTTTCACGTGGAAACCCAACTAGGAAAAACCATGGTGGGGATGAATACCCACAAGCTGTTTTTGAACTCTTTAGAAGTCTGCTCTGTTAGAAGCCTAGTCCGATTAAAGACTGTTACAACAGGTTCTGTTAGGAACTGATCCTGTTAGGGATCACCCGGTTAAGGGATGGCTAGAATACCTAGTTAAGGGTTAAACCCTATTAAGGGTTACCTTGTTAGAGGATTTTATGAACTCAATGGTTTTGAGTCATCCTGTTAAAGGATTTACAACAAGCTGGTTAAAGCTACCCTGTTAAGAGATTTTCCAACTGTTGAAGTGATTAGAGATCAACAGACATTACAATGATCTGGTAATAGCACTCAATGCCAATGCAGACCCGCTTTAGTTCCTTTCTTCTGCATACACACTCTATAGGTATCAACCCTCTTATGTGGTCTGGCAAGAATCGCGTATCTTAGTACTTAGATACACACACAACATTTGCCAACAACTTCAACATGAAACACAACATTGACCTTATAGGAAATAGATAGGTCGGTAACATAAACCCTAAACCCTAAACATTTAGGTTGAGCAATTCAGTCGGTTCAATCCTAACCATTGAACACTTTGCATTTGAATACAATGGTCTTGAACAGATCTCAAGACATTCTCCATCGCTCGTTCTTCATCGCTTCTTGGAGGTGATAACCAATCACGCATTCTCCACCGTTTGCATAGACTTTGCACATTCCCGAGGTAGATAGGATCAATCTCCTTCATGCAAGATCCTTCACGTGCACGAGGCTGATGTGGCAACACGATCTGATCTCCATTGCAATGCTAACTCATCACACAATGCCATCGGTTGAATCACACAGGCTCGAAACACTTCAACCAGAAACCCTGAAGCTGAGACTACCAACCAGTAGTCATACCATATTAAACCTTGATAGAAAAGATTGCATATACCGGTTCACTTGGACAAACATACTGCTTCACCTTTTGCACATATACCGGTTCTCATCATTATACCAGTTCACTTTGCCAGTTGCTTAACTTCAGTAAACATATTCACTCTTCATCATATTACCGGTTCTCTTTCAGCATATTACCAGTTCTCTTTCAGCATATTACCAGTTCTCTCTTGAGCATATTACTGGTTCATTTTTCAGCATATTGACATCAATGACAACACAATATCATCATGTCAACATATTCTGCACATATGCCAACATCATCAATATCCTTCTTATAACAATGATGTTCATCATGTCCTGACTTCTTGCAATATCCACAAAAAAGATTATCCTTATAAGATTTCCTCTTAGGTGAGAATGGTGAATCACCTTGTTGTGGAGAGGAAGATTGTGCTCCATCTTGTTGTGGTTTTGACTTAGGTTGTTTTTTATTCTTTCCTTTTCCTTGATTACTTTGATTCCCTTTATTAGCCACCAAAGCTTGTGACTTTGAAGATTTGAGAATCCCCATCGTGGTCAACTTAGATTGCTCAAGTATCAACATCTCCGTGAATGAATCAAATGAGGGAGAAGTTTATGAGGAACCTTGAGCTAACCTATGGGTGTGAAAGATAGATACAAAGGTTGCATACTCTGAAGGAAGATTGTCCAACAAGTTGTAAACCAATTGAGCATCCTTTTTGTCAATTCCACAATCCTTTAGCTTTGCTCTTAGCTCAATTGCTTTTGTGACATAATCTTGGATTGTATCAAAATTCTTGGGATCCAAAGTTGTGAGTTCACTATCAAGCTTGTAGCCCTTAATCTCATCAACTTGACCATACAATTTCTTAAAAATATCCCAAGCCTTTTTAATTGTAGTACACTTATCAATGTGAAAAATGAGGTCATCTGATACATACTTTCTAAGAGTTCCAAGTGCCATAACATTCTTAGTAAGCCATTCAATTTGAGCATTAGGATCAATCTTAGGATGAGGTGGTGCTGTAATAGTTTCATTTACATAATGAATGAGTCCTTTTTCCATTAGTTTACTCCATGCCTTAATCTTCCATGATGCATAATTATGACGAGTTAAAAGTAGAAATTTAGGAGAACCCATAGCACCAAAATGAAAAAACACAAGATAGAGAGAGGCACAATCACACAAGACACCCCCCCCCCCCCAAAATACTCAGTCAAGAAACCCCCCTCAAAATGATGATTTTGGCACTTTATACTTAGTGCGTATATAATGGGCCACCTGCAAAATAAGGCAAAGTGGATTTCTGACTTCAATTTGCAAACTCTCAAAATGAGATTTAAGAGACTTCAACAAATACTGCTAGTGATCTAAATTGGGATCCAAGGAAAATGCAAGTACCAAATATGCCAAGAATGGCCAAATACTGAAAGTACAATTTCTACTTAAAATAACTACAAAAAAATGGTAGATTATGGAAGTAGACGAAAAAATATGCACTTTCAAAAAAAATGACACCTGAAAAGGAGGTCGTATGACCCCAAACGAAGCCTTTGAAGTTGAAAAATCGGGGATTAGACAGGTATAGTCATGAAGAACAGCAATTTATGAAAAATATGTCCATCAAAATCAGAAAATTCTTCCATCACTACAAAGAGCACAAAATTCTAGCCCATTTCAAAAAAAATTGCACCAAAAAAGGAGCAAAAATGAGCAAGATATGGCCTTCCAAAGTTGAACTGCAAAACTGAAAAGCTCAATGAGAGGGGCCTGCAAAAATTTTCAAAATACTGTTGATGTGGCATTGACATCAGCAAATGATGGGCTTAAATTTGATGCCCATCTGCCCATCAAAAAAAATTCGCCTCCCTGCCCATTCAGCGTTCGTACAGTACGAACCGGATGATATGGCCACCTGCCACATGGCAGACGCGGGTCCACTAGTTTAAAGACTACCGGAGCGGACGGTGCTAGCGGGGTTGACGTGCGACAATGGGATCAGGGCCCAGAGCTTGGAGGAGGCAAGACCTGCAGCAGCGACGGTGGCAGTCACAAGGAGTCTGGCGGGAGTCCGAACAGTGGATAGCGGGCCGTGAGCAGGGTGCATGGCGGCGGCGGGATGAGGGTACGCCAACGGAGGAAGCTCGGACGATGGGCCGGGAAGTCGCCGAGAGCCAGGGAGCTGGGGAGTCGCCAGGGAGGTGGTCGTCAGACAGCGGAGGACCAAGTGGCAGCTGGAGTATGGGGTTGGCAGCGAACAAAAACCTACAGAACCTGCAACAACGCAAGGTACGGAGAGCACGGGGGGGGGGGGGGGGGGGGTCTGCGGACCCCCCAAAAACAATATTTTTTAAAAAAAAATTTCCGAAATTTTTTTTTTTCATTTTTTATTTTTTGATAAAAAAATAATTTCAATCAATATTTTTTTTTTCAAAAAACAATTTTTTACAAAAAAAAGTTCAAAATTCGTACAATAATAGCCAAAATGGGCAAAAAAAATTTCTCACCAAAATAGGCCAACTTTATAGCCAAAATTCATGGAAACGACCTCCTAGATTCAACCGTGATGTCCAAATCACTGTACGACACCCCCCAAAAATGAAGATCCCCAAACTTGAAAATTGAAGCCTCCAAAATCTCTCCAAAAGACTAATCAATGAAGCCCTATAGGATCTGATACCATGTGAGATTTTGTCAAGATCTAGGGCTCAATGAAAAATACAATGAAGAGACAAAATATTGATAGGAATAAATTGTATTCTATCAAGATGAAAATACTGATCAACTGGATCATCAATTGTTACATATAATGAATATGAGCCTGCTTATATAGGCAAGGCTATATGGATATGTGACCACACAAACATTACATGTGGCTCAATAAGAAACAAGGGTAGGTAGGAAATAGGTGTGGGTAGGTAGAAGAAATAATATAATATTCCACATGAGGTGGATCACCCACTGAATGTGGAGTGTAACAACAAGATCACACCATAAAAGGTGGAAATTCTCCTACACACACTATCCCAATGTCAAACACCCAAGTGTCTCATACCCAAACTACTATGAAATGCATTTCCTAAGTAAACATAAGTAAGGTGTAATAATATCCAAGATGAATAATTATTTACACCAACAATGCTACATAGATGCAACTTTAGGATTGCATATTTGCAAAAAATAGCAAAAAATAAAAAAACACAAGATTAACAGTCGCAGATGCACAAAAATGCATAATAGTCGCAATGTTGAACCTGCAACTTTTAAAAGCACAAAATTTGCAAACAAGATGTCAAAATAAAAAGGACAAGAGTCCCACTAGGCATGCTATGAGGCCCTACCCCGACTCATCCTAGCATTTCAGTGATTTTCATGTTGAGACTATTATGGATGCTTTATTTTTATGCATTATGGATTTAGAACTTATATGATTCCATGATTTGGATAACATTGATGTATATTGATGCTTCATTTCTATGCATTATAGGTATAGAACTCTATATGATCCTAGAATAGGATAACTTTGAGATGATGTATGTCATTATTGGATTTGCAGGACTTTACTATGATGATAGAAATAGGATGCATGTCTTATGTATGGATCAAAATTATGAGGATTATGATAATTACTTATGTGGATTTATTTGGATATAAGATATATTGATTTTGTTTAATGTCAATTGTATGCAAAGTGTTTGATGTGTATTCTTATTCATGTGTTTAATTTTATATGAGGTTATTTGAAATTACTAATGTGTAATTGAGTTGCACAGGAAAATTATCCATGTGACCATGGAAATACTATGGAGAACCAAACCTAGACCTATGTATGTTCTTAAAACCAAGGGTTGTCTATTTGGAGAGACAACACCCCTTATGTATCGTATTTTATTTGTGAAAGTAAATGTTGCATGTGTGTTAAATTGTATTTATTAATTTGTGTATATCCAACAAGAGACAAATTCCATGTGTAATTTTGTAATGTATTTTATTGTGTCACTTGACACGTGCTGATTTGTGTCTTGATTTTTGACTTGTCTCTTGGAGGGAGTTGTTTCAACCATAGCCTTTTTAAACTTTTGAATGTGGTCCCAAATTTTCCTTGGCTACAGAGTCTTTGGAGTGGTCAACTCAGGTTTGACCCGAAGGTTAACTTCAGATGGGTTTCTAAGGGGTCAAATGGACTCCTAGGGGTAGATTAAAGGTTTTTCCTCAGGCCCATAAGGTATACCTATGGGTTAGGAGTATTTTTAGGCATGTGACTACTCCCATGTGACTATTTAGTCACCTCAAAAAGTGGGTTTCCTAAGGTGAGCGAAAATTCAATTTAGAAGGTTCCATCTAGGTTAGATAACCTTCCTTTTTGATGTGAGATCCTTTTCCACACTTTCTCTTACTTTTTCCTTTTTCAATTTTAGTAACCTATGAGAACTCTCACTGAGGCCTTCTTAGGCAAGGATTAGGGACTTAGTGGGTAATCACCCACTCTCCATTTTTGGAGATCTTGCAATTTTGAAAAGAATAGTTTTGGGATAGAAATTTGGCTAAGTGTAGAAGAAAGGATTGTGGAATTGGGCTGCTCATCCTCAAACTAGTTCTAGCAAACCTTTGGGCAGATTGAAGGTCGGTTCATCTTCTCCCTTTCACATTGCATGTTTATGTTAGAAAGATTGTTTGTATGTAAAAGTTGTTTTCTTGTATTTTCCTTTGTGAAATTATTATGCGACCTATCTCTTATTTCTTATATGCATTTTCTTGTGATTTGGGAGTAACCAAGGCCTTCTACTCTTGGAAGAGTAGGATGGTCTTGTGGGTGGAAGGAGTTTGACAGCCTTCGAGTGAGAGGCTCTCATTATGAGAATGATATATGTGACCCTTGCTGCATAGCCTTGTTTATGCATTTGTAGGTCATAAGGAGAGAAAGTATGACATGAATGCCTTGGGGGGCATAAGGATGTGGGGTTAATGAATTTATGATATATCTTTGTTTTCCATGAGATGGATTTGTGATCTACCATTCTTGCAGTCTCCTCGGGGTATTTGGTCCACTTCCACCCATGTAAAAACATCACATTTTTTGATGAAGTGTAGCCTTGGTTGGGAAAGTGTTGTTGTGTGTTTTTTCCTTGCTTGTTGTGTTTGCTTGAGTGTAACTTGTCTAGGGCTTGGTTCTCCAAGCTCGAGGGTGGCTTATAGAAAGCCTAGGCTGGGAGGTGAGCTCTCCATGCTCATAGCCTTGTGATTTATTTGCAGGTTGCTTGGAAAGAAAAGGAAAAAAGACAAGTTAGAAGTTGTTGGTTTTACTTGATTCATAGAAAAAGATTAGGGAATGGGATATCATATTTTAGTTGCAGCAATGTAAAGGAAAATATATATGTTGTATTTATTTTGAAAAGAAATGTATCCATTTTATTTAAAGTCCTCATTCAATAGATATGCGAGGCTAGTTGGGTATCTCACCCATTTGTAATGTTGACTATATTGTATTCTAAATATGTTTTAAAGAAATGCATTATTCTATCAAGTTATTATTGCAAAAGAAAAGAAATGTTTATTTTTTGTTTAAGTTCCTATAGTTATTGAAATAATATTTATTGTATTTATGTTATTTTTGAAAATAAAAGTTCATTTTATCCCCTTATGCATATTGAAGTAATGAAAATGAGAGAAGTAGTAAGCTTGCATGTTAGTAAAAGAAAAGTAAGCATTTTTTTTAATTCCATTTACATATTATGGTTAAGTAGATTTAAATTGTCTATCTCTAAGGTTTATTTTAAATGATTTCTAGGCTAATGTAGTTGCTGTTAAAATTTATTAAATTCCGTCATTATATTTATTGCAAAAAGTAAATCTAAAACTAATAGTCTATCTCTAAAGTTAGCAACTAGATTTTTTTATTTTTTTAAAAAAGGAAAGAAATACCCTATTTAAATTTGTTAGTTTTGAAAACCTGCTCTATGTGATTTTAGGAAAAAGAAATATAAATAGTTTGTTTAAAGTAAATAAAAGAAAAAATTGCCCCCATTTCCATGCTGTCAATACTTTGTTAATTTTTGCATAATTTAGAAGGCAAAGAAAATATATTCATAATTAGGTATATTTGAAATTTAATCTATCCCTAAAATATCATAATTATATATATATATATATATATGAGTGTAACCACACACACACACACACACACACACACACACACACACACACACACATATATTTAAAAAATAATAATAATTTTTTTTTAAAAATAGTAAAAATGTTTGGGGACCCTCGGCCCCTGAGGAACCCCCGCAGGGAAGCCCCCCCTGCATTGTGGGCGGTGACCCCCAGTGGCAGCCACAACTACACTGTGGGCCACAACCTATAGAAGGGGTGGCTTCAGCGCCCCTATGGGCGGCGCCCCATAGCATCGGTGGCAGCCGTGGTGTGGGCCGCGTCCCACAGCAGCGGCCAAAGCCCCCTCTGTGGGTCGTGACCCATAGGCATGGCTGCGGCTGTCCCTGCGGGGAGCCCCCCATGACTTCCCCCCCCACCCCCCACCGCCGCACCAACAATGAAACCCTGCAACCGCCCTCCATCCGCCTACGCCCGCTCTCCCTCCGACCTGCAAAAAAAAAAAATGGAATAACATAGTTAAGCCCTAGCTCGAAAATTGGGTTAGGGCAAGACAATAAGGTGGAAGAGAAAAATAGGGTAGAGGGTGGGGGTATTTTATAATATTTAGTTAGGTTACATGGGGTATTTTTATAATAATGTTTGTTTAGAAAATAAATATCCTCATATATAAATATATATGTGTTTAATAAATATATATATATATATATATATATATATATAGTTAAAAATATAAATGTATAAATCTAACTTGAGTTTAATTATTTTATTTAAACATTCATATTTTATATATGATTATATAAACATTTGAATATGATGTTTAAATTTTAATTCTTTAAAGCTTTATATTTTAGGAAATTATAACGATTCCTTTTGTAAGATATTTGGCTATAGGGGGATTATTGTAGTCCACCTAAATTTAGGCTTGTCGAGATTAAACTTTATTGGGAAATTTTTATTATGGATTTATTTAGCCCTTTAGTCAAATTTTAGACACATTATAATTATTGTTAAAATAAATCATGGGATTTAAAAATCTAATTGCTAGACTTAATTTAATTAATTCCTACAATGATTAAAAAGATTAATTGAGATTAATAATCTCTTGTCAATTAATTTAGAGGTTTTTGCTTAAATGAATTTATTATTTATTAATTGATGAGATAATAATAAATTCTTTGGAGAGTTAATTTTCCGCATGCAATTTAGATTACTCCGCTTACTTGATATAGTTGTTTAAATTAACTTTAGTTGAAGAAGAATTCAAACGTAGTTAAGACAAGACTTCATACTACATTATTTTAGCAAACTTAGTTTTATTAGGACATGTTTAAAAAAAAATTATTCCGTTTGTGCCCAAAAGTTTGGGCATGACACATGCCAAAATGTATATGGTGAAAATGGTTAGTGAAAACAACAATATTGAAAGACTTACAAGGATCAACCACAAAACCCTAGCCTAACAATGAAAGCAATCCGACATACACAAATGAAGATACCTAAGATCATGCAAACAAAATAAACCAAATATACCAGTCACATGTCTAGTAGGGTTTCAATCTCCATTTCTTCCTATTTCCATTGATCTTGTTTGATATATTTGCTCTTATATTTTATGTATGCACAAGAGCTCAACAAAGAATGGAAATGTGGTTGATAGCTTGATCGCAATAAGGCTTGATTGAATAAGATTGATTAGTTGATTAGGGTTGATAATGAAGGAAGCATCCTCTTATTAGAGAACACTTTAGGAAAATGAAGGGATAAGATTAAAAGGTGAAGAGAATAAATGGTTGGCTAGGATTAAAGAATAGGTAGAGGAAATAATTAAATAATGAGAGGGTAGATAGTGTAGGAATTAAGAGATGAATGATATGTTTCATGGGTAGAAAAGGCTAATGAATTAATTAAATAAATAAAAATTTATTTAATTAATAGAGGAAGTGAGATCAATTAAATAAATAAAATATTTATTTAATTTAGGAAAAGGACAATTTAAATAACTAAAAGTATTTATTTAAATGAGGAAAGGCTTAGAAGAGGATTAATGAATTAATTAAATAAATAAAAATTTATTTAATTAATAGAATAATTAGGATAGAATAATTAAATAAATAAAAATATTTATTTAATTAAAGAGGACAATTTTAGGTGTCTACAACAATCTTGCTTTATTCTTGGCAACTTCATCGACTTCATTCAATTTGTTCCTGAATGCCCATTTAGTACCTATAACCTTTTTATTTTTAGGTCTAGGCACAAGCTCCCATGTGTTATTCTTTTCAATCTGATCTAATTCTTCTTCCATAGCTCTCATCCATTTTTCATCTTTGCAAGGCTCAACAACATCTTTAGGTTCAATTTTAGAAATCAAACATACCTCTTCAGAAGCTAGCCTTCTTCTAGTCATCATACATTTATTTTTATCTCCAATAATCTGATTTTCAGAATGATTCAATCTTACATACCTTGAAGTCTTTTGATTGTTCTAATTTTTAAAGTTCCCGCACCTCTCCACCAACAACAACAACATCCAGATTAACTGTCTCTATCGGATCATTCTACTTCAATTCTTTAGTTTGAATAAGATTTAGAATAATGTGGTGACCATCATCATATCTGCAAGCTCTGATTTATTTTCCAAGGTTCTTATACACCTTCACATTTGCACTTTCCACTATCTTTCTCAGTCTCTTATTGTAGCACCAGTAGGATTTTCTCTTTGTTGAATATCCCAAGAAAATTCCTTCATCACTTCTTGCATCAAACTTTCCTATGTCATCATCTGTCTTGATATAACATTTGCTACCAAATATTCTGAAATATCTCATAGTAGGAACATAACCAAACCATAGCTCATAAGGAGTCTTACCGATATCACCTTTAATATAAGCTTGGTTGAATGTGTAAAAAACAATGCTAATAGATTCTCTCCAATAGATCTTAGGATAATTCCCTTCAATCAACATAGTCCTTGCAACATCCAAAACAATCCTCTTCTTCCTTTCAAAACCTCCATTCTGTTGAGGGGTTCTAGGAGTAGATAATTGTCTTCTAATCCCATGCTTCTCACAGAATGAATCAAACTCACCAAAACAAAATTCTCCTCCCCTGTCAAATCTCAAACATTTCACCTTCAATCCTGACTCAATCTCAACCTTTGCTTTGAATATCTTGAATTTGTCTAATGCTTCAGATTTCTCCTTCAAAAAGACAACCCACATCATCATGGAATAATCATCAATTAGTAGCATATAATATATATCACCCTACACACTTCTAACATTTGTAGGTCCACACAGGTCAGTATGCACAAGATCTAGCAATCCATTAGATGTATGTTGCTTGCTCTTGAAAGAAATTCTTGTTTGCTTACCCAATTGACATTCCTTACATACCATATTAGTAAGCTTAACAATCTTAGGCAGATCTCTAACAACTTGAGTATAACTGATCTTAATCATTGAATCAAAATTAACATGACACATTCTTTTATGTCATAACCAACTTTCATCAATCTAAGCAATCAAAGAGCTTTTCTCACCAATATTCAAATAAAAAATATTACCTTCAATCTTAGTTCCAGATGCAATCTCTATAGCAAAGGCATTTAGGATCTTACATTTACCATTCTAGAATTGTAAATCATAACCTTTGTCAACCATCTGTCCAACACTTAGATGATTATGTTTCAAACTTTCAACATACAAAACATCATCAGTGTTATGCTTACCATCAAAGGAAATAGAGCCTCTACCACAGATCACGCAGGATTTTTCATCTCCAAATCTCACTATTCCACCATCATACCTTTCCATACTCGCAAGTTTTCTTTTATTACCATTCATATGATGTGAACAATTGTTGTCAATCACCCATTCATCTTTTTCCTCAACTTTAGCAGCTAAAGCTTTCTCCTCAATAGTGCAGCTAGTGGAATCAATAGGTACTGGTCCATCTTCTTTAATGGCAATAAACACAACTTCATCTCCTTCTGATTCTTCATCTATAACACCTTCATCAGTAGTATAATAGTAGTTCTTCTCATGCTTATACTTCTAGTTAGACTTGTAAGGCTTATCATACTTCTCATGCTTCTCATATCTATCATTTCTATCATGCTTATCAAATTTATCATCCCTATCATACTTAGCCATTCTCTCCAGGCACCTAGAAGCAAAATGTCCTACCTTATTGCAAGAGAAACATTTCAAGGGCAATTTTCCATCATACTTACTAGCTCCCTTAGGCAATCTCTAGGAAATCAATGCTTCAAGCTCATACAGTTCTCTTTCCCGCTCTTCCATCTCTCTTCTTTCTCTTTCCTATCTGGATATTCTACATTCTTCAGGATCATACTTCTGCTTTCTAGATACATATGCTCTAAATACTGTCTCAATCTTTCCATGCGATTCACCAAATTCACTTAGCTCAAATGCAACAATCTTTCCAACCAAGATATCTCTTGTTACTATAGTCACACTCTGGATCTCATCAATAGCAGCTACCTTATGTTTATAAGCAGGAGGCAATGATATCAACACCTTAGCAATAATTTTATCTTCTTCAAGGGTTCCACCAACACACCTAATACCTAGGACAAGATCATTCACCTTATCCATAAAGGCATTAATGTTCTCATCTTCTCCCATCTTTAGCATCTCATATTTCCCTTTCAAACTTTGCAACTTAGCAACTTTCACTTGTTTATCTCCTTCATATAGGGTCTTAAGGTTCTCCCAGATCTCATGTGCAGTTTGAAGTCCCATTACGTTTATCATCTCTGAATCAGTCAGAGCACTCAACAATTCTTCCTTTGCTCTAATGTTATGTTTAGCTTCCTTGATCTCATCAACTATAACCAGTCCATTCAGAGGAGCAGAATATGCATTCTTTGTAATATTCCAGTAATCTTCTCCAAGGCATCTCAAGTGCACTTCCATCTGGTTCTTTCATATAGCGTAGTTACTTCCATCAAATCTCAAAATCTCCTTAAAGATATCACCTCTAGTTTCAAATGCCATCCCAGATCTCCTCAAGTGGTTAAGCTTCTTTAGGAGGATCTAGCTATGATACCAATTGTTAGCAACAATAATGAAGGAAAATTAAGAGGGGGGGTGAATCAGTTTTCATTGGATCTACAAACTTAATCACAAATATAGATTAGATAAATTGTAGCAATAACAAAGACAGGCGAATTGACAACATAACACACAACACCAATATTTTCAAGTGGAAAACCCGGTTAAGGGAAAAACCACGGAGGGAACCTACCCACAATAAGATGATACTCTGTAGTAGTATGTGGAAATATTAGAATGGGGAATACACATGCATCTAGGCACAGTGCCTAGACCTCACTGCTCAAAAGATAATGACTCATAAGGATACAACCCTCAGGGAAGTCTCATTGACTTACAACAAGATTTAGAATACAATCTGGATGGAATGAACTGCAATAATAGCATCTACAAATGCCCGATGACAATTCCTATTAAGCACAATTGTCTGCTTTGCAACACCAATCTTTGCTCAATACACTACACCCAAAGATGAATCCTTGTTTGCACATACACCACTCTCTGATAATGCATAAAAAACCTCGATACCTAAATTACATGACAATATCACCTATTTATACAATTCATCAACCTTGAATACAAGGTCAGCTAAACTCTCAACTCATAATTACAAAATTACATCACATGATACAAAGATCAACTGCCATACCAATATAATGATATACATGACATAACATGGACCTAAATCAAATCTCCAAATGTACAACACCATCTAAAATTGTGCCAAGATCAACCGCAACATGCTACACCACCAGGAAAACCGCATAACATGAAGAAAATCACCGGATCAACAAAATCACCAAAAACTCACACAATGATCAATGCGGATCATCAAAACAAATAGGACACAATTAGGAAACACCAACAAACATGTTAGAGTCATCAGATAGCTACACCAACACCACTTATCAAATCTTCATCGATCAACATTTGAACTTCAAGAACACTCAAACAACAACAACTGTCACGAAGAAAGATAACTTGCGGAGCACCGAATCATGAACCATCTGAAATGAAGATACACAAGATCATCCCAAACAATCTCCCAAAGACTTAGCTCGAGATCTGATCACACTGGAATATACCGGAGGAAATACTGAACTTTGCAAAGCAATGATCAGAAAAACAAAATGCAAAACCGGATCATATGCTATGATCAATTAAGATTCTCGGATCACCAAAAATAAACAAATCACAGGAATATGTTGACTTCAATGACAACAACATATCCTAGTAGCAACAATGTCCAACAATGATTTTATCAAATGACGAACTAGACCAAACTCTTGATAGAGTCAATAGAATTAGATAGGAAGGATCCATTACCTTTTTCATTAATTTATTTTGTTCTTATCCAACAATTATTGCATTACATGAGACCACCTCTCAGAGGCAATAAGTCAAAAAATAGCTAAAATGTCTATATTTTGTTATTATTTGTATAAAATCTTGAGGTATGTCACTTTCATGATATGTTGTGTTTGGACATATTTATATTATTCAATCTTTTATGCTTGCTCATAATTTATCCTTTCTATGCTTCATTGATTTGGGCATTGCAATTGATTTTATTTTTAACAATGAAATTAGTGAAGAGGTTTGGCTTCTTTCGCTTTTATTTCATTTGTAAAGTTCAATGCTTATTTGTTTATAATCAATACACGCATAAAACATTTTTGTTATGCTTGATAATTACAATAATTATGTATTGGAATTTATTTCCCATATGATGGATTGGTTCATATAATATATTTCAATTACCTTTGTATTAGGACATTGTCTTATATAAGTTAAGAAGTGACAATTTAGACTCAATCTCTTCCTTTTGTGGAAATATTAAGAATAACATTTAACATTTAGTATATTATATTCTTTTTAGAGAAATTGATTTTAATGAGAAATGATGTCTAATACTTGATAGTTATTAAACTATCTTTAAAAAGAAAGAAAATGTTTTATTATTTTAAACTTTAGTTGTCATTGATGAAATCTCAAATCATTTCTTTATTCTTAATAGATATATTCTAATATAATTGGAAACATATGTGATGTCATGTTGGTAAAATCATCCAATAAAATAAACTGACTAGTTCTAACATTATCCATAAATTAAATATGGTATTGCTTGATAGCTCTAACAAACATAATTTTAGTTACTAAATGGTATAATTAGAACTTTCTTGTAAGATAAAGAATCTCTTTAGTGTTCTTTCAATCATAGGTACAAATATGATTGTTTTTCAATTCACCTTTTCAAAGTTATAGTTATTGTTTAAAATCCAATAGATTTAATAATTTTCACAAGCATAAATGATTAGATTTATATTATCGTGTGGAGAATTTGTTTTGATGGAAAATTGGAAATTGGGTTGATTGAATAATTATTTGAAAGTCTTGGTTATTTTTTATAGTGGAATAATTTTAGGACATTAATATGAAAGTGATAGATCTTGAATGTTTATCATTAGGAATATTAATATAAAATTATCCTAATCTAGTACGTCAATTTTAATTAAAGCATAATTTTCAAGAAATTTTTCCTTATCATGATAAGAATATGTAGAGTGACTTCTTGGTTAAATCATCAATGGGTATTCTTAACTATTGGATCATAAAGTTTTATGTACTTGACATATCAATTGTTTCTATATTAACTCATGATAATCTAGTCCTAAGTAAAATTCAATCACTTGTTATCTTTTAGTATATTTGTGGAATTCAAAGAACTATTGGGAATTATTGTATGAACTTAGAATTATTAGTTCTTTCTTGAAGTTCTTGAAGGTATCGGTAAGGAATTGACTAACCAATACCATCACATTATTAATGACCAATGTTCTAATAAATGTGTAATAGTTATCGGAGCTTTTTCTCTATAATTGAACTAATATTCATGTTTTAGTATTCATTTTGTGCATAATGTAGATGTGCATAGTTACATTCTTGTGTATTTGATCTTTATTTTTTGAACAATATCAGATGAGTGTTGAATATGAAGTAACAAAGAAGAGTAGGTTTCCACCAAATCTACTTGTTGATAGTTGGCCTAAAAATATGCTTTGGCAAAATATTACTAATCATTATTAATTATTTACTATTTGATTGTTTTTCTCTCTTCCATATCATGATATTGATACATTAGCATATCATTATGCATGTTATCATACTATACTAGATTCCATCATTTGCACTAGTTCCAAATTTCTAGTCATCCTTGTGTAGGTTTGGGTATTCCTGATGCAAAACATTTTGAGGAAGCATATGCTTCATGGTTGTGTGGTAAAGCACTTTAGTGATGTTCTCACATGGAGGTGGCATGTCAAAAGTTGTTGTCAAGATTGTTTTTTTAAGTACTTTATGTACTCGATTGTTTAGTTTTTTGTAAGAAAATAATTTCCTATTGTATTTCTAGTCTTGGGGCTTATGTGTTTAGACATTTATAGAAAAATCTAAAATTTTGTCTATATTCTTATTGAAGCAGTCACCGGTGAGGAGGGACCTCAGAGAGATCAATCCAGACTTGTTAGAAAGAGTAAAAACAATAAAAACACAAAGATATGATGGAGGCAATGCAAAAAAGATTGTATTATTGCATGAAAATTAATTACAACCAACCGGTAACGACCGGGTTACAACATGACTAGCTCACAGGCCTGGTAGAACATACAAAATAGGTCACAACCAGGACCTTGAATCTTAAGATCTATCTTCTATGCATAGTCTCGCTACTTGATCCTTCGATTGATTCCATTCTAATGCACAATTACAATTATATGATCCAAAGGATCCGGTCAGCCCAAAAAGGGATCAAAACCCGAAGAACAAGACCTAACATGTAAAATTAACAAGGTCGGCCTCCGCCAAGAGATTCCTCCAAAAAATTAAAAGGATGAAGTGTAGATCATGAGAAAAGGTCAACCACATGCCAAGGAACATCAGAATCAACACCCAAGGCTCTGCAAGCTTCAAAAGGGGTTCTGATAGATCACCAAAATAGGTCCAGGCAACTGGTAACAAGAACTGTCAACTGGTAATAGGAAACAATCAAGGAAACCAATAGCAATATCTTGCCGGAAAATGATCCAAATGTGATGTGGTCTGGAAATAAGAAAGATGATCAAGTCTTCAAGTAGAATCCAACTCCACAGGATCCAGTGAGCCAAAACCAGGACACAGAAAGAAAAGTTGAAACTGCAAACATAAAGAAAATGTTTTTGGTTGATGCAAGATTTCTATGAATCGGGGATGCTCCTGCATCACTTATATTGTTGAGATAGTTGGTTCAATATATGTTTATTATGTGTAATTTATTATTTTATATCGTGTAGGTCTTTACAATAAATTTTGTCATTTTTTTAACCCAACATCCAACTACTCCCAATTACAAGACAGAAGAAATATTTATTGAAAATATTTGAATCTATGTTGTACTATTGATGCAGGGGCATTCCCTTACCCTTGCATGGTTTTTGATGTTTCATTTCTTTTAGTTTTGGTTTTTGTTTAGTTTATTTTTGTTCTCTTTCTATTGTAGTTTCTTTCAATTCCTATTGTAGGTTTGTTTGTCCATCCTTAAGTTCTTGTCTTAATTGTGACAGGAAGATGTGTTCTCTGTAGAAATCAAAGTCCCAAGTAACACCCCACAATTACACACATTGGCAGTTGGTTACACAGGCTCATAGTGGCAATCGGTTGCCAAGGCCATGTTGGTAGCCGCTAGACAACCAAACCAAAATTTGCCCTTTTTGTAAAGCAGTTGTTGGTGAATTGGGGGTTGGTCATGATGAGGAGAGAATCGGTCAATTGGAAATAGGAGAGAAGACATTGGTCTGAGAAGAATTGGCCAAGAACACAGATCGATTGAATGTCTTTGTTATGAATGGTTAAATAGGTTAGTAAGGAGATAGGCCGAAGCAACTTGTAGGGAGTTTGTGTCTATAGATGTTTGTCAACTGATTCTTGAGAGAATCAGTATAGCTTGTAATAACTAGTGAATTCAATATGAATAAAGTCTCAAACTAATCTGTTTATGCATATTGGTAAATTGTCAGAGCAAACACATTCTATTTCATGTCACATTTGAAGCAGTGTGTCATTGAAGTAAATTATTATTTTTTGATTTAATACATGAACTTCTTATCATTATTACCCTGTTATTTATTTACAATTGATTGTGAGTTCTTGTTAATTTTGTGACCAAAAAGGCGTGTCACCATAGTGGTATCAAATCCTAAAAGAGATTAGGCTTGAGTTGAGTTGACAGAATGCCTCCGAGGAGAATGGGCAGAGGTGGAGCTCGAGGAAGAGGTAGAAGAGTTCTTGGTGACGAAATTCAAGAAATGTTACATCATTTGATGGCCCGAATGGACAACATGGAAAGGGCACAGAGAAGGAGAACCCTAGAAGATGATGTGAGTGAGAATGAAGAGGAAGAACAAGAACAAGAAGGGAATGAGGAAGCACATGAAGAACCTGAAAGGTTTGAGGAAAGGTTATTGATGATAGTATTGAATATGAGTTCCAAGCCCAAAATAGAGGTTCCTACATATTCAGGAAGCCTCAATGGAAAAGACCTAATTTATCAAATCAATGAATTAGACAAGTACTTCAAGTATGAGGGAGTGGTAGAGGAAAGTAGAGTTAAATTTTCCTACACCAAATTGAAAGGTCACACTACTAGGTGGTAGGACTTTATCCAATCTAAGAGAATAAGGAAGAACAAAGAGAAGATTAGTTCATCAAATCAAATGGTTGCAAAATTGAAGGCCAATTTACTTCCTAGAGACTATCAAACAAATATTTTTAAGAGATTATAGAATTTGAAACAAAAAGACATGACAATCAAAGTTTACACTGAAGAATTTTATAAGTTGGTGATTTGGTCTAGCCATAGTGAAGAAGATATGGAGAAAATAGTTAGATATATGAATAGATTGAAGTATAGTTTACGAGATGAATTAAGTCTTTTTTCCTCTAGAAGTCTTAAAGAGGCTTATCAACTTGCCTTAAAGGTAGAGGAGAAATTGCAGCGAAAGCAAAGTCAACAAGAGAAGAAGAGATGAAGAGGTTTTAGAGGAAGGGGACAACAATCTAGGTTGAGGACAGTAACACCACCAAGGAGAAGAGGCTGAAAGTAGTAGTGAGATAGCCAACAATGAAAGAAAAGTTTACCAAAACAAAGGTGGGAGATCTTATGGAAGTTGTGGTTCACAAGGTAGAGGAGGAGGGTTCACTGGAAAATTCTTCAAGTGCAACCAAGTTGGGCACAAGAGTTGGGAATGCTTTGAGTCTTCTCAAGGAAGACATATGAAGTTTGAAAGGAGTAATCAAATTGTTCAAGCTGATCAAGAAAGTGTGGGTCACCTATTCACCATAAAGAAGAGCCAAAATCAGGAGAGTCATTATTGTTGAAGCCCCAAAAGGAAAGTCAAAAACCCATTCAAACGAGGGTCTTATTCAAAACTAAATGTAAGTCCAATGGTAAATGTTATAGATTGATTATTGATAGTTGCAGTATGGATAACATTCTTGCAGTAGAGATGGCAGATAAGTTAGACCTTAAAAAGATCAAGCATCCCTCTTGATGCAATTAAAAAAGGAAGATCCAATGAAGGATAGCCCAACCTTGTAGCTAAATACAAAAATCATGCAAAACATACTGGTAACCGGTAACAAGATGTCAAAAATAGTAGAAATAACAACCGATAACATAACATAACACATAAATGGAAAATAAATTCAATAAATCTTATTACAATATGAAGAGTTACACATGCCATATGCTGGATCACAGTCCAAGATACAAATAACATTTACAATACAATTACAAGATCCACAGATCATCCTCATATCAAATCAGCTTCTCGGAATGGTCTATCGATTCTACCCTAATTTGGACCTCAGCCTTCAAGCCTCAGTCCAACTGGTTCAAAATCTCACCGGATCTACATCTTCGCTTGATCTCTAAACTATTTCTTCTATCTTCTCACTTCTATATCCTCAAATGATTCACCAACTTCCATTTATATCGTCCGCAAATAATTACAACTCAATCAGGTCGGCCCAAAGACCAACCGGTTCATGAAACTTGCAACGGTAATATGTCAGCTCAAATCACTAAGAATAAACACAAAACATAAAATGATGCACAGACCTCCGGGAATACTAGCCAAGGCCCAAAACAATATCTCCAATAATTCACAAGTCACGGAGATCAACCGCAACCCGATCCAACTTTGCTCAACACACTACCAGACTAACCGGTAAGAACTTATCAACTGGGCCAATAACGAAATCGATAACTCACTAGGAACAAAGCCAAATGCCATGAAACTTGAACATGATAAAGACCATGAGCATAAGGGAATAAACCCAAAACCATAATGATAAACACTCAAACATGAAGAAATTCCACAATCTCAAGCAACTCCACTAAAAACTGCCCAACTAGTATGAACTAGACTGGTGCTTGTCCATTAGACTCTTGGGGTTAATTGAAAAGTGAGTCCCGTCACTTGATCTAGTTTGGAAATTGGTCAGTGAGTACTTGCAACTACCTTAGGGGGCTCGACAATCTAACTACAACTTTTGGTTGCCTCTCCATGGCAATCTACCGGTCCAAACTATGCTCTACCTCAATCGATGACCTGTTCAAGCCTCCACCCACTAAATGCCTCAAGCTCAAGCTCTAGGATCAACGGTCTACTTGCAAACCTTTCTCTGCCTCATGTTCAGCGATCTGAACAAATCCACAAGTTGCCTCAATCTTCTCTCCAACCAATTGGTGCACAAACAACACTCTATCCAACAACAGGTTCACAAACCAACTTTGATACCGTTTGATGCAGTCAAAAGAGGGAGATCTAATGAAGGACAACCCAACCTTAAAGCTAAACAAATAAATCACGCAAAACATACCGGTAACATTATGCCAAAAAAAACAGAAAGAACAACCGGTAACATAACATAACATATAACCGGTAAAAAAATTGAATAAATCTTATTACAATCTAAAGAGTTACACATGCCACATGCTGGATTGCAGTCTAGGATACAAATAACGTTTACAACATAATTACAAGATCCCCAAATCATCTACATATCAAATCGGCTTCCGGGAACAGTCTGTTCATTCTACCCTAATCCAGACCTCAGCCTTCTAGCCTCAGTCCAATCGGTTTAGAATCTTGTTGGATCTACATCTTTGCTCAATCTCTAAACTCTATCTTCTATCTTCTCACTTCTATATCCTCAAATGATTCACCAACTTCCATTTATACCATCCGCAAATAATTACAGCTCAATCAAGTTGACCCAAAGACCAATCGGTTCATGAAACGTGCAATGGTAACATGTTGGCTCAAATCAATAAGAACAAACACAAAACATAAAATGATGCGCAGACCTCAGGGAATAGTAGCCAAGGCCCAAAGAAACATCTCAAACGATTCGCAAGTCACAGAGATCAACCGCAACCCGATCCATCTTCTCTCAACACACTGCCATACTAACCAGTAAGAACATATCAAACAGGCCAATACCGGAATCGATAACTCACTAGGAACAAAGCCAAATGCCATGAAACTCAAACACAATAAAGACCATGAACATAATGGAATAAAACCAAAACCATAATGCTAAACACTCAAACATGAAGAAATTGCATGATCTCAAGAAGCTCCATTGAAAACTACCCAATTGGTAAGAACTAGACCGGTATTGCTGCATCAGACTCTTGGGGTTAATTGAAAGTAAGTCCCATCACTTGATCTGGATCGACAATCGGTCAGTGGGTACTTGCAACTACCTAAGGGGGGTCGATGACTTGACTACGGCTTCTGGTTGCCTCTCCATGATGATCTACTGGTCCAAACTGTGTTCTATCTCAATCGACGATCTGTTCAAGTCTCCACCCACTACATGCCTCAAGCTCAAGCTCTAGGATTGGCAATCTACCTGCAAACCTTTCTCTGCCTCATGTTCAACAATCCGAACAAGTCAACAAGTTACCTCAATCTTCTCTCCAACCAACCAGTGCACAAACAACACTCTGTCCAATAGCAGGTTCACAAACCAACTCCGATACCATTTGACATAGTCAAAGCAGGGAGATCCATTGAAGGACAACCAAACCTTGTAGCTAAACACATAAATCATGCAAAACATACCAATAACAAGATGTTGAAAACAATAGAAAGAACAACTGGTAACATAACCAGAAAATAACTCGAATAAATCTTATTACAATATAAAGAGTTACACATGCCAATTACTAGATCGCGGTCTAGGATAAAAATAACGCTTAAAAAATAATTACAATATCCCCATATCATCCTCATATGAAATTGGATTCCAAGAATAGTCTATCAGTTCTACCCTAATTTGAACCTCAGCCTTCTGGCCTCAGTCCAACCAGTTCAGAATCTCATCGGATCTACATCTTAGGTCTATCTATAAACTCTATCTTATATCTGCTCACTTCTATATCCTCAAATGATTCACCAGCTTCTATTTATACCGTCCGCAAATAATTACAACTTAATCAAGTCGACCCAAAGACCAGCTGGTTCATAAAATGTGCAACGGTAACATGTCAATTCAAATCACTAAGAACAAACACAAAACATAAAATGATGCATGTACCTCTGGGAATACTGACCAAGGCCCAAAGCAACATCTCCAATAATCTGCAAGTCATGGTGATCAACTGCGACCCGATCCAACTTTGCTCAACACATTGCCAGACTAACCGGTAAGAACATATCAACCAGGCCAATACCAAAATCGATAACTCACCGAGAAGAAATCTAAATGTCATGAAACTCGAACATGATAAAGACAAAAAAAATAAGGGAATAAAACCAAAACCACAATGCTAAACACTCAAACATGAAGAAATGCCATGATATCAAGCAACTCCACTAAAAACTGCCCAATCGTTAAGAACTAGATCGGTGCTCCTGCATCAGACTCTCGGGGTTAATTCAAAAGTGAGTCCCATCACTTGATCTGGTTTGATGATCAGTTAGTGGGTACTTGCAAGTGCCTCAAGGAGCTCAATGATTTGACTACAACTTATGGTTGCCTCTCCATGACGATCTACTGGTCCAAACTGCGATATTCCTCAATCGGTGATTTGTTCAAGTCTCCACCCACTAAATGCCTCAAGATCAAGCTATAAGATCGGTGATCTACCTAAAAACCTTTCTCTACCTCATGCTCAACAATTTGAACAAGTCCATAAGTTGCCTCAATCGTCTCTCCAACCAACCAGTGCACAAACAACACTTTGTCCAACAATAGGCTCACAAACCAGCTCGGATACCATTTGATGCAGTCAAAGTATGGATATCCAATGAAGGACAACCAAACCTTGCAGATAAACACATAAATCATGCAAAACATACCGGTAACAAGATGTCAAAAATAGATGAAAGAACAACTGGTAACATAACAGAACACATAACCAGTAAATAACTTGAATAAATCTTATTACAAGTTGAAGAGTTACACATGCCACATGCTGCATTGTAGTCCTGGATACAAATAAAACTTACAACACAATTACAAGATCCCTAGATCATCTTCATATCAAATCGGCTTCCAAGAATAGTCTATCGGTTCTACCCTAATCTAGACCTCAGCCTTCTGGCCTCATTCCAACCGGTTTATAATCTTGCCTAATCTACATCTTCACTCGATCTCTAAACTCTATCTTCTATCTTCTCACTTCTATATCCTCAAATGATTCACCAAATTCCATTTATACCATCTGCAAATAATTACAACTCAATCAAGTCAACCTAAAGATCAACTAGTTCATGAAATATGCAACGATAACATGTCGGCTCAAATCACTAAGAAAAAACACAAAACATAAAAAGATGCGAAGACCTCCAAAAATACCAGCCAAGGACCAAAGAAACATCTCCAATGATCCGCAAGTCACGGAGATCAACCACAACCTGATCCAACTTTTCTCAGCACACTGCCAGACTAGCTGGTAAGAACATATCAACTGGGCCAATGCCAGAATTGATAACTCACCGAAAACAAAGCCAAATTCCATGAAACTCGAAAATGATAAAGACAACGAACATAAGGGAATAAACACAAAACCACAACATTAAACACTCAAACATGAAGAAATGCCACGATCTCAAACAACTCCACTGAAAAACTACCCAACCGATAAGAAATAGACTAGTGCTCCTGCATCAGATTCTCAAGGTTAATTGAAAAGTGAATCCCATCACTTGATCTGGTTTAGTGATCGGTCAGTGGGTGCTTGCAACTGCCTTAGGGGGATTGACAATTTGACTACGACTTATGGTTTCCTATCCACAAAAATCTACCAGTCCAAGCTTCTATCTGCCTCAATTGATGACCTATTCAAGTCTCCACCCACTAAATGCCTCAAGTTCAAGTTCTAGGATCGACAGTCTACCTATAAACCTTTCTCTTCCTCACGTTCAGTGATTTGAACAAGTCCACAAGTTGCCTCAATTTTATCTTCAATGAACCGGTGCACAAACAACACTCTGACCAACAACAGGTTCATAAACTAGTTCTAACACCATTTGACATAGCCAAAGTAGGGAGATCCAATGAAGGATAGACCAACCTTGTAGCTAAATACATAAATCATGCAAAACATACCCATAACAAGATGCTGAAAAAATTCAGAAAGAAAAACTAGTAACATAACAGAACAAATAACCAGTAAATAAATTGAACAAATTTTATTACAATCTAAAGAGTTACACATGCCACATGTTGGATCGCAGTCCAGGATACAAATAATGCTTGTAACACAATTACAATATCCCCAGATCATCCTCGTATCAAATTGGCTTCTGAGATCAGTTTGTTGGTTCTACCCTAATCTGGACCTCAGCCTTCCAGCCTTAGTCCAACCAGTTAAGAACCTCAACGGATCTACATCTTTTCTCGACCTCTAAACTCTGTCTTCTATCTTCTCACTTCTATATCCTCAAATGATTACCCAGATTCTATTTATATCGTCCGCAAATAATTACAACTCAATCAAGTCGACCCAAAGACCAACCGGTTCATGAAATGTGCAACGGTAACATGTTGGCTCAAATCACTAAGAACAAACACAAAACATAAAATGATGCGTGGACCTCCAGGAATACCAGCCAAGGCCCAAAGCAACATCTCCAATGATCCGCAAGTCATGGTGATCAATCGCAACCTAATCCAACTTTTCTCAACATATTGACAGACTAATCAGTAAGAACATATCAACCGAGCCAATACCAAAATTGATAACTCACTAGGAAATAAGCCAAATGCCATGAAACTCAAACACAATAAAGACCACAAACATAAGGGAATAAACCCAAAACCACAACACTAAACAATCAAACATGAATAAATGCCATGATCTCAAGCAACTCCACTGAAAACTGTCCAACTGGTAAGAACTAGACGGGTGCTCCTGCATCAGACTCTCGAGGTTAATTGAAAAGTGAGTCCCATCACTTGATCCGGTTCGTCGATCGGTCAATGGGTACTGTAAAGTGGAAAATTAGATCCTAGTGACTCCCCACCTAGAAGAGAGAAACGAAGCCACTAGGATGAATTTCACTTGAAAAGAACTTTACATTTAAAAGAGGGGTTTGAATCCACTAGATCCAAATCCAAGGGAAACAAGGATGTGAATTCTGAGTGGATTGCAAACGGTTGAAGTGTGATTTACCCTCTTTTGTAAATGAGAAAGTTGACTTATTGACTATGTGGAAAAGAGAGAGAAAATGAGTGAAATGAAGAGCTACCAGTTTGGGATTGCGTTGTAACTTCAGATTTGAGCTAATTAAACTGATACAAATCTGCCCTACAAATTTGGAGAAAAGTCATTGGGACCATGGCGGTAATGTACATGGTGCGCCACAAAATCTGCAAAATGAAAAGGGTTCTTCCCTCTTTGCAAATGAAGCCCAAACCTACAATTATAGCTATGCACCTGCAACCTACACACATAAAAAAGAAGAAAGGGGGGTTGTGGATAGGGGTTTGCCTTAGTCAAACCCTGATTGAGGAATCAACCTTGAAAGAAAGTAATTGTAAATGCTTGGATGTAAACAATGAAAATGTATACCTTGTAGATCTGCAACTTTTTTATGACGATTGCTTTGTTTCTTGAATGTAACCACAAATGTTGTATGAAATGACATGTAACATGACAAAACCCTAACACACACACACATGCTTGTAAATGAATGTTGTAATGTCTCCCCAATGGATGAATGAAGAAGAATTGAATGCTTGAATGCTTGATGATGACCTTGAAATCTTGTATCTTCTCCTTATTCTCCTTATCTATCTCTTTGTTGTCCATTTGTCCATGAATGAGGGTATTGAATTCCTTTTTATACATGCCTGAAGGATTAATTTTTAACCACAGAAGGCCGATAAAGAAGAATTGCAAACCCTAAAGAAATTTTTTGCATAGGAGATTGGGTAGACCTGACATAGGGCCACCCTAAGGGGTGGGGACAAGGGTGCCATGCCCCTATCCTAGGGGGGAAAAGGGAACCACACCCCTATCCTACCCTATTTTGGGGCCCAGATAGGGTCTAGAGAAGACACAAGTCATGAAGGAGAAAGAGTGAAGGGTTGGAAATGCAGAAATAGATCCCGATTAGGGAATAAGATGTCATCACCAAGATGAGGACCCCAAATGTGGTTAAAATTGTAGGGGTCACAATTTTATGACACTACATTTATCCCCCACTTTAGCGGTAGTATGGGCTTACACCATTACTACCAGTAAAGTAGAAGAAAGAGAGAGATTAAGAGCAGTACCACAAGGAGTATAAGACACCACTAATATTGAGGAGAAAAAATCCCCCAATCTTAGGGTCTTAACTCATGCCAACATATGCAAGAGCACACAAAACAAAAAAGGCACAACACACACAAAACAAAGACAAAGCACAAAAAGAAACACGACAAGATCAAGACACAAGATGAAAAACTAACTAGCCGAAGAGATCTTGAGCTCAGATGTGTCAACAACTAATCATGACACAAATACTAATGCCATCACATAAACACAAGCGATCACATAAAAGAGCAAAGCTGACACCATCCATGAACTATCAATAGTAAAACTATGAGTTCATGAGAGGAAGAAGAGAGAGAACATGAATACACACTTTGGTGATCCATGAGAAGAAAAGAGAAGAAGAAAGAGAAGGACATGGAAAATCTCGCTCCTAGAGCCTGTTTAGGTGATACATGTAAAGAGAGAGATAGTGAGAACACCGTTAGCTCCACTCAACCTCATGCATGTGTGTGCAAGTGAGGTTTGAAGTACCTCATAGGATTCTATGCCCGAGTATGCTACAACTTGTATAGCATGTATAGTACATGTGTCAAGAAAGGTATGATACCTCTCTCTAAGAGACCATGCTCTAGTTCAGAGAATAATCACCCCGCATAAAAGAAAAGTGGCATCATCTTTCTCTAAGAGACCGTGCTTTGGTTCCAAGAATGACCCACTATACAAGAGAAAAGTGCCAACATCTTTCTCTAAGAGGTTTCTCTCTTATTCCAAGAATGTATCACTGTAAAAGAAAAAGAATAAGTGAAGACATCTCTCTCTAAGAGACCATGCTCTAGTTCTGAGAATGACCCACTATAAAAAAAAGTGACGACACCTTTCTCTAAGAGATTTCCCTTTGGTTCCAAGAATATCCCACTATCCAATGCATGAGAGAAGTGTAGTACAAAGGAGCAGTGTGGGTGCCCCTCCCCTTAAGATTTCAACATAGGTTGATGTTGATATCTTAAGGAAAGAAGAACAAGGATACCTACCTTCATCATAAAGAAGATATCTCCTATGAAACAATGTCATAAATCCAAGAAAGAGAGGGAATACTCTTCAAGAAAGGATAAGATAGTTGAAAAGAGATTTATTG
Source organism: Cryptomeria japonica (assembly GCF_030272615.1). Classification (NCBI taxonomy): domain Eukaryota; kingdom Viridiplantae; phylum Streptophyta; class Pinopsida; order Cupressales; family Cupressaceae; genus Cryptomeria; species Cryptomeria japonica. Next base: position 325,273,909 of record NC_081415.1, read on the forward strand.
TTGTAAGTGTAAAGGTGATCCTTGGAGGAGAAGAGATATTTGTTCAAAAGACATATACCCCCAAGAAGAGTTGTCTTAGACAAATATAACATCTTCTAGAACAAGAAAAGGAAAGAACAAGAATGCAATCCTTCCTCCTATTTCTAGGTGAAAGGGATTCTTGATGAGGGATGACTCACGTTTAGCCCCCAAAGGGATGGTTGGATTTATCATAGATGTACATTGCCAAGTGTAAAAGAGGTCATAGTCAAGGATTAATGATTCTTGTATAAGACCTCAAAATTAGAGGATTCTGTATGCCTAGTGTTTGTCTTCTTTGTATGTAGAATGAGGAAACCATTAACCACTTGTTCTTCCATAGTCCTTTCTTTGCTGACATCTAGGCTAGATGTCTAGATTATTTCAATATCAGTTGGGTCTTTCTAGAATCTGTCCAAGAGGTTTTTAATTCATGGCATCACCCCTCAAGGAATAAGTCTATAATTTTGTTATGGAGATTGGCTTTACCTCATATTTGTTGGGGAATATGGAAAGAGAGAAATGAAAGAGTGTTCAGAGATAAGGCATCTAAGGATCAAATAATTTTTGAGAAAATCAAATGAAATATGGTGGAGAATATCAACAACATGGGTGGAATAGCCAACCCCAAAGATCAGGATGATCATATTATTTTCAAGAATTGGAGATTAAAGGGAAGTGACATCTTTCAGGCTAATCCTACATAAGGTGTGAAATGGGAAAGCCCTCCTCATGGATGGATGAAAATCAACTTCGATGGCGCTTCAAAGGGTAACCCTGGCAATGCGGGGTGTGGTGTGGTTTTAAGGGATGAATGGGGAAAATGCAAAACCATGAAATATATTCCTATTGGCAGACAAACTAATCATGTTGCTGAGGCCATGGATACTTATCATGGAATGGTTCTTGCAAAGGAAGCCAATTGTACCAGAGTATGGTGTGAAGGTGACTCTTTGAATATTATAAAATGTTTGAATAAGGTGTTCCCACCCTCTTGGTCTATAAACAATGCTATTAAAGCTACAAAGGAAATAAGTGAAACCTTCAATATGTGTGTTTTCACACATGTTTACAGGGAAGCTAACTCATGTGCTGACTGGGTAGCCAACTTGGCCTGCCAATCTGAGAAAATCATTGCCATTAATGGTGAGAGTAAACTTGCGTGTGAGGCAAAATCCTTGTTTGAACTGGACTGTATCTAGATGAAGCAACATGGTATCATTAATCATAATTCCTAATGCCTTTCCCCCTTTTTTTGATGAAGGTTTATAGTGGCGGTGTTGAGTATTTATTTAATAATCATATCATATTAATAGGGCATGGATTCTGGGTTGTTTTTTAGAGCAATAATAGAAACTAGAGAGGAAATATTAGAGTCGAGATTAGGAATTCCAGTGAATTTGAGGGAAAAATGGGAGGGAACAAAAAGAGGTTTGAACCAACTTTATGTTCAGATTCGAAGAAGAACAAAGAGGTTTGGGAGATTTTACAAGAGGGGGGTTTAAGTGTTTTCATGGAGAGGCTCTGCAGTAAAGACCCAATAGTTACCAAGCATTTCATAAAGAATTGGAAGAATGGAAAAGTTTTGGTGGGCACCCAGATGATGATGGTGGATGAAGATATCATTGCAGAAGCTATGGGGATGGTGAAAGATGGTATTAAGTTCTATAGAGATCGAAGTGTTTTTGATAAGGTAGCAGATAGAATTCCTATCACGGATGGCGAAAAGAAGAAAATGGTGAAGGTGGATGACTCCTACCACTCACCCAAGCATATCTGTAGGCCATGGAGGTTCACGTTGTTTGCTACCATAACCTGCATTACTCTAGATGGAAGATTCATGAGGGCTTACGGGCACTATTTCATGCTGCTCAACCACTTCTGCCATGTTGAAAAGGTAAGCATGCCCTATTATTTAGCTTGTTCCATGGATCATACCATTAAAGAAATGCAGAAAGACCCTCAAGGGGACCATACTCTTCATCGGGGTCTTATGGTTTTAGTTTACAAATTGTTGAAAGGGAAATCCATTGAGAAACCAATTAGAGGTAAACATACCAGGGATGATGACACAGAAAGTGAGTATAGTGATTTCAACTTTGACTGTGAAACTGAAGGTGAATCGGAGGATCTCAGCAAAAAGAGGAGGAATAAGGGGAAAAAAAAGAGGATTGTTGTTGATTCTGATCTCTTGGACTTCGAGGATGAGTCCTTTGAGAAGAAATTCATCAAAAGAAAGAAAGGAAAGGGAATGGGAAAACAAACCCAGAGGAACAAGAATACCAGTAGGGGAGCTAACAAGGCAAAAAATAGATATTGATAGCTTCTGATGAGGATGCAGAGGAGGGAAAAAATGACAATATGAAGGGTAAGGAGGAGGATGAGATTCCGAATGTGGGTCGTGGTGAGTTGCAGAATGAGGGCAAAGAGAATAAAAGGGGAAATCCTAGTGACTGTCAGGGGATAATGATAGCATTAAGGGATTTTGTGAAACTATCAGCAAAATTGTGAAAGATATTAGCAACCTGAAGAATGATATTAATGTTATAAAAAATGCTACGATAGGCGAGAAGCCTCTTTCTGAAAATGTTAAAGAATTAGTGGTTTCTATCAACAATGTTGAAGCTATTGAGGCCATGGTTGGTAATATTCTTGAAACAGAAAAGAAGGTTAAGGAAATGGAAGGGAATAGAGAGGCGAACGGACTAGAAACTACCATGAACAACCTAGTCAATAGAGTCGACAAGATGGAATTAACTATGAAGAGGATTGTTGAACAAAATTTCCAGATTCTTAAGGCCTCTGTGGATAATATGAATATTTTGATTAACATATTTGATAACATTAAAGACAAGGAGGGCGACAAGGACCAGATGGAAAAAAAAGGTCATGAGAGGAGAACTAGGCCAACACTAGGAATCAGGGTGATATCAAGGGACAAGAGTTGGATGAATTGAAGAACTCTACAGATAACATGAAGCAGATGGCGGTTTATGCAGAAGATATTATGAAAAATATTTAGCTATCTCGGTCTCTGTCTTTGTCTTTGTGTTGTCCTTTTTTTTATCCTTTTGTTGTCTTTGAGTGGCTTTATGTGTTTTGAGTTCCCTTTTTGTTTTGGTTGGGAACTATTTTATGTTTGGGTGATCAGGCACAGTTTTATTCTACTTTAATACTTTTTCTATCTCTTGATATGTAATAGGGTTTGGGTTCCTTTCGAAAACCTGTTTTTACTTAATCAAAATGATTCTTGTATAAGAGAAAATCCTTAAGTCAATGACCAAAAATTCTACACAAGGAATGACATCAAGTAATAGAACTCATACCATCCACTTAATAGGGCAAAGTGGATCCCTAGAGAAAGAGAGAGAGAAGGATCATTGCCCTGCAAGCTAAGGGACAATGAGAAGAGCTTACACAATCAACTAGAGAGAGATTAGACATAAGAAAATGTACAATGAACTTACATGAACACATGTAAGAAAAGACATTAGTAAATGTACAATGCATGTCTCAAGAAGTGGTAATCTTCGAAAAGAAGAGAGAAAAAGAATCATATATTCCCCAAGGGAGATTAATCATAAAAGAATACCATTGTAAGAAATGATAATCACATATGAAAATGCAGCCCCTAAAGGACATAATTATGCAAGGGAAAGGAGCGAAAATCCTTGCCCCTAAAGTGAGTAGAACGAGGAGAAATATTACACATTTTCTGATGGTGATTAGTTTCAAGTGATATGTCATCCTAGTGGAACAAAATCCTTTCAAGGAAGGGATACATACTTCTGAAGAGATCATTCCCTGCTAAGGGACATATCATGCTTGCAAATAATCGAAACCGTAGAAGAGGTAATATTTCCAAGAGAATAAAGGAAAGAGAAGAAGTACAATACTCATTAAATATGCTCCTCTCCAAGCAAAGAGGAAAACCAAAGAACAATTATATGCTCACATGAGAATAACCCTATGAAAGAAAAGAGATCTAATAATGAATAATGCACAAGGATAGAGATAAATGTATAGAAAGAAGTAGAAAAATGGACTTCATGTTGCTTCCCCCAAAGTATGTTAAAGTGAAAAATACCACCACTAATGATAAAGAGCCCCTATTAAATGGGCTAATTATGCCATAGGGTGAAGAGAAACATGAAGGGAAAAGAAGTGCTAAGGCACGATGGTTTTACCAAGAAACACAACTAGATCTTCTATGAGACAAATGTGTACAAGATCATATTGCATTTGAACAAATTTCTTAAATGCATAACATTTTCCAAGAGATTGTGAATATGAATCATGAAAAATGCAATATTCAATACCTTTCACTTGCTTAAGATTTTTGTTTTTATTTTGAGAAGGAAAGGAAATGTTCTTGTCATATTTCAATCTCCAACAGATTCTTGTAGATAATATGTTAGGATGGTAAATATCATCTTCCCATGAAGAAGAGGGTTTGTTAGAAGAATTTTCATTATCCACAATTCTAATTTTGCCACTTTCCATGTCATCTTGAATAGAGTTTTCAAAATCAGGGAAATCATTAGCATTATGGTCATGGGTTTGATGAAATGAACAAAAAGGAAGCTTTGAAGAAGAAGCATTCTTGCGGGATCTCTTGATTTGTTGTTTTTGAAGGTAATATTGAAAGTTTTGAAGCCTAAGGAATCTATCCATAGAATGAGGGGTACCACTTCCTAGGCCTCTTGTAGTAGTTTGTGTAGGAGGATTTATAGGGACACAAATTCCATGTCCTTTAAAACCTTGTTCTGTAATTATATGAAAGCCACAACTATAATAATGTTGCAATTGACTAGATGGAGGAACAAGATCATGAATTTCTTTGAAATTTAATGTGTAAGGAGGTAGAAAAGGATTTGTAGATGAAGGAGGAGTATCATGTGGAATGAGAATCTCTTTTCCTTTATCAAGCTTATCCTTTTTGGAAGATTGGGGAAGAACATCTTCATCATCTAAAAACTCATTTTTAGTGATTTCTATGCAAGGAGAAAGGTCATGAATAAAATGCATGACATCATCCTCTCTACATAGACTTCGATGTTGAAGATAGGTCTTAGGAGAATAAGTAGGATCTAAAGATGTAAGAATGTTGATGTTTTCATATTTCCCCCCTTGCTCAAGGGTATGTGTATGAGAATAATATGGATCCATATTACTTTCCAATGCTTGCTCTCCTTTAGAAAGATCATTGGTTAAAGCAGTAGGTCTCATTTCATCCACACAAGATACCCTATCAGAGGTACAAAGATTAGGATCTTTAGGTTTAGGATCTACAAAATCTTTAAGGTGATTAACATAGTAAATTCATGTTGTTAACAACATCACCTTAATGCAAAATAAATGATACATAAAAGATTCCAGATCTAGTTGAAAAGAAAATAATTTAGAAATCCTAACAACACAATATGACCAAGTGCTATTAAGAAAGAGAAGCAACATGAAATGAAAGAAACTCTTATCTGACACATGATAAATATATGCAAAAATTAATGCAATCACATGTGAAAGAGAAAGTAAATCCAATTTATTCATTTCCATTAAAAGTCTCTTAAGTGAAATCTAAATTTGCTGGAAAAGCAGATCTAAAATTAGGACCTTTTTATGAAAATTAATTTTAAGATGTGAAGTTGATGAATTTTGAATTTTTGTTTGACCTTAAAGAGTGGTAAAATTGATAAAGTATGCTTATTTATGAATTTGAGCAAAAAAATACAGTCAAATCCATCTCCCAAAATTTCGGGAAAAAAGTTGAGGACTGTGGCAGGAATGCACACGGTGCGACCAACTTTTTTCAAAATTTTCAGGGATGATAGAGATTATGACTTTAATGCGGGATTAAAAAAAACCAATTTGGAGATGTCTAGATTGGTCAAACTTATAGTCAAAGGTCGAAAATAGAAGAATCTTAAAAATTAGGGTTTTATGATTTAACCACTAAATTTTTAGAATAAAGAGATAGATTTGAATTGCAATTTTGAAATAGAAATCAGATCTGAAACAAATAATTAAAATTTTACACCTCACAAACTTAATTTTCACAAAATGAAAAATTAGGGGTTTTATGCAATTAACCTCTAAAATTTGCAAATAGATCAAACTTGAAAATGAAAATTTGAAATTCATATTGCAATTAATCAGATCTAAGAATGAGAAATCAAAATCAATCTGTAAGACGTCGGGTTCACCAAAATGTAAAGTGGAAAATTAGATCCTAGTGACTCCCTACCTAGGAGAGAGAAAGGAAGCCACTAGGATGATTTTCACTTGGAGGGAGTTTGAATCTGCTAGATCCAAATCTGAGGGAAACAAGGATGTGAATTTGGAGTGGATTGCAAGCGGTTGAAGTGTGATTTACCCTCTTTTGTAAATGAGAAATTTGACTTGTTGAATATGTGGAAAAGAGAGATAAAATGAGTGAAATGAAGAGCTACCAGTTCAGGATCGCGCTGTAACTTCAGATCTAAGCTAATTAAATTGATACGGATCTGGTATGCAGATTTGGAGAAAATTCATTGGGGCCATGGCGGGAATGTACATGATCCACCACAAAATCCGCAAAACAAAAAGGGTTCTTCCCTCTTTGCAAATGAAGCCCAAACCTACAATTATAGTTGCGCACCTGCAACCTACACACAAAAAACAAAAGAAAGGGGGGTTGTGGATAGGGGTTTGCCTCAGTCAAACCTCGGTTGAGGAATCAACCTTGAAAGAAAGTAATTACAAATGCTTGGATGTAAATAATGGAAATGTATACCTTGTAGATCTGCAACTTGTTGATGATGATTGCTTTTCTTCTTGAATGTAACCACAAATGTTATATGAAATGGCATGTAACATGACAAAACCCTAACACACACACATGCTTGCAAATGAATGTTCTAATGTTGCCCCAACGGATGAATGAAAAAGACTTGAATGCTTGAATGCTTGATGATGACCTTGAAATCTTGTATCTTCTCCTTATGATGCTTATCTTTCTCTTCATTGTCCATCCATCCATGAATGAGGGTATTGAATTCCTTTTTATACATGCCTCAAGGATTAATTTTCAACCACCGAAGGCCGACAAAGAAGAATTGCAAACCCCGAAGACAAATTGTGCATAGGAGATCGAGAAGACCTAACATAAGGCCACCCTAAGGGGTGGGGACAAGGGTGTCATGCCCCTTTCCTAGGGGGACATGGGTGCCATGCCCCTATCTTGCCCTATTTTGAGGCCCGGACAAGGTCTAGAGAAGACACGGGTCATGAAGGAGAAAGAGTGAAAGATTGGAAATGCAAAAATAGGTTTCAGTTAGGGAAGAAGATGTCATCGCCAAGGTGAGGACCCGAAATGTGGTTAAAATTGTAGGGGTTGCAATTTTATGACACTACAGGTACTTGCAAATGCCTCAAGGAGCTTGATGATATGACGACAACTTTTGGTTGCCTCTCCATGACGATCTAGTAGTCCAAACAGCGGCTTGCCTCAATCGGCGATTTGTTCAAGTCTCCACCCACTAAATGCCTCAAGATCAAGCTCTAGGATCGGTGATCTACCTACAAACTTTTCTCTGCCTCACATTCAGAAATCTGAACAAGTCCACAAGTTGCCTAAATCTTCTCTCCAACCAATTAGTGCACAAACAACACTTTGTCTAACAACAGGTTCACAAACCAACTCTGATACCATTTGACACAGTCAAAAAAAGGAGATTCAATGAAGGACAACCCAATCTTGCAACTAAACACATAAATCATGCAAAACATACCGGTAACAAGATGCCAAAAATAGTAGAAAGAACAACCGGTAATATAACATAACACATAACCAGTAAATAAGTTGAATAAATCTTATTACAATCTTAAGAGTTACACATGCCACATTCTGGATTGTAGTCCAGGATACAAAAAATGCTTACAACACAATTACAAGATGCCCATATCATCCTTATATCAAATCTATTTCTAGGAAGGGTCTGTCCGTTCTACCCTAATCCAGACCTTAGCCTACTGACCTCAGCCCAACCGGTTAGAATCTCACCGGATCTACATCTTCGCTTGATCTCTAAACTTTGTCTTCTATCTTCTCACTTCTATATCCTCAAACGACTCCCCAGCTTCCATTTATACCATCTACAATTAATTACAACTCAATCAAGTTGACCCAAAGACCAATCAATTCATGAAACGTGCAATGGTAACATGTTGGGTCAAATCACTAAGAACAAACACAAACCATAAAATGATACGTCGGCCTTCAGGATTACCGGCCAAGGCCCAAAGAAACATCTCCAATGATCTGCAAGTCACGGAGATCAACCTCAACCCAATCCAACTTTGCTCAACATATTGCCAGACTAACCGGTAAGAACATATCAACCGGGCCAAAACTAGAATCGATAACTCACTGGGAAAAAATCCAAATGCCATGAAACCCAAAATTGATAAAGACCACAAACATAAGGGAATAAACCCAAAACCATAATGCTAAACACTCAAACATGAAGAAATTCCATGATCTCAAGAAAATCCACCTAAAACTACCCAACCGATAAGAACTAGAGCAGTGCTACTGCATTAGACTCTTGGGGTTAATTGAAAAGTGAGTCCCATCACTTGATCTAGATCAGCGATCTGACTACAGCTTTCAATTACCTCTCCATGGCAATCTACCGGTCCAAATTGTGGTCTCCCTCAATCAGCAATTTGTTCAAGTCTCCACCCACTAAATGCCTCAAGCTCAAGCTCTAGTATCAATGGTCTACCTGCAAACCTTTCTCTTCCTCACATTCGATGATCTGAACAAGTGTACAAGTTGCCTCAATCTTTTCTCCAACCAACCGGTGCACAAACAACACTTTGTCCAACAATAGGTTCACAAACCATCTCTAATACCATTTTGATGTAGTCAAAGTAGGGAGATCCAATGAAGGACAACCCAACCTTGCAACTAAACACATAAATCATGCAAAACATACCAGTAACAAGATGTCGAAAACAACAGAAAGAACAACTGATAACATAACAAAACACATAACTGGTAAATAACTTGATTAAATCTTATTACAATCTAGAGAGTTACACATGCCATATGCTGGATCACATTCCAAGATACAAATAATGCTTACAACACAATTACAAGATCCCTAGATCATCCTCATATCAAATTGGCTTCTAGGAATAGTCTGTCGGTTCTACCCTAATCTAGACCTCAGCCTTCCAACCTCAGTCCAATTGGTTCAGAATCTCGTCGGATCTACATCTTCGCTCGATCTCTAAAATCTATCTTCTATCTTCTCACTTCCATATCCTCAAATGATTCACCAGCTTCCATTTATACCATCTACAAATAATTGCAACTCAATCAAATCGACCCAAATACCAATCGGTTCATGAAACGTGCAATGGTAACATGTCAGCTCAAATCACTAAGAATAAACACAAAACATAAAATGATGTGCAGACCTCTGGGAATACCAAGCAAGGCCCAAAGCAACATCTCCAATGATCTACAAGTCACAAAGATCAACTGCAACCCAATCCAACTTCACTCAAAACACTGCTAGACTAATCGGTAAGAACATATCAACCGGGCCAATACCGGAATCGATAACTCATTGGGAACAAATCCAAATGCCATGAAACTAGAAACATGATAAAGACCACAAACACAAGGGAATAAACCCAAAACCACAAAGCTAAACACTCAAACATGAAGAAATGCCATGATCTCAAGTAACTCCACTAAAAACTGCCCAACCGATAAGAACTAGACTGGTGCTCCTGCATCAGACTCTTGGGGTTAATTGAAAAGTGAGTCCCATCACTTGATCTGGTTCGGTGATCGGTCAGTGGATACTTGCAACTACCTCAAGGGGCTCAACGATCTGACTATAACTTTCAATTGCCTCTCTGCGGTGATCTACTAGTCCAAAGAGTGATCTGCCACAATCAGTGATATGTTCAAGTCTCCATCCACTAAATGCCTCAAGTTCAAACTCTAGGCTTGATGTTCTACCTATAAATATTGCTTTGCCTTACTTTAATGATCTGAACAAGTCCACAAGTTGCCTCAATCTTCTCTCCAACCAACCAGTGCACAAACAACACTCTGTCCAACAATAGGTTCACAAACTAGCTCTAATACCATTTGACACAATCAAAGCAGGGAGATCCAATGAAGGATAACCCAACCTTGCAGATAAACACATAAATAATGCAAAACATACTGGTAACAAGATGTCAAAAACAACAAAAGGAACAACCGGTAATATAACAGAACACAACCAATAAATAACTTGAATAAATCTTATTACAATCTGAAGAGTTACACATGACACATACTAGATCGTAGTCCAAGATACAAATAATTCTTACAACACAATTACAAGATCCCTAGATCATCCTCATCTCAAATTGGATTTCAGGAATAGTTTGTTGGTTCTACCCTAATCTGAACCTCAGCCTTCCGACCTCTATCCAACCATTTTAGAATCTCACTGGATCTACTTCTTTGCTCAATATCGAAGCTCTATCTTCTATATCCTCAAATTATTCACCATCTTCCATTTATACCGTCCACAAATAATTACAACTCAATCAAGTCGACCCAAAGACCAACCGGTTCATGAAATGTGCAATGGTAAGATGTCAGCTCAAATCACTAAGAACAAACACAAAACATAAAATGATGCATGGACCTCTGGGAATACCGGCCGAGGCCCAAAGAGACATCTCCAATGATTCGCAAGTCATAGAGATCAACCGCAACCCGATCCAACTTCACTCAACAAACTACCAGACTAACCAGTAAGAACATCTCAACTAGACCAATATCAGAATCGATAACTCACTGGGAACAGAGCCAAATGCCATGAAAATCAAACATGATATAGACCACAAACATAAGGGAATAAACCTAAAACCACAATGCTAAACACTCAAACATGAAGAAATACCATGATCTCGAGCAACTCCACTGAAAACTACCCAATTGGTAAGAACTAGACCAGTGCTCCTACATCAGACTCTTGGGGTTAATTGAAAAGTGAGTCCCATCACTTGATCTGGTTCGTTGATCGGTCAATGGGTACTTGCAACTGCCTCAAGGGGCTCGACGATCTAACTACAACTTCAAGTTGCCTCTCCATGGTGATCTACCAGCCCAAACTGTGGTTTGCCTCAATTGGTGATCTGCTCAAGTCTCCACCCTCTAAATTCTTCAATCTCAAGCTCTAGGATCAGTGGTCTACCTAAAATCCTTTCTCTGCCTCACGTTCGGTGATCTGAACAAGTCCACAAGTTGTCTCAATCTTCCCTCCAACCAATCGGTGCACAAACAACACTCTGTCCAACAATAGGTTCACAAACCAACTCTGAAACCATTTTATGTAGTAAAAGAAGGGAGATCCAATGAAGGATAGCTGAACCTTACAGCTAAACACATAAATTATGCAAAACATACCGGTAACAAGATTCTAAAAAACAACAAAAAGAACAACCGGTAACATAACAGAACACATAACTGGTAAATAGCTTGAATAAATCTTAATAAAATCTTAAGAGTTACACATACCACATGCTGGATCATATTCCAGGATACAAATAATGCTTACAACACAATTACAAGATCCCTAGATCATCCTCATATCAAATCGGCTTCCGAGAACAATCTATTAGTTCTACCCTAATTCGAACCTCAGCCTTCTGGCCTCAATCCATTCGGTTCAAAATCTCACCAAATCTACATCTTCGCTCGATTTCTAAAGTTTGTCTTCTATCTTCTCACTTCTATATCCTCAAATGATTCACCAACTTCCATTTATATCATCCACAAATAATTACAACTCAATCAAGTTGACCCAAAGACCAACTGGTTCATGAAACATGCAATGGTAACATGTCAGCTCAAATCACTAAAAACAAACATAAATATAAAATGATGCGTGAACCTCTGGGAATACTGGCCAAGGCCCAAAGAAACATCTCCAATGATCCACAAGTCACAAAGATCAACTATAACCCAATCCAACTTCTCTCAACACACTGCTAGACTAACCGGTAAGAACATATCAACTGGGCCAATACCAGAATCGATAACTCACCGAGAACAAAGCCAAATGCCATGAAAATTGCACATGATAAAGACAATGAACATAAGAGAATAACCCAAAACCACAACACTAAACACTCAAACATGAAGAAATGCCATGATCTCAAGCAACTCCACTGAAAACTACCCAATCGGTAAGAACTAGACCAATGCTTCTGCATCACCTCTCCTTATAAAGTATCATGGTTAAAAAAGGGCATCAATTGTTAGTAATGAGCAAGCCTATGTTACTTTTAAAATTGGAAGTGATAAAGATAACGTGTTATGTGATATAATGCCCATGGATGTTTTCCATGTATTGCTTGGAAGACCATGGCAATTTGACAAGAAAATGATGCATAATGGATGGGAGAACACCCATACAATTGAGAAGGATTGAGTGAAACATACATTGATTCCTATGAAAGAACAAGAAGTAGGCAATAGAAGTAGTAGCACCAGTAAGGTAATGTTGGTAACTGGTAAGGAATTCATCCGTGAAATGAAGAATGAATAAGTAAGATTTGCTTTGGTTCTTAAACCTAGGAATGTGTTGGCCACCATGACACTTGATGATTTGCCTACTGAAGTGCAAGGTATTTTGAATTAACATTTAGATATTGTTGCATCTTATTTCCCCAGTGAGTTGCCACGTATGAGAAACATTGCCACAATATGGATTTGATTCCTGGAGCTAGCCTTCTAAAAATGAAGAGATAAGAAAGCAAGTGGAGTACCTTTTGAAGAAGGGTTTGATAAGGGAATGCCTAAGTCATTGTGTTGTTCCCACAATACTTGTGCCAAAGAAAGGAGGGGAATGGCGTATGTGCACTGATTCAAGGGATATAAATAAAATTGCCATAAGATTTAGGTTTCCTATTCCTAGAATTGAAGACTTAATGGATTGTTTGAGTGGTTCTATGTATTTTTCTAAGATAGAATTGAAAAGTGGCTACCACCAAATAAGAATCAGACTAGGTGATGAATGGAAGAAAACCTTTAAGACTAGTGATGGTTTGTATGAATGACTGGTTATGCCTTTTGGATTGTCTAATGCACCCAACACTTTTATGAGACTAATGAACGAGGTTTTGAAACCATTCCTTGGTAAATTTTTTATCATATATTTGGATGACATTTTGGTGTTTAGCAGGTCTAAAGAAGAGCATCTAGAGCATTTAAGACAAGTATTAAGGAGGCTACATGAGGAGAAATTGCAAATAAATCTCAAGAATTGTGTCATTTTGGAAACCAAACTGATCTACTTGGGCTTTGTGGTGTCCAAGGATGGACTAAAGATGGACAAGGAAAAATTTCAAGCCATACTTGATCGACCCACACCAAAGAGTGTAATGGAGGTAAGGAGTTTTCAAGGGTTAGCAAGTTTTTACAAAAAAATTAGAAGAAATTTTAGTCATGTTGTTGCTCATATACTTGAGACTATTGAGGGGAATAAGAAATATTTTGAATGGACTAGGAAGGCTGAAAAAAGTTTTAAATTTCTTAAACAAAGGGTAAGTGAGCAGCCCATTCTTGCTTTCCCTGATTTTGACAAAGTGTTTCAAGTGGAGTGCGATTCTAGTGGGTTGCTATTGGGACAGTCCTCAGTCAAGAAAGTAAACCAGTAGCATACTTTAGTGAGAAATTAAATGAAGCTAAAAGGAAGTATTCTTCTTATGATTTGGAATTTTATGCTTTGGTTTAGTCCTTAAATAAATGGAGGCATTATTTACTACCCAAGGAATTAATTGTGCATATGTACATAATCATGCTCTACAATTTATAAATAGCCAACACAAGTTGAATCAAAGACATGCCAAGTAAATTGAGTATCTCCAAAATTTTAACTTTGTTTTAAAATATAAAAGTGGGCAAATGAATAGTGTTGTTGATGCTTTGAGTAGAAAGAAATTGTTGCTTTATAAAATACAAGCTAATAGTGTGGGTTTTGGAAGTTTAAAAGAATTTTATGTAGAGGATGCAAATTTTAAAGAGTTCTTTGAAGCTTGCAGCGATCGAATTGCCAGGAATAGAGATTCATGGGTGGACTTCATGATTCAAGAAGGTTTGTTGTTTAAGAGGAAAAAGTTATGCATTCCCAAAGGATCCATGAGAGATAATTTGTTGAAGGAGAAGCATTGTGGTAGTCTTGCTGGTCACTTTGGACAAGAGAAGACCTATTTACAGTTGAAAACTCATTATTATTGGCCAAAGATGCAATCAGATGTGAGGAGATATGTGGAAAGGTGCAACATTTGTCAACATGCCAAAGGGAGAGCCAAAATGTTGGACTATATCATTCACTTCCAATTCCAACTCGGCCTTGGGACTCAATGAGTATGGATTTTGTATTGGGTTTGCCTCAAACTCAAAGGGGCAATGATTCTATATTTGTTTTGGTAGATAGATTTTCTAAAATGACTCATTTCATACCTTGTAAGAAAACTATTGACGTCACTAACATTGCAAATTTGTTCTTCAAAGAAGTAGTATGGTTAGATGGAATTCCAAAGAGTATTATCTTTGACATGGATACTAAGTTTGTGGGTCATTTTTGGAGGACTCTATGGAATAAATTGGGCATAAATTTGAGTTTTAGTTCTACTTACCACCCCCTAATGGAATGTCAAACAGAGGTTGTTAATCGAAGCCTTGGTAATATGTTGAGATATCTTGTTGGCAAAACACCAAGTACTTGGGATCTAGCTTTGGATCAAGTCAAGTTTGCATTTAATGATTCTCCTAATTGAAGTACTAGATTTAGCCCATTCTATGTTGTATATGGCATGCATCCAAGGGGGTGTTTGATTTGAGAGATCTAGGTAGTATGGAAAGGCATAGTGCAGCAGGTGAAGAGTTTTCTAAACTCATACATGATCTTCATGAAGAGGTCAAGATAAACATTGAATCTAGCAATCAATAGTATAAACATAATGGTGATAAAAAGCAGAGGGAACTTCATTTTTTAGGTTGGAGACCTTTTCTTTGCTCATCTCAGGAAGGAAAGGTTTCCTACTGGTGTCTACAAAAAACTTCAAATGAAGAAAGTAGGTCCTTGTAAGGCTCTTAGAAAATTATCTGCCAATTCATATGAAATAGCTTCGCCTTCTGATTTGGGCATTTCTCCTATAATTCCCACCAAAATACCCTAAAGAAACTAAACAATAATATACAAATGGAGATAAAAAATTTTTTAATTAACCTTTAATAACATATAATGCAACATATAACATCTCCATCTATTTACATTCATTAACCAATTAACCAATATGAACATACATCATTGCTCATTTCATCAAATAACGTAAGCGGAAATAACACAACATCAATAATCTTTCTCTAGGGTACTTTAATATCATTACTTAATTCATTTCTACAATAACATACTACACACACGATAGGTATATTTCACCTTCATTAATGCATCATATTCTAATTCTTCAACCATGAGATATGCAACCTACAACATCACTTATTCCTCATGATATACATAATTTCCTTTCTACCAATGCATCTATGTGTATCATTCCTATTTACTAGATCCAATTAACCTCTTCTAACATATTCACTTATTAATCCATGAATATGCCACTTTCAAGATTATTTAACATTCTAACTAGCATATTAACATTCCATGAAATAATACGACTAATCCATAATGCAGTTACATTCTATTCCAACTATAATCCTCTTTATTTCCATGATTCATAAAATCACATCTCTACAATAGTACAAATACAAATATGCCTAAATTCCAGTTTCCAACTACAATTCACCTTACAAATATAAGTATATTAAATACAACATGAACATAGCTCATTCTACTACAAGATTTCATCTACTATATACAAAAATGTTACATTACATGCATTTTATCTTATCCATTACATAAATCTGCTACAAGGTACATCCAAAGTACATCATGAAGAAGAATCCACATCCATGCAAGAAGAATCCAATAGAACATCCCAATGGCTAAAAAACACCAACCTCCCGACCATGTGGAACCAAAGGAACCACCCCCCATGCAAGGAGATGACACAAGTACCCAACACATACTCTAAACCTAAGCTGACACCTATAACCAAGGAGACTAACCCCACAAGGACTCTCAAGCAATAACTCACACATACAACACGAATGAACTCCCAGAGGAATGAAACTCATCAAGACATAAATGCATCCAACAAGCATAATCGTAAATCATAAAGGGGAAACACATGTAGGAGTGGAGTGTCATCACATGCCATCCTCATAACATAATAACATAATAACACAAGGCACTAGCCTGATGGACATGTGGAGCCATCTCAACCTATGAGAGACTAAGGGAGATTAGCTTACCATCTTCACGACCTTCTCATGCTTATCCTAAAACATCCTCCCTAGGACTAAGTCATGAGGCACAAATCAATTTATCATCTTATTAATTAATCTAACTACCCAACCCATCAATTATTATGTTATTACTTATTTACAAATCACAGAAAACTCCAATGTGCCCTGGTGGTCTAGACTTCATGCATCCTTACAAGGAACCTCATGCAAGCCTATCTCTCGTGACCCTGGTCATCACAAGGAAGCCCACTCCTCCTAACATGGCCCAACAATAAATCACAAGAGGCTCTACCAACATAATTACATGAAAATAATACACAATGCAGCCAACAACTTACACACATTCTCTTACACGTAAACAAGGCTACAACAACATCAATATAACCAAATGAGCCTCTTGGCTAGCAATAAACAAAGGCATATCAAGCCATCAAATGCTGCCATCAAATAAAGAATAGCATCACAACAAGGCCTATTCACTTGCCTGTCCAAAACAACTTAGAAAACATCTCAATAATCCATGGCCTATCCACATGGAAGAGAGTCTAAAATGTCCATAATACATAGAGAAATAAATATACTCAAAACCATCAAAATGCATCAAAACTGATCAAACCCAAAATGAGGAAATATTAACAGACCTAAAATAAAGCCTCTAGTATAAAAATCAATTCAGGAAAATACTTCAAAAATGACCAAAACTGGGAAAATACAAAACACAGTCAGGTTAGCGGTTTTGCCTCATAGGAAAGCGCTTATGCCACAAAGAACAACACAAATACAACATGAGACAACGTTTTTGCATTCCAGAATCGTGCATATGCATTCTGAAACAATGCTTATGTTTCTAGATTCATGCTTATGCATCCTAAGACAGCGTTTATGTTGCGCAGAGCAGCGCAAATGCAATACAGAACAACGCTTTTGTAGAAACAACGCTTTTGCACAAAACTTACGAAAAAATTCAGATAACTTTCGAGTAAAATAATAAATTATAGAATTAACGAAAAGGCTCGAAAAACATATGAAAAGAAACGCCTAGAAATAAGGAATTCTTGGGTATAAACACAATAAAATAACTCAGCCTATAAACCAAGATTTAAATCAAATAACTTCAGAACCATTTCTCACAGAGTTGTGAAATGCCATACATAGGAATCCAAAAACATATATTCCAGCAACTATACAAAACCCAAATAATATAAAGTTCCTCCCCAAATATTTCCTTTTAGCAATAATAAAACTATAGAATAAAATATTATTTCAACCCAATACCCAAAATAATGCAGACACAATGCATACAGAGAGAAGCCATTGAAAACAAAATACAAAATGAAGAACTCCAACCTGCAATTTGAAGTAATGGAAATGAAGTTGAAAAAGAGCTCCCACAAGCCAAACCAAATCCAATCCAAGCTCCAGCCAAAACCAAGAGGGAAGAAAACCAGAACCAAGGAAGAAGCTTGCTGAATTTTTTTTCCAGAGAAGAGCAAAAAAACCAACCTGAAAAACTTCATGGGAAAGAAAATAAAAAGCAACAATAATCCAAAACCCTAGCCTCAATTTCGGCCAATAAAAGTATTCCATTTTGGAGTATATTTTACCAACCCACCATATAATATAATTAGTGAAGGGTAGGTAAAGTAAATAAAATATTCTTATCCAGCTAAGTGGGAATGTTTTATTTCTTTATTTAATTTAATGTGTTCGTACACCCCACTTAGGAATATTTGTCAAACTATTAAATAAATATAAGTTGTAAATAAATAATCCAAATGGGGATTAAAATCAAATAAACCAAAAGCTAATAAAGTTAATTTAAGAAACAAATAAATATAAGATATCAAATAAATACCAAACCATAGAAGGTCAAATAAATAATGAAATAATGAAATACCATTAAAGATTAAATCACAAATATTAAATAAATATTAAACAGTAATAAGGCTTATCAAATAAATAATTATTAAATCGATAAACATTAATTATCAAGTAAATATAAATACCAAATAATTAAATATTCAAAACTTATAAATTAAATACACTAAAATGAACATTACCAAATAAAGAACTACACATCAAGAGCCACATAATTACTCTAACATAAGCAAGTAAATCAGCTGACATAAACTAAACTCACAATACCAAAAGACCAAGCTTACTAACTGACATGTCGAATTATGCTAAGACACTGACTACTCACGGTGAACAACTTAGACCTAGAGTATGTGAGGGGAAACTCATGCCATCTCCAAACCACATAAGCCATTGGAACTAATATATGCTCAGACCTGTGAAGCTAGGTGGAGTCGTTGTCTGGTACTTGCAAAATCCTACAACCACAAAATGACAATACAACATATACATATACATATATAGAACAAGCAAGTTATAGAGAATCATGACGACACATCCCGCTTGCAATGAGTGATGTGGAATCGTCTCTATCACGAAGATAGTCAAACAATAGTCAAACACATATCATAAACATCTCATCATATGTAATCATGAAGTAGGTTTAGTGTAATCATAATCATCATCAAAACCATGATAAACCTAATCTATCAATAATCCATCACATAGTGAGCATATAAAATCCATCAAGTACATATCTCATCAAATCACATGATCAATCATGATAGTACCAACATCCATATCAATAATCAAAATAGCATATGTCCAATAGTGTCTAACATCAATCATAAGTCACTGAAACACATGAGTAATCATTATCCAAATCATCAAAATATAGTCTAGATAAGTCTATCAAGCATAAAATAAAAGTCAACTCTAGTCAAAATAAGTCAAATCAAGGGTGGACACTACATCTCCTATCTTCAATGTGGTAGATGTTTATCCATAAAAGGGCAATGAGCAAGAAGGTGAAGTCGAGGTAGAGAGACTAGTTAATATGGAACAACAAGACACTCCTTCCACTCCATGAGTAATAGAATGCATTCTTGATACACAATTGGTGAAGAAGACCTAAGGAAAGGAATACTTCAAATATCTAGTTAAGTGGCAATCTCGGCCATTGGAGGATTCTTCTTGGCTCACTAAACCAGAGATCATTAAGCTAGGACATAATGTGACCGATATCATGAGAAGGAGCTCATGATTCTTTCTCTGCATGGGGATTTTGATGCAGGGACATTCCCTTACCCTTGCATGGTTTTTGATGTTTCATTTCTTTTAGTTTTGGTTTTGGTTTAGTTTCTTCATGTTCTCTTTCTATCATAGTTTCTTCTGGTTCCTGTCAAAGGTTTGTTTGTCCATGTATATGTCTTGATTGTGATAGGAAGATGTGTTATTTTCAAAATACAAAGTCCTGAGTAATATCTAACAGTTGCACACGTTGGAAGTTGGTTACACTGGCTCATGGTGGCAGTCAGTTGCCAAGGCCATGTTGGCAACCATTAGAGAACCGAACAAAAATTCCCCCTCTATTTGTTAAGTGATTGTTGGTGAATTAGGGGTTTGTCGTGATGAGGAGAGAATCGATCAATTGGCACAAAGGAGAGAGGACGTTGGTTTGAGAAGAATTGGGCAAGAATACAGATCAATTGAATGTCTTTGTCGTGAATGGTTGAATAGGCTAGTATGGAGATAGGTCAAAGCAACTTGCATGGAGTTTGTTTCTATAGATGTTTTTCAACTGATTCTTGAGAGAATCAGTAGAGCTTGTAATAATTGGTGAATCTGTTGGAATCCAATAACACTGAGAGGGGGGGGTGAATCAGTGTTATACTAGAATGATCAATTTTAGCCTTATTAAAATATGCATACACCAACTGGTATATCGGTACATACAGAATTGAAAGAAGTAAAGAAACCAATAAGAAAATCACATAAATGAGAATCATAACACACATAATTATATGTGGAAAACCTCAAAGAGGAAAAACTGCGGTGGGATTTGTGACCCACAATATCAATCCACTAGCCATATGAAGAGATATTACAAAATATAAGGGGCCTGCACTTGCAGGAAGGCTTATAGCCTAGAGCACACTACTCAATCACAAAAGGAGCCTTACTGACTACATATAAATCTAGACTACAATCCAGAGAAGTGTTGAACTGCTAAGATAGCATCTTCTATGCCAGAATACAGTTTTGTTTTAAGCTCTGTCTGTTCCAGTTTGAAACCCTAAACCCTTTACCAGAATAACCCTTACATGAATATCCTCACATACATAATCTCTCTGATATATTTCACATTATATCACATTCACATTTTCATCACCATCTCTCTTATCTATATCAAAATAATCTAATCCAACTAACCTATATACCCTATACAACTTATCATGCTTTATGTCGGCTTACAAAGATATTTACAATATCAAATTACATGTCGGCCAGATAACATGAATGCATAAATATTAAAAACAATTGTCGATGCTGGATCCAAGAGATTTTGGCCTCCAATACCGATAACCATATTCTAAACTATGTCGGATTGCATTGCCGGTAATCAAAGAAATCCTTATGTCCTGCTGGTGCCGGTGCCAATGTAGTGTTTATGAAGTGCCTGCCGGTACACAACTGAACCAAAAAAAGAAGCCAAAATAAGATACCATGTTTCCATCAATGACAACATAGTGAAACCAACCAATTGAGTGTCAATTGCCAACAATCTCCCCCTTTGGCATTGATGGCAACACTCACGTGAAAAATGGTCAAGGTTTCATCTGTCGGTTCCATCCTGCTTGCTCCCCTTGAGCTGAATATTCATTAATTCAAAATACTTCAACTCCCATATCTCCATATCTCCATATCTCCTCCTAATGTATACAACATCTTCTATTCTTTTTCACATCTATATCCACTAGTACATTTGGCCTCAAATTTCGACGGTAGTTCGTCGAGATTTTGACTATAATTTATCGGACTGCCGATGAGCAACGCTATAAAAAACTTGTAGTCGGACATTCTAATGGATCTCAAGACCATCAGAATTTAGACAAAGTTGAATAATCTTCCGATGACAACCACGACTACACTTAGCCATCGATAAAACTCGATAAGTCATCATAATTCCAACGCCTTGCAGGTAATGTTCTGACGGCTAAGGTGTCGGAATAAATTGGAATTTTGACGGCCCCCTCACTGCTTAGCCGTCGGTAAAACTCAATAAGTCATTATAATTCCAATAGAAACCAGGGCATCCACACCGATGAGGATGGTGTATGTGCAACGATTCAGGCATCTGAATTCAGATGACCTCATCACTGTGTAGCAGTCAGAATTTTGATGGCAATGAGGGCATCCACACTGACGAGGATGCTTTATGTGTGACAATTTAGGCATTTGAATTTAGACAACATCACAGTTTAGTCATCGGAAGTCTGACAAATATGAGGGCATTCGCACCGATGAGGATGTTGTATTAGCTGTTAGCAAAACTCAATAGTTGTTAGAATAAATTAGGTGGGCATTGGAATTATGACGCCCCCGCACTGCTTAGTCATCGACAAAACTTGATAGTCATCGGAATAAATTGGGTGGGCATCAAAATTTTGATGCCCTCTCACTGCTTATCCGATGAGGATTCAGTTAGACATACAACATCCTCATCAGATGCTTGGTGGATGGAAAGGTTTGTACTTATTGACCAATATGATAATACTAAAGATTCATTATTCTGTATCAGCCAACCAAACAACAATAAAAACAATTTAACAATCTAATCATGTGACGGTTCGGGCATCGAATGCTTGGTGGATGGAAAGATTTGAACTGATTGACCAATATGATAATGCTAAAGATTCATTATTTTGTATCAACCAACCAAACAAAAATAAAAACAACTTGACAATCTAATTTTTCCACTCGAAGATCGGCCTCAAAAAACCATGTATGATTGAAGAATTGTGTCCCACGTTAAGTTCTTCAATCCCATAAATAGCCACCCATAGGTGGCATACCATAAGCTAGCATGGGAAGGAATTCCCATTCCAATCATACCTGGCTGAAAGAAACCTCCCATGCCCACTCCCATGCCAGGCATTGGAGGTGCTGGCAAAGCAAAGGGGATGAAGTTGAGCATACATATTATGTAAACAAAATAGGCACATATTTATTTTTGCAGAATATTTAAAATACTTATTAAAGAGAAACTTAAAATATTCATAGAATCATTAGAGTATATCAAGAACCTGAAGTAGGTATGGAAACACAAATTCAATCATATTATTCATCCAGGCAAGTTCTAAAGCCACATCTAGTCTAATCAAGTCATAGCATATGAACAAGCATGAAGCAAAGCATTCTTTCTTGCCCTACAGTTCCAAATGCAAAAGTAAGCCCCATTTCAATGCCCCAATCCAAAATGAAAATTCAAAATATACTTTAGCCTGTGAGAGAGAACAACCAACTATATGTTTTACCAATTGTATACCTATTCCACAAAATACACCAACAATTCCTTTGCAAGTTCATGATCACCCAATTGAGAACTAGTTTCCATTGCATCCTTGTAAAGATTATCCTTTTTAGACAGTGCAATATGTTAACACATATTTTTTCTATAATTTCCTTAATTATGCTCTAAAAAATGCACATGCTATTTTCTATAATTTCCTTAATTGTGCTCTTAAAATGCTTTATTCTATAAACAAAATAGGCACATATTTATTTGAATTTTTAGAAACCGTCAGTAGAGTAGAAGTGCTCCTTGAGGCTCAATTAAGCAAAATGCATACCTGTTGAGCAACAAGATATTTCTCTTCTTTCTCCTTGGATTTCTCTTCTTGGACAACCTCTAACTCATTCCACAAAATACCTGTTCCAAAAAATACACTAGCAATTCCTCTGCAAGTTCATGATCACCCGATTGAGAACTAGTTTCCATTGCATCCTTGTAAAGATTATCCTTTTTAGACAGTGCAATATGTTAGCACATAATTTTTTTATAATTTCCTTAATTATGCTCTTAAAAATGTGCATGCTATTTTCTATAATTTCCTTAATTGTGCTCTTAAAATGCTATATTCTGTAAACAAAATAGGTACATATTTATTTGAATTTTTAAAAACTGTCAGTAGAGTAGAACAAGTGCTCCTTGAGGACCAATTAAGAAAAATGCATACTTGTTGAGCAACAAGATCTTTCTCTTCTTTCTCCTTGGATTTCTCTTCTTGGACAACCTCTAACTCATTCCACAAAATACCTGTTCCACAAAATACACCAGCAATTCCTCTACAAGTTCACAATCAACCAATTGAGAACTAGTTTCCATTTCATCCTTGTAAAGATTATCCTTTTTAGATAGTGCAATATGTTAGCACATAATTTTTCTATAATTTCCTTAATTATGCTCTTAAAAATGCGCATGCTATTTTCTATAATTTCCTTAATTATGCTCTTAAAATGCTATATTCTGTAAACAAAATAGGCACATATTTATTTGAATTTTTAAAAACTGTCAGTAGAGTAGAACAAGTGCTCCTTGAGGCTCAATTAAGAAAAATGCATACCTATTGAGCAACAAGATCTTTCTTTTCTTTCTCCTTGGATTTCACTTCTTGGACAACCTCTAACTTGTCCTTAAGAAGCTCATCAACTTTTTTCATGTATTCTCAAATGAACTTTGAAAAAGAAATTCTTTGAATATTAGCTATTTAATTGTGCAGAAGATTAAAATGTTTATTAAAGATAAACTTAAAATATTCACAAAATCATTAGAGTATATGAAGAACTTGAAGTGGGTATGGAAACACAAATTCAATCATTATATTCATCTAGACAAGTTCCAAAGCCACATCTTGTCTGATCAAGTCATAGCATATGAACAAGCATGAAGCAAAGCATTCTTCTTACCCTGCAGTTCCAAATTGCAAGAGTAAGCCCCATTTCAATGCCCCAATCCAAAATGAAAATTTAAAATATACTTTACCCTGTGAGAGAGAACAACGAACTATATGTTTTACCAATTGTATACCGATTCCACAAAATACACCACCAATTCCTCTACAAGTTCATGATCACCCGATTGAAGTGAGGAGGCATCGGGATACCATATACCGATGAGAGAGCATAGCAAGCCAGAGTTGTACTCATCGGAAAAAGTTATACCAATCAAGGAACAAATTTGAGGAGAATTAATGCATTGGAAAAAATATACCGATATGACCCATCGACATAGTAAAAACTAGCGGCAGTAGTGGAGAATTGTCTTGCCGATAGATGATGAGGGTATCGGTAAGACTTATATTGATAAGAGTGACAAAAAGAAGAGTCCATCGATATAGCCAAAGCAATCAGTATGTGTTACTTTGAGCCACCCCGATGCTCGAATAAATTATCGGTGAAACATATACCGATGGAACATACTCTATTGGAAGACCTTGCTTATTAGTATGTTTTAGTTCGAATTACCCCGATACCCGATGAAGGAGTAGACTGATTGAGAGGAGAAAAGATACTATCAGAAAGACCCATGGTAATGAAGCTGATTGCATTGGTATAGCCAAAGTGATCGATATGTGTTACTTTGAGCCACCCCAACGCCCAAAGAAATCATTGATGAAACATACTCTATCAGGAAGACTTTTCTTATCGGTATATTTCATTTCGGATTACCCCGATACCCGATGAAGGAGCAGACTGATTGAGCGGAGTGAAGACACTATCGAGAAGACTCATGGCAATGAATCCAGTTGCATTGGTATAGCCAAAGTGATTGGTATGTGTGACTTTGAGCCACCCCAACACCTGAATAAATCATTGGTTAAACATATACTGATGGAACATACTCTATTGGGAAGACTTTGTTTATCGGTATGTTTCATTTTGGATTACCCCGATACCCGATGAAGGAGCAGACTAATTGAGTAGACTGAAGACACTATAGAGAAGGCAATGAAGTTGGTTGCATCGAGAAGATCTATGCCGATGGTGAAGCCCATCGGGGAGCCAATGTCTATCATAATAATGCTAAATGAGCTCACCCGACGCCTGATGAGAATATCGGTTTGAAATATAATGATGAGGAGGAAAAGGAGTCATCAGCTTAGGGTATCCCAATAAGAGAAATTAAGATGTCAAAGCAGATAAAGGGATGTTCAGAGAGTGCCAAAAGGGAAATATTCATCGAGGAGACATATGCTGATGAGCCATTGTCATATCATAATTCAAAACCAAAAATTTTAAAAGTCTTTTATTTAATACTTGCAGTAGATATGCATCTATGGTTCGCATGAGGAAAATTTTATGAGAAGTTCATTATTGCAAAACAATATAGCGGGACTAGAAATTGCCTTGTCTAAATACTACATTGGTGAAAGAAGAATACATAGATAGAACACATTTTGCCTTTTAAAAATAGAGTAGAGGATTGTAATTACAGAAATGGAAGCTTCAAGTTCAATAGGAAAGAAGAGGGCAGCCAAGAGCCCTAACTCTAAGGCGAAGAAAGGAAAAATTAAAGAGGTGCCTCCAGTCAGGAAGTTAAACCAAGACATGATAGACCAAATGCAAGTACTCAACCCAAAATCCAGAAGGTCGAAGTAGCACCTGTCGGGGAGAGACCAATTAGAAGACAAGTACAAAGAGGTTGGAGATGTCTGGACCAAGGTAAGGGGACATGAACTATTTATGTTCCACTATTTGAGAAGGAGCAAGGAGATGCCGCTTTGCAATCCTTGGATGACAAATTTAGGTAAGCTTATAGTCCCCAATGTTTTTATAAACATAAGATTGTAGAGGTTTTTGTGAGGAATTATAATTCGGTGAAGAGGTGCATTCAGCTCCCAAATGGGGAAGCATTTATTAGATTTTTTGCAGGTACCATAAATGAGGTTTTCAATTTAGACCCCAATCCTGATAAGCCCTTGTCCTTTGGGGAGTTGGAGGAAGAATACCTCAGAATGGACACTACATATACTGGCTGGAAATTTTCCATTCACAAGAGGTAGGCAGGAAAATTAACAGAGGAAGATGGGCCACCATTCAACATTGATTTGTTTAGACACTACTTCCAGTACACATATATGTTGTGTGGGCAAGTAGGAGGGGTGGAGGTGCTTGATCTGGCAAGCACTAGGCCACTGGTGTTACCCTCTGATATACAAATGTATGAACCTAGGCCTTTTGACTATGTAGCATATCTCGTGGAGAGGTTGCATGAAGGTTTTATAAACCTTAGAGATGATACTCATCCCAATTTCAAATTTTATTCACTATCGATGTATCTAATGTTATTTTATGGATATGTAAAGGGTTTTGGCCCGAGGGCCTAAAATTAAATACCAAGAACAGGGAAGGTGATGAGCAACCCATCCAATTGTGGATATCTCTTTAGGATTCTCGATTTATGAGATCCAACTATATTAATTTTGAAGAAATTATCATGATGCCATTGTACCAAATGTATGGGATTTCATGTGAGGATTCTATCTCTGATGAGATCAAGAGGTTCCTAAAGCCCAACGATTATGATGAAAGACACATTGTTGATCATAACTGGGGGGACTAGTTTGTGAATAAGGATTTTACATGTTTTAAAGTATATGGATTTGAGGGGAGCCCCTACATGTTGCCAAAAATAGTACCAAACGGAATAGCTTATCTAGAGATTGTGAGGCAATTTTGTGTGTCCAATGCTAAACATTTTGTAGATATGCATAAGCAAGCCTTCCTTCCTAGGACACTGAGTTTTGGTGATTTCACCATAGTGTCAACCAAATCTTATGAAATTTTTGATAAGAAGCACATAGAAGAATACAATTTGTATGAGCATTATGCGAGGAAAAACTATGATTCTGAAGGATACATTCAGTCTTGCAAGAAGAGCCAAAAATTGGGAGGTTATCTACATGTCAGTATAGAGGCTGAAGATATCTTCAGGAACATGGAGGATATAGAGGCCAAAGAGGTAATTGATCAACTGAATAATGAACTAGCAGAAAAGAGAAGGAGACTCGAGGAAATTGAAACTAAGGAGGAGGAGGAAGAAAGTTAATCTGATGAGAATGCAGTTGTCTCTAGATGGCAAGTGCCAGAGAAGGAAGAAGACACAGACATGCATGGCCAAATAGAGACAACATTAGGAGTTCATGTTGAATCTCGGTTAGAGGAGTTTTCTACTTTTGTTGTTGATGATGTTTTTAATCATTCCAAAGAATTTAAAACATTCTTGTACAATTTTAAAGGGAATAAATTGATGGACTCCATTCCCAACATAACGCCTGATAATGAGGCTGAGTTGCTAAAGAAATTAAAAGAGGAAATTGATGCAGAGATAACCACAATGACCCCTCAAAAGGGGAGGCAACTACTTACAAAGGCTGGGGTGATTTTGTTTCTCAAATGGGACCTCAGTGCTTCTTTTATCTTTGACAGTTTATTGCATTCAGAGAACAAGGAATTCAAATTGAATATACAAGGTGTAAATGATGTATTTATTGGTTCAAGATTTGATCAAGATGAGGAATCTTTGAGGTTATGGAATTTTTACCCTCCCCACAAGAGACCAAAGATCATTGATGTTGACAAGGCCTTTGGCCATATGATAAAACTAAAGTTGGTGAAATTGATCCAATTGTTTCTGGTGATATCAGAGTGGATATTTCAAAATTCAATAAAGCACAGATGGTCAAAGTAGTGAGGGAGAGGAACTGGTACAAGGTGTTGTATGACGAAATGGTAAGGAGAAGTGGGCAATAGGTGCCAATGGTTCTTACTCCAAATAGCTCTCAATGGAAGAAAAAATGCGAGTTGCAGCAAGAAAATAAAAGGATATTAAAACAGATGCAAAGTGTGAGGACAAATACTGTTGGTGTATTACTAACTAAAATATTTGAGGTTGTACAAGGATTTTTGAAAGAATTATGGATAGTGTTTCAAAAGAAAATGGACAATGTAGTTTCACACAACAAAATTTGAAACAAATTGGGAACAAGGTTGCATGATAAAACAATGGCCAAAGCGGAAACATAAGAAATTGAAAAAATAAAGAGGTTGCTTGCTAAACACAATAAATTTGATGAAGAATTACAATTTGAATATCATGAATGCAAAGACACTGTTCAGCATGGTTTCCCATAGTTAACTGATCAGAAGGGTGAGCTAAAGGATAAAGATTTATGGATCTCAGAATGTCGTAGTCTTCTCAATGTCACCCTTGATATTGCCCAAATTGATGGAATTGAATTGAAAGAGACTGTAAAACAGATGGAAAACTTTGTCACGCTGGAAGTCATTGTTAGGGATATCATCCACGATGCAAACATGTATAAGTTAGAGAAGTACTTGGAGCATATCTAGTATTGCGGAAAGATGTTGGGAGACCAAACCTGATGTCTAAGTTGGATCCCAGAGTCATGTTTTTCTATGTTTTTATAATATGTTCATATTGTAAAGACAATTTTTAGGAAGTTAGTTTTTAGTTAGTTTTTGTTAGTTTTAGTTTTAATGAAAGGGTATGATCATCATCTATAAATGGAGGATCTTTTAGAGCAAGTGGGGGAGATACCTCAAGTTTTATGATCTTATCAAGAAAATTTTATACAACACTTATGCAGTATGTTTTCTGGAAATATCAAAGTTGATGGATGATACATATTGAAATCAACCAGATTGATTATCTATTTTCCATATAAATTTCAAGTGTTCTTCATCCTAAATGGTATATGCTTTTAAATTGATTTATTAGTTCTATGTGATAAATCTATTTTATTAGATTGCGTCAATGTGCTATCTTATGCTATTGTGATTGAGACTAATTTCTAGTTTGAGCATCAGTTTGAAAGGTTGGTTGGCAAGTTTCAAACTATCTTATTGATCTTTCAGAGTAGAGTTAAAATTAAATAAGACTAACTACATTTTATATTTCATTTACAATCCATATAGATGATTTTGATGTGATGGTCTTGTTTTGAAAACAAGTTATTAAAATTGTCTCCATGGTTATACATAGGATCTTTCAATTTGAAATAGTATGAAATCAGTAAGGGATGAAGGCACTGGTTTGTTGTTGATCTAATATAATTAAATCAGGTATTTTTAGAAGCAATCTTTATCAAGGAATCATACTTTTAATTTATACAGGCACAACTTCATAAATATTTATAAGTAGGCATTTCATAATTTTTTGGCAAGCAATAAATATAACCACATAGAATTCAAGAATCATTTGCCTCCTCAAAAATTCGCTATAGAAAAGCCTTTAACCAAAATTCAAGAAGTTCATGTTTCTCAACCTAATTAAAATTGAAGATCATTAGAAAACTATTCAAATGCTAAATTACATACCACTTTAACTTAAATGAAAGAACCAATAGAGAAGTTCCTCTCACCCTCTGAGCAAGCCCTATCTCATCAAAGTTATCGTGCATATCTATAGATTATTAATGCCTATCATAATATTCCTCTTCTACATAAATTTCATTCAAAGCCTCATTAACAACAACTACATTGTTGCTCTGTATTGCAACCATGTACGACTTTGCAAGACGAAGATGTCTAGCATGGATAACAAATACAATAGAACAAATATAGTCATGAAAATTTTCCAAACCAAATAGCTGCTAAAGAGAACATCTAGAAAAACTTAATACCCAAGTGAAAGACATCTTGGTAATCCTAAAAAGAGTTTAGAGCCATACCTTATGCATGATGTCAACCACTAGTGTGTGGTCTACCCTAAGGGCAAGGACATTCAAGAGGTCATTAATAAGATCTGGGTGTTCTTGCAAATAAAAGTGTATAAATTTGTAGTACAATTCAACCTTGGCCACTTTAACTACAACATATTTGAATTGCATATGATCCCATGCCTCTAGAGAATTGTTCATGATAGTAGTGGCAACATTATCATATTCATCATTTTGAATATATAAATATGTAAGTTCCTTCTATTGTATCTGCACATCACAAACACGGATATGAGTTCATCAAAGTGATCCCTATTTTGATAATAATCACTAACCTCTTCCAAGTCATCCACTTGGAACAAAAAATAAATGTCAGAATCACATAAAATATAAATTTCTCACCTTCACAGTTACACATAACACTACAGATGAACCTTCCCAGATTATCATGAAAAATAAAACTTAAAAAACAAATCACTTACTTGTGGTGTTGTTCATGTTGGCTCTGTTGGACCCTGCAATTAAGATTCAATATACATTATTCAATAAGATTAACGGTGCAACATAATGAAATATTGAAAAAAAAGTTATCTTATTGAGATTCATTTGGTTTTGAGAATAGCTTAATATTCTATACTTAACAGGGCCAACCATGTGAAGGTGGAAGCTCATTTGGCCCCTCCCCCCCTCCCCCCCCTAACATCACTCTAAATTCCCCGTTAACATCTAACATTCATTCATTATTTCATCCATTAATAAAATATAACATTCATTCATTATCACATAATGTTCAATAACACATAACATTCATTAACACTCATCAACATGCAACATTCATCAATTTTAATTATCACATATCATTCATGAACATTCATTAGCACATAATTACTTTCATTAACACATAAAAATCAATCATTATCAAATAATGTAGATTACAATCATTTCTTTTTTTTTTCTTTTTTTTAAAGCTATGAAAAGTCTAAGTGGACCATCGTTTTCTTCATCACTTCCCCCCTATTCAGTTGTTTTGCCCTTTGCTCATGATATCAATGTATGCCTAGTCCTCTTCTGAGGATGAGGAGACCGATGCAAAGAAGGGTCCTCTACAATAACAAAGAAATGGGTTAAATTCAAATCATTTTTTATTTTTGTTAAAAGTATTTCATTAATTTAAAGAACATAACCGTGGTGTTCTTTACCCGATGGAGCCACATAATCTTCTAAATCATTTTTTCTAGCCTCAACCTCAACATGTTGAACACCCTCTAGATCCTCTGGAGTTGAAATATGAAAGGTTACATTAATCAATATAACAATTGCAATTAAATATGTTTAAATTAATAACACTGGTCCTCTTTACCTGACTGGGGAACATCATGTTTGTGATGTTGTCTACCCAAATCATGATCCACTTGGTCACCACCGATTGCATGCTCTAAAATATTAACAAAAAAGGTTACATTAATTTCTACACCAATTACAATTTAAGATGTTTATTTGTATTAATAATTACATGAAATTTTTTGAATAGCAAATGAATACCTCCACTACTGGGATGCACATCCAAACCTTCATGTGGAGGTTGTATTCCATGATTATCAGGCTACATTCCAATGTCATGCACATTGTTATAATTGCTTGCTTAATTAAAACAAATAAATTCACTTTATGTTGGAACTTAAAATAAAATAGATTATTGGTAAGGTATTAAATTTGAAATTATTTTCATATAGCTTATTTACTTGTGCGACAGATGCACCAAAATCTTGTAGCCATTCAGCCATGTCTGTATAGCCTTGCTGCTAGGCAATTCTCTTGTCATCTTCTGTGGGTGCTCTATTGAATTCAGAGCCCTACATTTTTTCTTAGTATCATGAATTTTGTTTGTATTGTTTGCTAAAAAAAAAATTATTTGTAATTTATAAATATTTATATGCGATATTTCATTTACTAATTCTTACAATTTATGCGGCAAATTTCATATAACCACCAGTGCTGAGTTTGTGTTGCCCGTGCTTTTCTTGTCTTGCCTTGGTTGACTTTGACGTGTCACTTGGTCTATTAAAAGTTTGAAATATGTTAGATTATATAAATATAAAGAGTAATTAGTACATAATTACATTCTTAATAGTATCACATACCTTCTTTTGGCGTCTAGTGGTGGATTTCCTTTTTTCCTTTCAACTCTCTCCTTCACATCCAAAATCAGGTCCTTCCACTCCCTCTTTGGAATCATGGGGGGACGCTCATACTTTACGTTCTTCTCTAAATCCATCCTGTACTGGTCCCTCACATAATTTAGATGTGTGCCAACTTTTCAAGGAGCTTGGTTTTGTCGAATGTGTCATTTCCAAACAACTCAACCATACGGTTTGTGAGTTCATATTTTAACCTATTTTCTTGGTCATTCCACCTTTTAAGCAAAAACAAACCTATTAGATTCAGAAATGAACTGAAGCTACCTTTAATATAGTTCAATAAATGGATCAAAGGAAAACTATTCTAGAAATGATGTGAAATAAAAATAGTGGATTATGGTTAGTTCACATATAATGTTCCACCTTTTATGTATGGTGGGCTCAAACATTTGCAATGCAATGTCATTAAGATTTTTATTTAAAATATCATTTCCTACAAAAAAATCATGGGATAATTAGTCCAAAATAGGTGATCAGTAAGTAAATTACAATCACACTATATATAATAATAATTTTAAAGTACCTGGAACCTTCTGTATCTTCAAGGGAATCAATTCTTCGTCGTTCACCACCCATGTGGTCTACAACATTCCCGTACCAGCAATACGGGAAGATCCAGGAAATGATGGTATGGTATCACTAGTATTCACCTCTAATGCATCCTCATGTGCATCTCCTGCTGCAGAAAATGAATCCACTTTGAAATGCCCCCAAGAAAGAACAATTCAAGGGAAATAAACACATAACAAAAGAGAGAGAAAAAGAGGGATCTACCAATAGTGGGTGGGTCAACATGATGAGTAGTAGAGGACGTCTACATGCTTCCTATTGCCGACATTGCATTCGTAAATAACCTCGAATGAGGTGGCCTTTCCAAAGGAACATATGAAAACTGCAAGAATTGTAAACAAGGATGAACCTTTATTAAGAGTTGTAAAGAAATATGAACCTTTAATAAGTGTTTGATACTAATCCTAATGATACATCAGTATGAAGGAGAATAAGGAAGGTAGGTTTTGATGTAGGAAAAAGGTATGTAAATTTGTGACAAGAGGGTAGTGTAAGTGATAAACTAGTATAGTCCTTACAAAAGATAGTCCATGGAATCTATTTATTTAGATTGCTTGAATGTACTATCTCATGTTGTCAAACTTCACGTTGTCTTATTGGTCTTTGTAATGTCCCTACTTTGAAATATAATTTAATAATAGTAAATTAAAATACAATTGATCAGATCAGATCAATTGAGAACTTCTAATTGTGCAACTAAATACTTTATTAACAGTTTAATAAACTATTATTACAATCATATATACACACAACTTATTATTATTCATTCTAAAGAGAGAGAAATAGTATAGAGAGGGAAAGGCCTGTGTAAATAACACTAGCATTAAAAAAGCAAGTTCACAAGTCCAAAGAAGGAGAAGTTTTAATTTATAGAATATGGTCATCACCTACACTACCTGCAATACCCTGATCATGTCCACCAGGTTGATGATCACACATGAAACTTTGTAAAAACAACATGTACATATTTTAGTTAGTGACATAAAAGAGTATAAAATATAAATCATTATTGAACTTTTGTTATAATTAAAGCTTTCATTACTGCTTACTTGCATGTTTTCTGTTGCTTGTATCAATTGATTCAACCAATTTTTTATCTGATCAGACTGAGGGGTCATGCATACCAAAGAAACAATCTCTTTATTAATTTTTGTGATAGACATTTTTATCACTTCTACAGGGTTTGTGAAAATTGCATAGTTCTCATTGCTTAATACTGTGCTGAGGTGCTAATGTAAGGGAGGTTCCTTTCCCTTTACCCGAACATCTATCTATGACAAGAATATTATTAACACTATCAAAATTACTCCAAAACACTCAAGAAAATAACATAATAATGTAACAGTTTGCTTCTATCTAATTTGTATAATTACAATGAGGTTTACTTGCTTGGTAGAAGTGTTCGGACCTACATCCCTATCTGTGCTATGTGACAGATCTAAGTCGCCCTGTGGCAAAGGAAAAATATAAACACATTAGCGAAATGAAACCAATAGACTTAGCGAAAAAACTTAATAATAAGATGGTATATTGGAGTCATTAATTAGAGGTTGGTTTAAATGGTATATAGTGCGTACCACCCCCATGTTAGTAACTTTGTTTGTATCTATACAATTCAAATTGTAATCTATTAGCAGATCTTCCCCTGCACTTATTGATTTTATCGCACATACGAATACACGATTTCCCTCATGCATCTCAAATATACAATTGGGTTTCTTATTAGTTGACCCAGGTCGTGTACTATTTATAAAACCTGCAATATTCCCTATTGCTTTTGGCCTTCCATCAATGTATACAGCCACTCATTTACTTTGATCATTATCTTTCTATTGTATATAATTTGCTGATAGTGCATACCTACGCATAATTTTTTTATATTGAACAATCTACATCCAATTTTTGTAATTGTAACAAGGTCCGACATACTCAATCAATTCAGCAACTTTTTTGTAATAGACCTTTATGCCATCCATGGAAAATAGGCCCAAAGCATGTAACGATGAAGGTTCTATGTGATATATCCTCTTGTTAACACAAAAATCAGTGTTTATTGGAGGAAGTTCCTTGGGTACCCATTATTTCTCTAGATGTTTGTACCTCAAGGGTGCCTCGATGTTGCCTTTGGTCTCATCATCATAAGAATATGACCCCCCTTGAGCAAGGAAAAATTCCATGTGTTTACTGAATTTTCTTCTAATCTTTTGACCTCTAGTTGATCTCCCTATTTTAGACCTACTACATGTCTCACTTTCGTCGACTCTTCCTACATTTCCCTCACTCGAGGAAGACACATCTGACAAATACCTATTTGGTGGTACCTACACTCCATCAAATGATAGAGTTAGTTGGTAATGAGAGAGATATATTGCAAATGAGGGTAATTATTGATGAAGAATTTGGCCATAAATTTGACTTTGAGATTAAAAATTGAATAAGTCCAACTAGGGCCTCAAGTGTTGATAATTGTATTAGATTTGCTACTAATAACAAGGTTTGAAGAATTGAGGAACTTTGTTTTCCTAGTATTTTTTTAAAAATAAACTATTTCTATAGGTTGTATTGACTTATACATGTCAATCCATGAGACTATGCAGGATCCTCATCAAAGGGGTTCAGGTTCCTGCATATGTAATTCAATTATCTTATGTTAGCCAAAAATTACATGATACCTATACTAAAAATTACATAGTACACAACATGAATAATATGCAATCATCATAATCATTGCATTTTTTTTAATTCCTTACCTTTACTTTATGTAGACTGTGCAAGATCCTCAACTAAAGGGTTGACGATGTCTATAGTCAATTACCTGTTTACACCAAGGGTGGCAACATCACATAAAAAATATACATGAAATCAACACCAACAATTGAGCATCATAAGAATTACATTTATAAATTGATAAACAATAAATACATATGTATCATGAGCATCATAAGCATCACATGTATCATCATATATGTAATTGAGCATCATAGGCATCACATATGTATCATCATAAACATGTAATCTATCACATATGTATCATAAATCTCCATCCATCACATAGCTAATAGATAGTCCACATTCCATAAATAAACACAAAGTTCAAAAAATGTCAAATGTATCATCATAAGCATGTAATCCATCACATATATATTTTAAGTCACCATCCATCAAATAGCTAATAAACAATCCAAATTCCATAAATAAACACAAAGTTCAAAAAATATCATACATTTCATTCATGTCATTGATCTTCTTCTTCATCCAGCTCATAATCATGACCATCATCATCATCATCATCATCATCATCATCATCATCATCATCATCATCATCATCATCATCATCATCATAATCGTCGTCATCATCATCATCATCATCATCATCATCATCATCATCATCATCATCATCATCATCATCATCATCATCATCATCACCATCACCATCACCATCACCATCACCATCAGCAACAACAACAACATCATCATCATCATCATCATCATCATCTTCTACTTCTTTTCTATCTTCTTCTTCCATCTCATTATACTTTATCGACCTTCCTCTTCGACTATGTCTAGCAAAAAATGACCAACCTAGTTTATATGGAACCTCTGAGTAAAATACCTTCTCACATTGGCTTGGAAGAACATAGGGGTCATCCCCAACTGGCTCAAATGACCTTGTATTAACCATTGTAAATCCATTATCATGTTCAATAATAGTTCTACCAGGATCATTTTTATTCAGTCGTAGCCTATACCATTTGATGACGAACAAAACTAATTTGAAGGAATTAAAGTCACACTCAAGTATATTATCCAAAATGCCATAGTGTCGATTTTGAGAATCTTGAGGATGTATGTCATTTCTAGATGAAATATTGGTCACCTCAAAGACTGCAATTATCCCAGAATCACAAGTTTTCTTCATGTCATCCAACTTTTTGATGCGAAATTTATGACCATTGCAACACATAGCCTTGTGGTGTTTGACCTACAATATGTCTACCATGCTAAAATTATTGCATCGTGAGTTGATAAACATATGGGTGATTAATAAAATTATACATCCCTGTTTATCTCTTAAACCATATGCTAAATCAATTTCCCTTTGCGTAACATTGGAATATCCATTACGATGAGCTTCTTTAACCAATGAAGCCACACCTTCCCATGTTAATGTACGACCAGAATGTTGACATCGTTCAATCCACGCCATCATCCAATCAAGATTGTTTGCAATATACAAATGTAGCGCATCCCACTCCCGACAAATTGTACAAATAATTAATAGATGACTTAGAACCGATTTATTTAGAAGATTAAGAATTAATTAACTAAAATAACATCTTATAATTACCTCTCACTTTCCTCAATCTACCTTTCCCCATCAAGTACTCCCCTTTGAATTTGTTAATGGGGTTGGGATCCCAAATGCGATCTACGTGGATGTCTGCTGCAAACTTAGGAAGATATTGAGCAATGTACACCATAGTCTGGTATACCATATATCCCTCCACCATACAACCCTCAAGATGTGCTCTTTGTCGAACCAAAGCCTTAAAACATTGCAAATGCCTCTCAACCATCCACATTAACCTAGTGTGTAGAGGTCCACACAATTCAATCTCGTCAACTTGGTGTATGAGGTAGTGTTCTTGTGCATTGAAAAAACTTGAAGGTAGACACTTTTGTATTTAACACATTAAATGAGGAATTTTTCTCTTCCAATATTTTATATCTTCTTTATGGATTTCTTTAGATGGCAACCACCTAGAAGAGATTCAAGATGCAAAAAAATATAAATGAGACTTTACAAAATTATATATAATATATTACATAACAAGTTAAACAAATCGCAAATATATTATCCATACAAAAAATTGAACAAAGATCACTACGTACCTCATGTATTTTCCAAGATCATATATGACTTGTTTGACATTATTGTCAAAGTTGTCTGGGAGAGATAGAGGTAGAAACGTATTGCAACAATTATCAAATGATCTTTTCATTGTTTTCTAACATAATACAATGAAAATTACATGTGTAGTATACAAATATTTAGTAAATACACAAGAACATGAATAACCTTAATGAAGGTATGCCAATCATGTGTTTTCATCCCTGGCCCAAATTCACTTTTCTTTGATATGAGATTGTTTATGTTCGCTGCAAATCCTATGGGAAATCAAATTTTTTATATGACTTCTTTTATAGCATTTCTTTGCTGGTTTGTTAATAACCAAGGAAGGGCACTTATATTAATATGGTCTCCATTTCTATTTGATTGAATGGCATTTTTCATTGCATGATTGGATTCTTGAATGTCACTACAAATTTTGACATTTTTTTCTTTGTCACGCCTTCCCTCCAATATTTTCCATATTGTCTTTGTTATATTCTTTCCAATATGCATAGTATCAAACAAATGCACAATTTGTAGCTTTTCGTAGTAGGGAAACCTACTAAATTGTCTCAGATAACTTTTTAGTCCCTTTGGAAGGTGGTCATTAATGCCTTGATGACCTTCACGATCGTCAATTGCATCATCCGTAAACAAAACACTATATAAAAATATAAATTCCAAACATAAACCATTAGATGGAATGACATTACCTTGATGATTAATTCTATTATATTCCAACTTCCATAGGCAAGGTTTCATTCTTCGTGGCTTTGATGTAGTCTCTTCTTTCCCATTGAAAAGATGTTTTTCAGTATTTTGATACCTATGATTTCTGTGGAGGAAGTGCCTATACTCATCAAACACCTTCTTTCCTAAACTTTTTGAATGACAGGATTTCATCTTTGGACCACAAACTAGACATGCAAATTTTCCCTTTATTTGAAGACCTACAAGATAATGTATAATTGGATTAAATATGTTAATTTTTATAATTATAATTCTAATGTGCAACTTGAACACTGTAACATACCACAAAAAAGTGTTAGCTCTGGGGCATCATGTATTTTCCATACAAGCATTGCATGGAATTGAAATTGTCTTTGTCCTATTGGTCTAGAGACGTCATACATAGTGAAACCATTCCATAACTCCAATAACTCATCGATAATAGGCTCAATATACACATTCATATATTTAACTTGGTACTTACCTAGTTGAATGAACAAAAACATTACATAATTATTATGACCATTTTACTGCAATATTTATAATTAAATGTAGATGACTATTAAATGATAAAATACCTAGAACAATCATCACCAACATTATTTGCTCCCTGTTTATTGACATCCATGGAGGAATTTTATTGTTGATAACAAAAATTGGCCACACCGAGTAAACAGAATCAGCTCTCCAAATGGATTGACATCGTCTGCTGCCATTGAAAGCTTCAGATTACGAGGTTCTTCTTTAAAGTGTGGCCACTTTTCCTCTATGTCCATAAATATTGAACCATCTGCAGGCATTCAAATAATGTCATATTGACTTCTATTGCATGCATGGTAATCCATAAATTGTGCCAAGCTAGTGCACCTGAATAATCATTGCATACGTGGAATAATGGGAATATAACGAAGAACCTTGCAAGGCACCTTTTTTGTTATTTGATCTATTCGATATCTACTAATATGACATTCAGGGAATTCTATTACAAATTCATGTTGTTTATGATATATAATATGATCATTGGGACAAGCATCTATTGCTTGATACTCCATTCCAATATCTTTTAGAATGGAAGATAATTCTCGGTATGAGCGAGGTAGAATATTTGATGGTAGTAACAAAAACTCACCTATCAATCTACATAATATTAATTTGTTAATATAAAGAATATTAATGATACATGATTCACCCTTTATTAGCTATAATGACATATATGACATACCTTAACATACGTGAGATTCTTATGTTGGATAAACCATTCATAATCTTGAAGTTCACCAACAATAATACAACAGAGAGAAGAGTTGTTTGGGAGCCTTCATAAAGGGGCTCGTATGCCTTCTCAAGTATAGGTAAATCATGAACAACATCAAAGTCATCTTGATCATCATGATCAGCTGTGCCAGTAATAAATGTGTCATGGATCAATGTATTTGTACCATCATCTTCAATTCTATTTTCTAGCGCATGATCTTCATCTTCCATAGGATAATTATCTTCAGCTTTAATATTCACACCTTCATGTTCCTCCACTTCAAAAACCATATTCTCTGGGTTGTGTTGGTCCATATCATGTGCCCTGGGGAGCTCGACCTATATAAAAATGATCAACATAAATAAACCATGATCATGATCTCATCATGAAGTGATTTCTTAAGTATAAAATTTGTTAAAATGATATAATGAACAACTTACCAATGGATGAGAATCGTGTCCCCCTTCAATGTGACCATGTTGCCTACAATGTTTCTTAGCTATTTTGATTAGAAGTCTTCTAGTGTTTAAGCCCTTACAAATTTTGTAGGGACAATAACATTTTCCATCACCTTTTCTTTTCAAGTTAGACCACAATTTAGCAATTGTCTCCTTATTTTGTTCTTCACTGATATTTTTTGACATGGTCTTTCTTCACACACAAAAAAGTCGGCCTATCAAAACTTCAGTGTGTGACCTTCACAAACTGCACAAAAGGATATCACAAGTACGAAAGTCTTCTTTGAACTAGTTATATAGAAGTTGAAATGTTACTTTTTTTGTATTAAGTATCATAGAACAATTACAAACATTACAAATACCAGCTCCTTTCGAGCAAGCTTATTACAAATACTAGCTCCTTTCGAGCACAAATACAAGCTCCTTTTGAGCACCAAACTAGAAACAACAATTGGAAGACCAAGGGTCGCAACTTAGAAATCCACTTTAAACAATGTGACAAATACAACCAATGGAAGACCAAGAGTCACAACTTAGAATTCCACAAAGATGTCCCTCTTGGGAGTTGAACTTGGGTCTCCACGTTGAGAACTCAATGCTTTAACCAACTAAGCTCAACCCCCTGGACAAGTTGAAATGTTACTTAAACTTAGACTCTATTGAATTATGAAGATTATTTTATTTAGATAGTTTTCTTGTCTAAAAAAGAAGCTTGATTTTGACAAGTTGATGAAAAATATCTGAGTTTTAAAAAAAGAGAAACCTTTTTATTGTGTCATCTAATAGAATCAACTTAGGAATGATGAATTTATGAAGAAGTCAACATGAAACCAACTTCATATGAAAGAGAATTGAATTGACTATTAGAATCCAAAATATGAAGAAACTTGAGTGGTTACATTAAAAGTTATAATCAATTCTTTTGTTGCAACCCTGTCAACAAGGGTTTTATGACAATTTTGACAAAACCATTAGAAATTTATTTATAATCCATGGATGACCTTAAAACCTGTCTTGAATTAAAGATAACTCTTCATTCTACAACCTAAAATAGGTTATTAGGGGCCAGATTCAATCCAAATCTTATTAGGAAAAACATCTAAAGCAACAAATAATCATGACTGTCAAAAACAATAGTTAAAAGTATTCAACAAAATATCAATTTTCTCATTGAATATTCATCAAAAACATTTTACAATACATACTTTATAGCAATATACTTCCTTCCTATTTATCCAACAAACAATTACATAGAGTTTTACTTTCAAACTGATATACAACCTTGTAAGTATCACAACCCTGCAAAATTAAGTGATAGTCAGAGGCTTTATTTGATCTAGCCTTACAAGACTTTCCTCCAAATATGTCACACACACTTAATAAAAATAAATGATGGATTTTATGGCCTCTCATGGTTCTAAATTGTTCCAACTGCCCCTAAGATCAACATGTACAATTTGACAACATTTTATGCATTGTTGCATTACAACTTTTTAGTGACACCTTGACAACTTTTGCCTTTTGACATAAATGACCACTAAACATTACTTAGATACTTTGAAAACCTTAGAATGGACTCAAAACAAAATATTAAACATTTATTACCCTTCCATGGGTACATTTACATTATTTGAACAATCAAGACCTGAATAGGACTATTTGACAACTTTTGATAAAATGGCACAGTTAGCCTTATACATTGATTTCAAGCTTGACAAGCTTGTTTATTTCTCATTAATCATTATGAGTATGTAGATTCTTAATATTAGTAACATTTAGTTCTCCATTTTATTTAAGAAACAAGATAGTATGGATGTCTTTAAGTATGGATGTCTAGAAGTGGAAGAGAAATGGAAGAAGTCCATTAGAATTCCACAAGTCTGCAAATCAAACCATTAGTGTAGCCTAACATGAAGAAAGCACCCTAGCAAAGACAAAGGTCATCAGGAAGTGATTAAATATCGCCAAAAGGGGATAGGAGTTATCCTGATACCCGATACACACATCAGGAGGATATACACTGACCGAGTCATTACTAAAGTATCATAGGCATGACTTTCACTATTAGAACATGCAAATTGTTGTCTTGCTGATAGCCGATAAGGCTATCGGTAAGACTTGCACCAATAGGGAGAGAAGCCTTAGTCATTGGTACAACTTAAAGAGATCGAGGTGTAACATTTCAAACTATCTTGATGCCCAATGGAAACAATAGAGCAAGAGATTCATGGGGGAAAAAGTAACTATTGACAAAGACTGTTCAAGGTTACGTTGATACCCGATGGAAGGCTTGGGAAGATAGACACTGATAAAAAATAAAGTGACTTAAGGAATGAAATATTGTTGATGGTGCCAAGGGAGTAATTCATCGGGAAAGCATATACCTATTGTCACTATTTTGATATTGGGAGTTGTTTCCTTTAGATCCATTAATTTTTTCAGGGTTCCAATGTCTTATTTGTTCCTGAGGGTTAATTTTCTAAGGGTTTAGGGTTCTGCACTTTGAATTTTTGCATTTTAAAAGTATTCCCTTATGTTTCCTTGTTACCTTTTTCCACTTAAGTGGAAGGGTCAGTCCGTCATTAGAAAGGGGCCCCCTTTTTAGTCTTTCCTTAGGTGGGTTGTAAGAATTCTTTAATTTTTCACCTTTTTCCTAAGTTTTTATTTGTCTATCGGGTTTCGTAATGCTCGTGCAAGTTCTTGTTCATCTAATGGCTATCGTTGTTTCGCTATGCAAAGGTGCACGAAGGTTATCCTTCACGAAATAGAAAAAAACCACAGGTGGCAAAAAAGAAAAATAAAGACCGTGCATCTTACAAACGATCGGACGACTGTCGTTGTTTTACAAGGCAAAGTGGCATGAGAGTTATCTCTCGTGAAACAATGAAAAGGTGGTGGGCTTGGTAGGTAAGCAGCTCCCGAGTTAAAGATCACACATCTTACAGATGATCTGATGGTTATCATTGTTTCTCTATTTGAAGGTGCACAAAGGTTATCCTTCGCAAAATAGTGACGGATGAGATAGTTGTCCGGTGGCAGATGAAGGGGCTGTTATGTGGAAGGCTAGGTGGCTAGATAGTTGGACTTGCAGATCAAGCAAAGGGTGATCTGTCGACAGGAAGCATGGCTCCAAGTGGATTTTCAATTGGTCAGTTTAATAAAATAGTAATGTTGATGGATTTTTTTGGTTCGGTGAGGCACGTGGCGGTTAGAATGTGGGGCCCGGTAGATTTCTTGAGCAAATAAGTGGTTGACTCATGGTGACATCTAGTGGAAGTGTGCAGGTGAGTGGGTTTGCATAAAGGGCCCACAATGAAGGCTGAGGTAGTTAATAACCAGGCACATTTGAAGATGATCAGCAGTTGTCATTGTTTCACTATGCACAGGTGCATGAAGGTTATCCTTCACAAAACACCGAAAAACCACTAGCGGTGGTGGTTAAAGTCAGTTGTAAAGGCACGCGGTTATGGTGGAGAATAAAGATTGTGCAATTAGTTGTCGATCTGATGAACATCATTGTTTCACAAAGTGAAGTGGCACGAGAGTTATCTCTTGTGAAATAGCAAAAAGGTGGTGGGCCCAGTAGGTAAGTGGCTCCCGAGTTAAAGATCACACATCTTACAGATGATCTGATGGTTATCGTTGTTTCGCAAAGCAAAGTGGCACGAGAGTTATCTCTCACGAAACAATGAAAAGGTGGTGGGACCCATTCCAAAGAGGATGAATCAGGGAAGATAAAGGACGTGCAAGTTTCACACAATCTCATAGTTGTCACTGAAC
This sequence comes from Cryptomeria japonica, assembly GCF_030272615.1. Classification (NCBI taxonomy): domain Eukaryota; kingdom Viridiplantae; phylum Streptophyta; class Pinopsida; order Cupressales; family Cupressaceae; genus Cryptomeria; species Cryptomeria japonica. Next base: position 325,317,838 of record NC_081415.1, read on the forward strand.
CAATATGAGGAGAAGCTCGACTGTTAAGCATTGCGAACCAGTGACAGAAGGCAAAACACTTAGAGAAATTTTGTTGTTGGTTGGAGCCAATTTTTGAATTTGATTTATGAATTAATTGTCAAAGCATGTGGCATAATTGACTCTAATCAATTCTCAGTTGTCATAATAATCCTTACATGAGTTGAAGCTTTTCATATGCATTCAAGGAATCTTGTAGAAGAGCAAAAAATTTCTCAGGCAAGAAGTAAGTTTCTTGCAATTGTTTAACAATTACAGCTTGCTTGGTGTCATTAGATGTTTGAATTTCCAAAGAGTCTATTTGAAATCCCATTGAAATAAGTATAATTTTGAGATGGCACCATGAAAGGAATTTAGAGGGAAGGTCGATTATCTGGAGAGAGCCATTTCTGATGATTTTATAGAGCAGTTAACTTAGTCCACTAATAGTTCAGCTAAAATAAAGGAATTGGTGCCTAAGTCTCCCTGCCTAAGAATTGGTGATGGTTTATATGATAAAGGGAACTGGTTGAGAGATGCCCAGATAGGAATGGTAGGATTGGGACTCTTCAAAGTGGGGTTCAGTCAGTGAAATTCCCTTGCTCCAACTAATAGTATATGGGAGCTAGATGTTGGAAAGCTTATAGTCCCTAGCGTTTTCATGGATGTGGACTTGTTAACCCAAATTGCAATAATTATGATCCCAATACCAGGACTATGAGGAATGTAAATGGTGAGTCTCTAATTGAAATAACTGATGATGAGTTCAGGAGATTTTTTAGACTTAGTGAGGTGTCAAATTATTTGGAGCCTATCAATTTTGAAATGTTGGCGAAGGTCTATGAGGCACAGAGAGATCACCTCAGAAGTGGCCCCATGAAGGAATTATTTGCCAAAATAGGAGGACTGATAGTAGTAGGCTCAAGCACCATGGAACCTTTCTCCTTAAATTTATTTACATTGAGGGCTAAGGGAATGTATTTCTCCTTATGTCAAATCCTTGGGGAAGATGCAAAGACTACTATGCCAACCCACTATATGCTCATGATAGCACAAATTTTGAACCCATCTCTGGCGGTGACATTTGATTTTGCACCTTATCTCACTAATGCCATTCATGAGGGATTGATAGGGATAAATAATGCTAAGGTGGACAGACCTTTTGGATGGTACTCTCTTCTCATGCACATGTTTTTATTTAAGGGTGCTGAATATTTTGCTAATGAAATGGACTTGCTCAAGGAAAAGGATGGAGAGGAGATGCATGTTCAATTATGGAGCACAATTTTGTCTTGGGATAGAGGAGATGCAAGTTACTTAAAGTTTGATAGATGTTTTTCATCTAGGCTTAGAATCCTTGTGTGCCCACAAAACCCTAGGATTCCTAAAGCTCTCCTTGAATTCCTTAGGCCTAAAGAATTTGCTGAAGACATCAAAATTGTACACAACTAGGGAGATATATATTTGTACCTAGTCTCCACTATGTTCAGAGTTTATGGTTTTAGAGGAACTCCATATCTACTTCCCTATCAAGTCCCTTTGAAGATAGGAATTGTTGAGGTCCTAAGACAAATTGGAGGCTTACAGAAAGCAGAATTGACAAATAAGGGGAAGGGAACAATTTTCCCAATTGTTACCCTAGCACATCAGTTTGTAATCACCAAAGGTGGTTAGAAACATTTTGATGATTTATTTCAGTCATATATGTTATCTACTACAGTGGCAAGGTTTGTTGATCTAGAGGATTTATTTAACACTATGTTTAAGAAGAGGGCCAGATGTGTAGGTAAGGCCCACCAGTTTTACTTCCCTAAGGATTTAATAAGGAATGAGTTCAATTTAGTTGAGCAAGAAGTCAGGAAGGAAAAATGGATAGCCTTTAAGAAATCTTTGGATTTCATTCACCATTTTGATAGCAGTTATGATCCCTTGCTTAGCTTTCATCCTTTTGAAGAAAAAATCAAGTTTTTGGTAGTTTATTTTGAGGATTTAATGCAAACCTTGAAGGAGAAGAAGGAGGTTGTGATGAAAGATAATCTTGAAAAGGCTAAACTGGCTTTAGCCAAGTCTTCTCATGCCAAGGTGATTCCCCCAGGTGAATATGTAATGCATAAAAGGTCAAAATATAGTGTACTAATGTCGATAAGAGATGAGCCCTCTAATTCAAAAGGAAAAAGAGAAATAGAAGATGTGGTTGAGGTCCAAGAGTCCCCTAAAAGGAAGAGGGTAGGAATGAAGTGCAGACAAGTGAACTTTTGTATTCTCCTTCCCAATCCCCAATACATGTAGGAGATGCAAAAACAGCAGCAAAGCAACTGTTGCAATTAGGAAGTCTTGGAGAAATTGCTTACACATATGAAGAGTTGCAAGAAGGAATGCCAGAGGAACCAACAAGTGCCCAAATGGACTTGACTGTAGAGGAATTTAGAGGTAAAGAACTCGGCCCTGTCATTAAGTAAGCCAGTGAGGAGTTTTTGGCAGATGATAGTTTTATCAAAACATGATCCTTTTTGCAGTTTATTTGGAGGAAAAATATAGAACAATTCAAGGCAAGATGTGAGAAGAGGAAAAATGAATGTCCTCACAAAGATATATTTGCAGTTGAGGTAGATGTAAAGCAAGAAATGTTGACAGAATTTGGGACCATTGACCGACAACAAGGAAGGAAGATGATTGCAGAAGCTGGAGTTTTGATTCTCCCTGAGTGGGACATAGCAGATGCATTAATTCTTGAAGTAGTAAGGAAGGAAACAAAGCCCCTAGAGGGAGTGACTTATAGTAATGATCATGTTGCCTTAGTCATGTGGTCACTAAGAAGGGAGGAGAGCAAAAAGAGGCAAGACTCCTTAGAAGCAAGCTATTCTGGAGGCATGATTGTGAAGAGAGTGAAAGATACAAAGGTGGTGGAGGCCGCTAGTACAATTTTGGAATCTGCAGAATTCAATATAGTTGTAGCTGAGAAAGAGGCCAAGGAAAAGGCCGATCTCCAGGTAAAGTTGGAATTAATCTTAAAAGCCTATAATGAAGCCAAAATTGAAATAGCTCAAAAGGATAGTACAATTGCAAAATTGAAGAATCAAATAGTAGGGCAACATCAGAAAGGTGAATCTTCTACTTTGATGATTGCCTCCTCTCCAACCAAGCCTCCATCTATTGTTCCGATCATTGAGTTTCCCCCTTCCCCTATGACTACCAGTTTCCAATCTACTGAGACTATCTAGGATGAAATGGAAAAATTGAAGTAGGCTCAGGCTATGTTTACAAATAAATATGAGGAGAAGATCAGGTGCACAATTTTGAAGTTTGCTGACATAGTAGGGGTTTCTATTGTATATATATATATATGAAAAGAGTTTTGAGCATGTTGACTTCTTTAAAGGAGGACAAGGCTATTCTGGAGCCAATTTTAAATAAATGGATGGCTAGCAAAGCAAATTTGGAACTTATGTGCTCATCCCATGAAGAGGCAGATGTTGATGCCACTATTAAATCCACTTGTGAGTTGGTAAAAGGTATGTCTAGGTTGGCAGAGGGAAGAGTTGGTCTAGAAAGAAAAGAAAACCTGTATAGAAAAGAGTATACTAACCAGAAGTTTGAATTATTTATTGGGGGTTTTATTGGCACCAACAAGTTGAAAGATGAAGATGTATGGCTTGGTGAGCTAGGCCATAAATTGTCACAACAAATAAATGATGTCATCAATTCAGATGATACACCTTTATTCATTCGAACAATTGAGGAAATTGAAAAGATGAAGTCACATTATGGTTTTTTGGAAATAGAAGTTAAGCAGTTAAGGAACACATGGAAAAGAGTAAATAAGTTGAAGAAGAAAATTGTTAGCTTCTCTTGGCCTAGCGATGACGTGTTCAAAGAATGGAAGGATAAAAATGTGATGCAAGAAGCAGAGGCTCAAGAATAGTCAATTGATGTTGTGGTATTGTAACGAACCTCAGGAAAGTTGGAAGTGGTTAGCTCTTGTAATTGCTTGTTTCAAGTTAATCAAATTTTTGAGGAATTAAAGACACCTGGCACTTGACCTATGAATACTGAGAAGTCTTTTGGCTTCTATCCAACAGGTTAACTAATTGGTTTTCCTCTTGTTTCCTTTAGCAAGAATTGTAACCCTCTTTTGAGAGGGAATTGTGGTTATAATAGAATTTCCTAGGAAAGTCCGAAGTTTGTTGCATCCATATTTCTATAAATAGATACCAGGACTATTTGGGAAATCATCACAAGAATTATGTAAAATAACTCTGGCAAAATGTATTTAGGGTTTGTCTAGTTTCTGGAAAATCATTCTTGAGTTGTGTAAAATTTGAGGAAAGTATTAATTTACAGATCGAAGCATTCAAGTCTTAATTTCCTGTTGTCTTCATGACTTTATGATTAGTTACCATTTTGATTGAATGATTTAGGATTGTTTGATTGAATGATTTGCAAGGCAGTTTACGAGAATGAGTTTAGGTTGTTCCCTCAAGGAGGGAAATTAGATATACTTAAACCCTTTCATTGGTAACTAGTGATTCTTACTTGAATTTGATGACAGGATTTATGCACATGGTGAGAGTTTATGTATGTTAGGCATATGTAGATTTGGTTAAATAATTGTAATGGCATGTATGTGAAATCTTTTCTATCAGTTCTTGCCCAATTTTGAGTGACTCTGAAGCCTGAATAAGGCACTAGTATAGCTTGTTAAGGTTCATGATTTTCTTGATGATTAATTAAAATGAATATAAGTCTATCTTTTATGTTCAGTTATGTCTAAAGGTGTAGGGTTTGCAGGAGTTAACACTAGTCTTCTGCAAATTTTCAATTGCATAAAGTGATCTAGGAGGTATACCCACCTAAGCTTAAGTTTAAGCTTGAAGTGAAGAAGGTTTTTATGTAAATCTTGTTAAATCTTGTCTTTTGTTTTTGTTTCATGTTGTTTCTCTCCATAAGTGACAGAGGTTTGAGAATTCTAATAGAGAAAACAAAACAATCAGAAATTGAGAACAACAATACCGATGAGCAGTTACAAATACAATTCAAAACTAAAACCAAAGCAACTTGTATTTAATGCATGCAATTGAGTAGATTGATGGCTTACACGAGGCAAATTAAGAACCAAATGCAGGTTGCGTCTTAGTGAAAAACACACAAGGTGAGAATTATTGCTCACAATTCAGCATGCATCATGGAGGCTGCAAGTTCATCAGGAAGAAAGAGGAGTGCTAAGGGCTCCAAATCCACATCTAAAAAATCCAAAATAGTGGAAGTCCCTCCTTCACGGAAATGAAATCAAGATGTCATTGATCAATTGCAATCCCTAGGCCCAAAATCAAGGAGGTCGAAACAACATTTGCCCAGAAAAGACCAACTTGAGGACATGTTTAAAGGGGTTGGAGACGTGTGGACAAAGGTGAGAGGTTATGAACTCTTCTTGTTTAATTTTTTGATAAAGGACAGAGAAATGCCAATTTGTAACCTGTGGATAACCAACTTAGGTAAACTAGTTGTTCCAAATGTTTTCGTAAATATCAGATTGATGGAAGTCTTGGTAAAAAATTACAGTTATGTGAAGAGATGCATTTACTTTCCAAATGGAAAAATGTTTATTAGATTTAGTCGTAGCACCATAGATGAAGTTTTTAGCTTAGACCCTAACCCTGATGTACCCTTGTTGTTTGAAGAACTAGAGGAGGAATTTGTTAAAATGGATACTACTTATAAAGGGTGGAACTTATCTTTTCATAGGGTTTAGAAGGGCATTCTAACCAAAGAGGATGGTCCCCCATTTAACATGGACATTTTTAGACACTACGTACAGTACACCTATATGTCATGCGGATAGGTTGGAGGTATAGAGGTCCCTGATGTAGCTAATATTGGGTTGCTAGTGTTAGCAACACATGTAAAGATGTATGAGCTAGGACCCTTTGATTATGCTACTTATGTTGTAGAAAAATTACATGAAGGTTTCTTGAACCTTAGAGATAATAGGGAGCCCACTTTCAAGTTTTACTCATTGTTAATGCATTTTATTTTATTTTATGGAATATTTAGGGGTATGTGGCCAATGAATTAAAAATTGAACACACTGGACAAAGCAGGTAAAGAACAATGAGTACATATATGGACATCAGTTTGGGATTCACGATATGTGAAATCAAACTACATCAATTTTGAAGAGCTAATAGTAAAGCCATCATACCATATGTATGGTGTCCCTTGTGAAGGATCTATTTCCACTAAAGTTAAAAGATTTCTTAGACTTGCTGTTTTTGATGAAAGAGGTATTGTCAATCACAACTGGGGTGATTGGTTTGTTCACAAGGATTTTATTTGCTTCAGGATTTATGGTTTTGAAGGAACCCCATATCTGTTGCCAAAACTTGCACCAGACATAATTGCTTATCTGGAGATTGTGAGACAATTAAGTGTTTCGAATGCTAAACATTTTGGAGGTATGCATAAGTAGACTTTCCTGCCTGGGACTCTTAGTGTTGGGGATTTTACCATTGTATCAACAAAGGCTTATGAAGCCATTGATAGGAAACTGATTGAAGAATACAGTTTGTTCAAATATGCTGCTAGGGTCAATTATGACCCTGAGGGATATATTCACAATTGCAACAAAAGTCAAAATCTGGGAGATTATATTCATGTTTACTTGGAAGCAGAGGACATGTTTAGAAACATGGAGGAGGAAGAGGCCCAGACATCCACTGATGAATTAAACAAGAAATTGGAAGAAAATAAAAAGAGATTGCAAGAAATCGAAACTGAAGAAGAAGAGAGTGAAAGTGAGTTTGAAGAAGTTGAGGTGGTATCTAGGAATCAAGCACCAAACAAAACAAAAGAGCCAGATTTACAAGAGAAATTTTTTGCTATGCTGAACATCCATAGTGATGCAAGACACGATGAGTATTCCACCTTTGTTTCTGATGATTTTTTTATTAAATCAAAAGAATTTAAATCCTTTTTATATAATTTCAAAGGGAAAAAACTGAGAGACTCTATCCTAAATGTAACCCCTGAAAAAGAATCAGAATTGTTGGGGAAACTAAAGGAAGAAATTAGTTTAGAATTGACCGCTATAACCCCTTAAAGGGGAAGACAACTTCTTAGTGAAGCAAACATCATCATCTTTCCAGGATGGGACATGAGTACATCACTTATTTTTAATAGCATGTTACATTATGAGAATAAGGATTTTAAATTGGATATTCAGGGGGTAAATGATGTGTATGTTGGCTTTAGATTTGACTAGAATGAAGAGGCTTTTCTTTTATAGACTCTTTACCCTCCAAATAAGAGGCCAAAAATCACTGATGTGGATAAATCCTTTGGTCACATGATGAATTTGAAAGTTGGTGAAGTAGATCCCATTGTTATTGCTGATATGGGTATTGATAATTCAAAATTTAATAAAGCACAATTGGTTAAAGTGATCAAAGAAAGAGATCAGCACAAGGGATTATATGAAGAATTGCTAAAAGGAGGAGGAGAGTCGGTGCCACAAATCCATGATGGGTCTCAATGGAAAAAGAAATGTGAGGAAGTGCAACTGGAAAATAAAAAAGTTGAAAAGGCAAATGCAAAGTGTGAGGGTAGACACAACCTTTGTTTTATTGACTAAGAGATTTGAAAAGGGTTTCCTTGAAGCTTTCTGGGTTGTTTATCAAAAAAATATGGATAATGTAATATCTCACAACCGGATTTATAATAGACTAGGAACTCTATTGCATGATAAGACAATGGCCAATACAGATGTTGAAGTCATTAAAGGAATACAAAAGTTATTGAAAAAGCATGAAGACTTTGACACAAAATTGCAAAAAGAATTTAATGAATGTAAGGAAATAGTACATCATGGTTTTCCAGAAATTGAAGATCAGATTAGACAGTTTAAGGATAAGGATAAATGGATTGTGGAGTGCCAAAGTCTTCTCAGTGCTTCCCTTAACATTGACTAGTCTGATGTACTTGACATGACAGACACAATTGAGCAGATGGAAAACTTCATCACTTTCGAGATTGTGGTCAGAGATATTATCTATGATTTAGATACCTACAAATCAAAGGGATTTTTGAAGCACATTCAGAAGTGCAATCGGATGCTTGGAGACCAGCCATAGATATCAAAATATGTTTAAAGATGTGACTTTGTATTTTATAGTTTTAGTTTGTTAGGGTAGTTTTTAGGTAGTTAGTTTCTAGTTAGTTTTTTGTTAAATTTCGTTTAATGAAAAGGTATGCCCTTTCATTTTTCAAAATGAATCCTCATCTATATTTGGAGGATTTTTTAGGAGAGACATATATCACAAGTTTATAGTTTTTTTATCAAGATAGTCTCTATGCATTTTCTTTTGAACTCATTGTCTGGAAGTACCAAGTTGATGGAAGATATGCATTGAATCAACTGGTTTAAGTATTTTATTTTCAATATAAAGATTCAAGTGTTTCTCATTCATGATGGTATCTATCTTTTCAATGGATTGATCAGTTCCTTGGATAAATCTATTTACATAGATTGTTTCATTGTGCAATCTTGTATTGTTGTAATTAAGATTGATTTTTCAGTTTGAATATCAATTTGAAGGATTGGTTGGAAAAATTTGAATTGTCTTATTGGCCTTTCAAAGTAAATTTAAATTCAATAAGACTAACTGGATGTCACATTTTAATTTCAATTCATATGCAAGCCTTTGAGATGATGGTCTTGTTACATTAACAAGTTATTAAAACTGTCTCTAAGGTTAAACATGGGATTTTTCATTTGAAATGATATGAAACTAGTAAGGAATCAAGGCAGTGGTCTTTTATTGATTTTATATACTTGAATCAAGTATTTCCAAAGCAAGTTTCATTAAAGAATCATATTTCTAATTCATACAATCACTACTTTATAAACATTCATTTACAAGAAAGCAAATGGAAAACATTCATTTACAAGCAAGCAAGCAAGTAGATTGATTCTGGTATAGTAAATAGGGTTTACTTATTTTTTAATTTTTATACAATACTTTTAGCCTTTATCTAACATAATCGATAATTGGAAGACTTTTCAATAACTAGGGATGGAAAAGATTCATTTACAAGCAAGCAAGCAGATTGATTCTGGTATAGTAAATAAGGTTTACTTATTTTTAATTTTTTTATACAATACTTTTAGCCTTTATCTAACATAATCGATAATTGGAAGACTTTTCAATAACTAGAAACTGCTAGGAACTGCAACATTAGGAGAGTAAAGAAAAACATATAAATGAGAACATACTAGTAGGGTGACAAGCTCAAGTTTATGAGACACACACTTTGAAATGAACTTGTCTACAACCAACTTTACATGATTCAAACACACAACCTACAACTCCACAGGAATTTAACGACATGTGAAAATCTACAAGAATTTCGTCATCTCCAATAGTTCGATACCCTCCAAATGAGTTAATTCAATCATTTTTTTTCACCTGCTAGACAACCCAATTTGCAGAGGCAAAGGTAGAGGAAGAGGCAGAGGCAAAAGAGGCAAAGGAAACATCGAACCCGATTTGCAAAGGCAAAAGTGGAGGAAGAGGCAAAAGAAACAAAGGAATTGGCAGAGGTAGAGGAAGTCGAGAGTTAATTCAATCCGTCACGTGTGGTTTTCAAATGAACCCACACTTTTCTTTTTTTTTAATAATTCCTTTGGTCATGGGAATTCCGACTAACACGGGTGTCATCGGAAAACGTCGTCAGCATTGTCATTGGCATTTTGATATTATTGGGCATTTTTCTTTTAAAAAATCACATTTGATCACAAAAAGCCTTGTCCGTCGGAAACCTCCATCAAAACTTGAGGCCAAATGTATTAGTGATCACTCCCCCTTTGACATCAATGCCATCAAAAATTCTAAAATGAACATTGAAGATCAAAAGAAAAAACTATACAATGAATATCCCCAAAATATCTTATCGGAGCTTAACAAATTTTAAAATTTCTGGATAAGCCTTCTCCAATAGATCAAGATAGGTATCCTAACTAGTTTTGAAAGTGCCGAAAATAGATACAAGTCCACTTAATATATGTGCAAATGACTCTTTCTCATTTACCTCTGCCGGTGTGGGCTTTCCCACCATATCCATACATTCTTTCTTATGTACACTGAGTGAATCCAATTGGGGACTCACCAAGCCTCTCAGACTTCTGGCCCTTCTTATAATTTTGTCTCTTTCCTTCTCAAGAACATAAATTTGAGCTTCCAAAATCAAAATTTGACCATCAATGGATGTAGTCAATGAACTCAGTCCATCAAAAGAATTAGCTATATTTGCAATTTTCTCTTGAAATTATTTTATCTTCTTATCCATATTAACTATAATTATATCAGTGTTACAACATACCCTATAAATATTTGTACATTGCTTCAAATAATTATCTATTAGTTTAAGCTTTTCATCAATCTTCTTCTTCTCATATTCAATCACCTGATCAAATGTAGCTCTCTTAGCCTAAGCGAACCTCTCCAGTGCTTGTTGGTTTGAAATCTATTGTAAGGATTGAAAATCCTTTGAAATATGCTCAGTAATTGTCTTAAGCTTGCTGGATGGGCTCGCTTCATTGTCAATCTTGCACTCCGGGACTAGTCTGTGTAAAACAATGATTGACTGATCAATAATCCCTTTATTTTTAGATCCCTCCTTCATTATTTTTTGTGTTGCCATCATCATGAGTTCAGTAGGACTCGTCTAGGTTATGTTTTTCTTTACAACCTGTGAGGTGTCAATTGACAACAATGATGGGCCAACTACCCGTTCTTTGCCGGATTCCCCTTTCTTCTCCTCTGATGATTTATCCTTTATAGCTTCCTCACTTGCACTGGTGGCTTCACCACTTGGTGCAGTCTCTATAACTGCTTCCTCTGAAGGAACTGTAACCTCAACCTGTACATTTGTATCCAAAGGACTGTTATCCTCAAAATTAGTATCATCTACATCATTAAATTTTTAACTCTCTGTATTAGCCGGTCTCTCAATATCTCTCTGTACATTTGTATCTATCGGGAACTTGATTTCCACTATCTTAATGTTCTTCAAAATTGAGGGTGAATTACCCATAATCCCCTTTCCTTTTCCTTCAATCGGGGTGTCTACAATGTCTGTCTTTGATTCTGGTGAAGTAAAGAATCCTCTGTTCTCTCCAAAGAACTTAACCCATGCTTTTTGAGTCTCATTTATTATTTCATTTACCCTTCCTAGCATCAAACTGGTTATTCTATGTTTGCTATTAAACACTTTTTCTACCTGCCACCTCAAGTGTCCTTTCCATTTCCTCTAGAGAAATAGTAACATAAACAGATAATAACTCTTGAATTTTGATATTCTTATCTTCTTTCATTGCTAATGGTCTTCTAGCATCTAACATATTATACAATTCTGCTGGTATTTGATTTTCAATTTCTATTAAGGCTGTCTTATAAATATCTAAGTATAATAAGACTGCTTCCTCTACCTCTCTTTGTTCATCATCCTCTAAATGATCATAGTAAAACTGTACATTATTTAACATGCCATCCTTAGTTATTTCATCTACTAATTCTACACAATTTTTAGGTGGAACATTACCAAATTGAATAGCTGTATCAGTGTCATTCTTCTTCTTTCTCTTTACAGTACCGGATGCAATTGAAGTGGTTACTTTTGGTGCTTGCTTCTATGCCGGTATTTTGAATGTAACCTTCCTAACCGGTTGCTTTTTAGCTTCTACCTTTGTTTCCTCTATTTTCTTCCTTTCAACCCTCTTGAATGCCAAGGGTGTGTTCCTTAGATTTAGACTCTACTGTAACAGGCTCAATGTGTACTTTTGGATTCTTCCTCTTCCTTCCTTTCTCCGGGACAACATCAATTAATGTGTTAATGTCTTGTGAGACCTTAACAAATTTTCTTTCTTTTCCTTCTTTCTTCTCTCTCTTCTTCTAGTTGAACTCTCTTTCAACCTCTTGTGATTTTTGTTTCACAGTACCACAAGGCTTCTATGCCTCATCAATAGGTGCATTAATCAATATTTTTGCATAAGCCTCAAGAATCTGTGCATCCACCTCATAGTCCATTTCCTCAATCCAAAACTTCTGGGGCTTAACCACTTCCATAAGTGTTTCATCCTTCTTCACCATGAAGCATATGTTAGTTGAATATTTTTCTATAATATGCTTAGGAACCCTTTCCCTAGACTTCATAGATTTCTAGAATGCTTTGAAATATCCCCATATTTTATCATCTCTCTGACTGCCTAAAGTAGCAATTATCTCTTTCAATTGTCTCCCTACTGGGATGTCAAATGCCCATTACCTTTTACCGAAACCGAGTGTATCATTCATAAAAATAATATTAAGCAAACTCTTAAGTTGCCATACCAAAAGGTTCCCTTCTTTTCTCCCTTAATCCTTCCTAGGTTTATTAATAACTCATCTAACATCCAACCGCATAGATCCAATTTCACATTTTCTCTCATCATTTTGTATGCAACAAAAATGCAGGAACTGGAAACAAAATTCAGATGGTTTGACTGAGTTACCTTATACTCGATGACCACACTACCGAATCTGATGTTCGTGTTGGTAATGGTGCTTATTCTCATAGATCTCCTATCAGATGTTGCACTGGTGATTTTGTTCACATAATCATTTCAAAACCTTTTTATCTGGATGTTTCCCAACCGATGGTAAACCAGTGATTGCCCTAATGACTTCCTTGGTGATCTTGTAAGGTGTATCCAATTAGATAAACTCCTCATGTACTCTTCTCAAAACATACCTAATTATCTCATCTTTAAATTCTGGGATGTCCAGAATGTCGGTAAACCCTAAGTCTTCAATGTGCTTGTATGCCAGTTTGATCTTTCTAGATTCTCCCATCAACTTGCTCATGTACATGCCCTTTATTTCAAATGTTCCCAAGTCCTCAATGTGACAATGTATGTATGACCTAACATCTTCAACATTGACAACTCCCTCCAGAACATGCGAAAATGTTCCAACCAAATCTTCTAGGGTAGCCACATGCGAATACCGCTTGAAAATTGGCCTGGGGTGGTCGTTGACCTCTAATACAGTCAGATTTGCAACAAAGATAGGAATAGATGATGATCTTGCTTCCATGTTTTAAAGATAAATACCTATTGATCACTTTCGGTGAAAACCCTTAACAAATTCTTCCAGTCATCAGTGAAATTGCTCAAGAAGAAATCTGTTTGCTCTGAAATGCCTTGATCGCTATTAGTCTCTCTTAATCACTCTGAAATCGCTCTGAATGCAAGGTGATCAATAATGAGGTGAATTCAACCTTTTAACCTCTGAGAAAAACCCTAATCTTCTATTAACATAAATGACTACCGGAAAGATACCAGATCTTGAACATAACATACCCATGCCGGATAAGCATCTCCAATGTATGGAACATCTTCCAGATCCTCTTCCCGGGGCATATGCAACATCTTCATGAATCCAATATGAATAAAGTCTCAAACTAATCTATTGATGCATATTGTTATTGTCTAAGCAAACACATTTTGTTTCCTATCACATTTGAAGCAGTTTGTCATTGAATTAAATTGTTTTTTTATTAATACATAAATGTCCTATCATTGTTGCCTTGTTATTTATTTACAATTGCTTGTGAGTTTTTGTTAATTTGGTGACTAGCAAGGCATGCCACGAATTTTGTAAAGAAAAGCATCCTAAAGGGGAGTAAAATATCAAGGAAATAAAATACAACTAAAAAAATCTTTAGATCCATAATACATGAGCAACCTCATCTCATATGAAGAAACCCTTGAAAGACTCAAGAAATGAGACCAAGCATGTCGACATAAAAGTCACATGAGTTAGCTATTCAATGAAAGTAACCATCAAGGAAAAACTCTAAAAGCAAGGAATCCTTTCACAAATAAAGTAAAAAAAAATGAATAGAAATAAAAGAGATATGTGCAACCTCTATTGAGGTGAAAGTATGTCTCAAGAAACCATAATGATGTGGAGTCCAATTATTATTTATTAGTACTACATTTCATAGCTCTAATGTTTCAAAGAGCCATATCACTCGAAGATGCCAACTCAATGATCTCAAAATATTCACGTAGACTATCTATTGTGAAGTTGGATAATTTTCTACCTAAATAATTAGCTTCCTAAAAATAATGTTGACACTCAAATGATTTAAAATTATCAAGAAAATTCCAAGTCATTGTAATACATTATTCAGCTGATACTTCTAATAGAATTATTCATGAACATCGAATCACCTTAAATGTGTATATTCATAGTTTTCTACTAACTATCAATTTCCAAGCCTGGAACCTAAGGCCTATATATTTGTTTTGTTATTGAAACCAACAAACAATTTTTTGAAAACAATAGCAATAACCTTACCACTCAAATCCCTTAAAACACATTTCTCCTCAAACGAGCCTAGATTAGCTATTTAAATGCCATTTTGATAAAATTTAAGAGATGGAAAAAACACTTGGCATGAACTTGATAAGCTCTTGAAATATTACCTTGAATAGCTCTATAAAAAGAATGCATTTGAAAATAGTGATCCCAAGAAGTAAATTTTTATTTAGCTTGAGATTGGTTAATAGCATGCAAGATTACTATTTCACATATTAATAAATCTAGCTTATGAAGAACAAGTTGAAGTGCATTAGAAAATCCTCAAAACATTTAAGCTAGATGTGTTAGAGAGAGAGAGAGAGAGATCTTTTATATATTTCCAAAGGTGTGGTTCTTGTGGAGAATCGAGAAACTAATATATAATTGAAGGATGGTTTTGGGAAAGACACCTTTCTAAATGAAGATAAGGACAAAACAATCACCACATTTGTAAGAAAAATTGAAATTAACTAGAAGGTGGCCCATAGTCTCAAATTGCTCACAACATAGAACACTCTTATAATCACTTTCTATCCCAAATTTGTGGCTATGTGTGACTCATGAGAATATTAAAGGGGAGATAACCAAGAAAATTCACTCACTTATGTATACATATCTTGTCCTAGTAAAGACACATGGGCCAATCAATAGAGAGAAGAGAGATTGACTAACTAAAATGTTCTTGCTTAACAAAATGCCTCCCACTATTCGAGTCCATCCACCATCTCCAAGAAAAATATTCTTCTTTGTGATAACTCCTTTATTAGAATGAACTTTTCTCAAGCAAGAAAGGGTAATCCATTAAGTCATTCCAGCAAAGCATATGTATGTTATTGTGTAGGGGAAAAAGCGAGACTAGGTTAACATGCCCTAATCCTACCTTTTGACACACATTACGGAATACGAAAGAGCCTAGAGATATCGCACAATTGGCTACTTCTTTTTTGTGAAAGAGAGAGCCACGGGATATCTATTAGGATTTCTATTCCCTTGTTGAAATTGAAAGATAAAATGATGCAAGTTCAAGTCCTAATCCCAAAATGCAAATATGAACTAATAACAAGATTGCAGAATTGAGATTAAACAATGAACAGCTGTAAATACAAGGATGAAAGAAGAATGCAGGTGCGTACCCGGAGTTAAAATATGACTGAAAATGTTCGGGACGGGGGCACGGGCGCCACTGTCCTGATTCTGCCCCTGAAACTGCTCCGGAAACTGCTGTTTTTGCACTTTGGAAAAAGCTGTCAAAAATGCTGAAAATGTTGTCGGACCAGGGCGCCCAGCGCCCCTGTCCCAGGGACCAGGGCACCCAGTAGGGACCAGGGCGCCCAGAAGGGACCAGGGCGCCCAGCGCCCCTGTCCTGGCAGGACCAGGGCGCCCCACGCCCCTGTCTTGGTCTTTTTCTCTGAAATTTGGTGGGAAGGTCGGTCTCAGTCTGCTTCTTCCGGATCTGCAACCTACGGCATCGTCCGAGTCCCGAAACTTGCAATAATATCTGAAAAGGGGAAGGGGCAGCTATATAGGGTTTTGCCTTAGTCAAACCCCCACTTCGGTGATTTCCACCTCCACGAATAGCCAAGTTGTTTTGTAAAATGTATTGTGTGTGTAGACCTAGTGTGTGTGCAAGGTCCAAAATGCAAGAAAGCAAACTAGAGCAACCTAGAAAGTAAACCCTAATTGCTTGTAAATGATGATACAAATGCTCTAAATCAAGATGCAATGTGATCTAAAGCATGAATAAATGATATATCAAAGCTTATGTAAGGACATGAAAACAATATGAAATCATACCCAACCCTCAAGGGAGGAGTACAAGCCAATCTTCAGTCGGTAATCTCCTATTGTTCTTCAATGTCTTCCAAGCCCTAAATGGATGAATGAATGAATTTGATAGATGCTTGATAGAGTGATGTTGAATGTTGTTGAAGTCTCCAAAGATTTGCTCTTTCGCTGCCTATGAAGTTCCTGGAAACCAAAAATCCGATCCCTTCAAATGAGGAAAGAGAGCTTTTATGTATGAAACCCTAGGTCATAAATTCATATTTTGGCCGACCTAGAGATTGAATATCCCGCCAATTTCTTGGGGTTAAGCTTTATTTTATGATTGGATCGTGCTCCCAAAATCTCGGGAAAAATGTCTGGGACCATGTTGCACGAGCGCCATGGTCCCGACAACTTTTCACCAAATTTTCAGGGCCGTCAGATATGATGATTTTAGAGAGAATCCCAAAGTTACAGGTGATTTCGAGATGTTTTGACCCCCGAAATCAAGCCCCCAAGTTCAAAATAGGACCTAATTAGGGTTTTTGATTAAATGATGTATAGGAGGAATAAAATGAAAAGGGCACACTTTAATGAAAGGGCCCAACTTTATGATATGGGAGATGATAAAATAGGACCTTAGACCTAATTAATTTAATTAATTAAGTGCTAAAGGGGAAATGCAATGCAAAATGCAAAATGCGCCAAGGCGGGTGCTAAACTAGGTGTGAAATTGTACCACCCTAGCAAGTGCGTACAATTTACGACGCTACAGTTATTAACCCATGGTCTATTCTTAAATTAATTGTTTTAGTCTTCAACTACCCTAGAATTAGAAATAAAAGTTTTAGCCTCAAGAAATTTGTTGTATATTCATTTAATGGATTAGACTAGAAGATATTTTTTTTGTCATTATGAACCACCCAAAATAGACATGAGATTAGAATTAGCACTTTTTTTCTATTGCGAACCACCCAAAAAAGTCACGAGGTTAGAATATCCCTACAATAAATAATGAAATTTCACATATATGAGCTACTGGGTAGAAATGAAGATTCAAGATTTATTATAGTCTTTATAATCAAGATATTTATTTTTTTTGCAAGAATTTATGTCATTTTAAATTTGGAAAGGAGAACATAGCCCAAGCTAGCTTAGCACTAAGTATAATATCTTGAAAATGGATTT
Source organism: Cryptomeria japonica (assembly GCF_030272615.1). Taxonomy (NCBI): domain Eukaryota; kingdom Viridiplantae; phylum Streptophyta; class Pinopsida; order Cupressales; family Cupressaceae; genus Cryptomeria; species Cryptomeria japonica. The sequence continues at coordinate 325,335,187 of NC_081415.1, forward strand.
TATGAATACCTCTATTTCCAAACACTTTAGGCTTAAACACCTTGTCCTAGTAGGACTACAATCTTTTTATTTTTATCTTGAAGTATCTCATAAAAAGGAACAAAAAAATTTATCAATGGCATGAACAAACTTTGTTGAAATAGACAAATACATCATGTCAATAGATACCATGGAAAGGGCCAATTTAATTAGGACCCTACCTGCCGAAGCACTCAATTTTTGAGGGAGAAAGTTATGACTGAATAGAAGAAACATTTCCCAAAAAAATAATTTGTTTGAGCCATAACATATAGGGATGCCAAGATATTTTCTTGGTAGTTAAAGAAAAATATATGTTATTTTATTACAAACATGGAAACTTTGAATTTTTATAAAAGAAGTTAAGATCAATAGATGCAAAAATATCTCATGCCTCCAAAATTAAAATATTTTATTAATAGCTCTAAAAATTGTTCAAAATTACAATTCAATAAACAAAAGTTAAAACCATCTATATTTTGTATCAAATTTTACATTTTATATCACAATGTGAATGTCATGACAACTTTACACAAGAAAAAAGAAAAAGAAATGGTAATGACAAAAAAAAGAAATAGTAAAGTGTCTTGTTATAAGTTTTCAAAAATGTTAATAACATATGGATTGAAAAATAGTGTGAGAAAGAACAAGAGCCACAAAAAAAGTAAATACAATCTATAGTCAAGAAAACAAGGCTTTAGTGGCAATGGAGAGTTGTTGGTTACACAAATATATTTTTAGCTAATATATTACATGATGTTATAGTTATTTGTTGATATTAGTGTGGCTTCTTAACAATTGTTATTGGTCTTGCAAATTTTGAGTTATTAAAAAATGTAAATGAGTTTTAGATTGCAAAGTGTATAAAGACATCTTTTAACAATTTATTTAACAAAGAGGAATTAAAAAAATCATTATCAAATTGAAAACTAGAAAATTAACATTTCACAAAGCAAAAACAATTGATTCTATTGTTCCATATATACCAAATTTGATATTGTAAAATCTTGTATTCTATTCCATTGTATTCTATTCTTTATAATTTGAAGTTTATAGTATTAATGTTCCACATTCTTATATGAACTTAATTGTTTTCACCCCACTTAAAATGTCAAAATGCTTTACCCCTCATGCCACGTTTGTAATGAATGAATGAATGAGTTTTAATGACGTCCAAAACCACCAGTCTATGGGTCTAAGAGTATTATTGTTAACAAATTTCAATTATATAGAGTTAGTCAGACACAAATCTAGTGAAGAGGTGTCCACCTTGGTTGAGTTATGCTTAAGATACACATTTTTTCATTACAAGGTGTCATATATGAGAAAGTGGATGGTGTTGCCATGGGTTCCCACCTTTCTCCTATTATTGCCAACTTATACATGGAAAAATTTGAAGAAACTGCCCTTCACTCTTTCCTGATCAAACCAAAATGGTGGAAGTAGTATGTAGACAACACCAACATTTGTTGGCCTCATGGGCTAGATAAGTTAAAATAATTCTAAACTCACCTCAATAGCATAGCTCCTTGTATCTCCTTCACTAAGGAGCTTGAATCGAGCAACCAAATTCCTTTTCTTGACATCTTCCTCATTAAAAAACCTGACAACTCCATTGGGTGTCGGGTGTTTAGGAAATTTACTCACAGTGATATTTATCTCCACTCCACTTCCTACCACCATCCTAGTCAAAAAATTGGGGTTCTTAAAACTCTAACCACAAGAGCCTATTGGATTTGTGATGAAGAAAAATTAGACCATGAGTTTACCCACCTTCACAAAGTCTTCAGAATGAATGGGTACTCTAGCAAACAAATCTCAAGGGCTCTCAACCAAACCAAATTCCATTTATTTTCTAAAACCAAACCCACATAACATCTAAACCCTCCCACCACCACCTTTCTTTTTATTAATGTCATCTCCTAAAAAATCTCTAAGATCCTTCTCAAAAGGAATAGGTTGTGTCTTCAAACCCTTCTCTACCTTGAAACACCATATCCACTCCCTTAAAGACCCAAGATACATCCTTCTTAACTCAGGAGTTTATAAGGTTGTATGTTCTTGTGGTGCTCCTTATATAGGTGAAATAGATTGTTCTTTCTCCATTAGAAACAAAGAGCATAGTATTGACATTAAGCACGATCGTACCCTCAAATCTGCCCTCGTGGACCACTCCTTTTCGACCAAGCACCACATTAGTTTAGAAAGTGCTCAAGTTTTATGTAAAGAATACAACTTCTTCAAATGCAAACTCAAGGAAGCCATCTAAATTATCAATCATCCCTTGAACCTTAATCATGACGAAGGGTGGAGTTTGAGTCATTCTTGGTAACCCTTATTAGCTCTCCTTAGAAATTAGCCTACTCACTCTTGACCGCCCCTTGTCTCTTCCACCCCTTCATTTTAATTGTCGCGTGTTGCCTTCCCTTCTTCCCATTTCTCATTCCTTCCATTTCTTTTCTTCTCCTTCCTTTTTTGCCTTAGCTTTCCATTGAGTCCACTTGAGTTTCTTGTCCTATCTTTCCCAGACATCTTTTTGTGTTTTTTTCGATGCCTTGTTTTAGTTTCCTTTCCTCCTTTATTTGTGTTTTTTGTTTTGTATTATTATTATTATTTATTATTATTACTTCTTTTCTTTTATCAATCATATTTTAATTTTTAGTATCAATTATTTTTCTCATTATTATTATCATTACTATTATTATTGGTTGTTGTTTTTAGTATTAATTATTATTGTTATTATTATTATATTTTTATAATATTATTATTACTTCTTTTCTTTTTACAATCCTATTTTACTTTTTGGTATATATTATTATTGTTGTTATTAATATCATTACTATTATTTATGTTTTTGTTTTTTAGCATTAATTATTTTATACTATTATTATTAAAAAAATTACTTCTCAATTTCTTTTATCATTCCTACGTTATTTATTATTATTAGTATTCCTTTCTTTTATCAATCTTTTCTATTTCATTTGTTTCTTAATTATTACCCTTTGGGGATATTGATTTCCGTTTATTTTCCTCGCCTTCTTTTTTAATATTTTTGTCCATTTTACTAGATTTGATTCTAATTTTTAGTTTTGTTTGTATTATTTATTTTCTTATTTTTTATTTATCTAAGCTTTATCCTTTACATTTTGTTTTATCTTTCATTCTCCATAGCTTTCAATTTATTGTAGATATTGTTGAGGTTAAAGTTGAACTCCAAAGAAATGTCTTGAAACTTGTTAGTCTAATCATAAAATATAAAAAGGAAAGCTACAGGAAACTTAACTTCAACCAATGAAGTAACATGAGGTAAATGAAATAAACAAGATTATACCTTCCATGATTTACACCTCATTGTGTCCTAGCTCCACAGTTCCTAGTTGCAGATGATTTGCTCTCAGATAAGAACTGGTAGCTTCCAAGATGGCATATGAAGAATGGACTGATAGTTAACCGATACTATGATATGCATATGCAAATGATTTAAACTAACATGATATTAAGCTATGATAAGAATTCTAAAATTGATAATTTCTTCAAACTCAAACAAACTAATGTAAGATGAAAACTCCTAGAATGACTATATGATTAGCTATTAGTCTATTAGTTTCAAAATGGCTTGGGAGACCTCTTTTTATAGATTTTTGAGTGCATGATCTTAGGTGGTAGAGATAAACGATGATGATCAAATCTTGCGAATTGGATGGCTATGAGCAAGAAGTTGAAGGTTGAGAGAAAGAGGGAAGGAGAAGAAAAGTGTCACTCATCTCACCTTGATTGAATTGAAGACTTAAGAGGATATAAGATAGTTAGAAAATATGTAGGAATTAGAGGGCAAGTGGACTTAAGTCCTCCTAAGATATAGGGATGTTGGAGAGAATATAGAAGAAAGTTAGGAAATATGTGTACGTACACAATATTTCATTTATTTTGGAAGTTGGAGATAAGTGGCTAATAAATGATTTAATTTAATTTTATTTTATTGAATTAATTTAGCCACATGATGGATGAGTTGGAAAAGAAGAAGTGATGTGGAGAATGAAAGGTGAGTTGGAAAAGGGATTAAATAATTAAGAAATTATTTAATTAATGAGACAATAGGATAGTAGATAGAGGAATAATTAAATATTAGATATTTAATTAATTGATTAGAAGAAAAGGATATAAAGAATTAATTCATAAAATATTTCAATTAAGTTAATTAATAGAAGGACATGAAATGAATTAAATATATTAATCTTTTCAAATTAACTATTTAATAGAAGAATATTTATTTAATTGCTCATAGCCAATTTTGTGTGTATACATTTTGCCCCTTTTTGAAATGATGTTGAGACAACATTATTTCAAAGATTAAATCAAGTCTCGATAATGCACTTGATGGAGATAATAATCCTGATTGTGTGCCCCCTCGGGAGATTGATCGTGAAATTGTTTGAAATAATTGAATGATTAATTTCATGATAATTAAAAAGGTCCCTCAATTAAATTCATTTTTGAAAAATAAATAAAATTGCCCCACTTAAAAACATTAATTACCCTTTCAAATGGTAATTATAAAATTAACCTAGGTTAATTTTATCCTCATTTGCATCCTTGTCAACTTGTGGAGTGAAAAGAATTGTCTTGCTGAGCTATCAAAATGGTGATTCCGTTTGAGAGTCATCAATTTGAGCGTGTACGACGATATCAATGGCCTCCTGAGTATGGCCCACCGGTATATACCTTATCTCGAGCTTGTATGTAACTTTTCGTACAAATTTCCATGTTTTCAGCACGTGTTAGGCTATTTTGGATTTTTTACAATTTTCGTCATTGCATTTTAGTACTTTTGCCTCATAGTTTAGCGTATATACATCATATGTTAGTGCTTATACTAGTTTAGCATTTTTACCTTGTATGTTCACACTTTCATTGCAAATATTAACACATACAATAGTTTATCGCTTTTGTTTGGTGTGTTCACATTTTTGTTGAAAGGGTTAGCCCTTTTGTTTAATTTCGTGCATTTGTTTTGTTTGTTAGCACTTTCGTCGAAAAGATTAGCACTTTTGTTTGATTTCTCACTTTTTCTTAATAGAACATTGCATTTGTTTTGAGGGATAGCGCTTTTGGTTAAGATGAATTTTTTTGATTTTGAGTATGTTAAAATTCAGTCAGATGATTTGATTTAGAATGTGCGAATTTGATTGATAAGTATTCAATTAATGTCTGATTGATAAGGATTTTTAAAAAATTGATTGATAGGATAAATGATTGATTGATGATTTGATTGTAGATTAGCTCTAAGAGACCAAGTCAGCCTCTAATAAAGAACTTGATAGAGTTAATTGAACTCAGTGATTGATAGAAAACAATAATTGATCATTTAAAAGTTGGTTTGATAGCCTAATTTTCTTTGTAGAAAAGATTTACCGATTATTGATGTGATTGATTGTTTGTTTGATAGATTGATAGATTAGTGATCTCTTAGATTTGATAGATAGATGATTGATAGAGATCAAATTCTCTTGTTAAACAGGAGAATCTTTATGTTCTCCAGTGTTGGGAAAAATTCCCGGCCATGCACCATTTAGTGCTCGAGCTTACACAGGATGAGATTAGACACATAGATTCCTACGAATTATGCCATTTGTTATACATGTCTGATATTACCCATAATAGGGGTTTGTTGACTGCCTTAGCAGAGAGATGGCATAGCGAGCATAACACTTTCCACCTACCCACTAGTGAGATTAGTGTTACACTTGAGGATGTCTATAGGATTATACACATCCCTGTGACTAGCAAGTTAGTCTAGAATGATTTTCAGGATCTTGGAGGGACAGAGGCTTGCAGAGCCATGTTCGGTGATGAGAGAATTTCTAGAGGAGAGATCCAATGGGAGGATATGATTATGTACTACGAGACTCTCCTAGTTATTATTGTAGGATTGATTGGCAGATTCATCTGCCCAAATAGGAGATCTTGAGGTTTCATTGTTGGTTGGGCTGGGATCTTACAGAGTATGATGTAACATCAGACTCAATATGTGTGGGGTGTTTGTATGCTTTCTCACTTATATCATGATCTTCATCAGGTTGTCTATGATGACAGTGCTAGTCTATCTACTGGATGCACACTTTTACAAATTTGGTGTTGGGAGCACATTGTTGTTACCCAGCCTATTCATCATAGAGTTCGTGGTGATAGGCAACCATATGTCTTTTTATATGCAGGTATCCTTACTCAGCCTAAGCTGGGTAAGATGAAGTATTGGCACTAGGTTTTGGATTCATTGGATAGCATCATTTTGGAGATCCTATATCCACTGTGATCCATGGATGAATGATGTACAAACATTACCATATATTTTGTAGAGTAGATATTTGATTGGTCGTACTCCATACATTGTTGAGTGACAATTGATTGGTTGCATTTTAAGACAATTTGGGATTATTCAACACATGCCTACTGGTGTCACCATGTATGCACTATGATACAAGGATAGGCAAGATTGGGGACCTTCTTTATCTTTTGAGATAGTACGCTTAGAGTTTTTGGCTACTCCTATGGCTGCTTATGATTTGAGATTACACATTTTGGATCCTAGGGTCACTGTGGATTATGCTCAGTACATGCTTGCACACTCTTTTCCTCATATCATTGATCCAATAGACCCTCCTCCCAGCTCAGGAGATGAGGAGGATGATTCTAATGATCCCATCATTAGGAGATAGAGATGGAGGTGAGAGCTTAGAGATTCTTGAGAGGCCAGAGGGGATGAGGGGGATGAGGGAGGAGATGGAGGTGATAGGAGACCTGGGTAGAGAGGACGTCGATTGAGAGTCCATGGAGGACCTTTTAGACTAATTGGCAGGGTTGGGAGATCACTTCCCATGGGAGGGAGAGATGCAGGACAGATTGGGAGGATATAGATAGGGCAAAGATGAGAGCAGTGAGAGGATTACCCTCTCCAGGAGGAAGCATGAGTACTAGATTGGATAGGGACCGAGGGAGAGGGATTGATTTTGGTCAGATTTATTCAAATATTGGGGTTATTGTAGCTCAGGGAGGAGGGGATGAGGGGGAGGAGGAATCAGAGGATCATGTTCCTCTCATTAGATGATGGGTCTTAAGGGCTACCTGGGTTGGGACTCCAATAGGTGGAGAGGGAGGTGGGGATGTGGGGATGCAGGATGCACCTCAATAGGATGTGCCAGAGTAGGAGACCCTGGATGATCTTAGAGCACAGATAGATCATCTTAGGGCATAGGTGCAGACACTTATGACAGAGAGAGATAGGGTTGTTAGGAGATAGCAGGATACTCAAGCCCTACTTGATCACATTCAGTAGGTTGGATTTGGCACTCTCTCAGCCGATACTGTTAGAGCATTATTTCAAGCTGGGAAGGAGACAACACACTAGTGATGACTATATGAGGATTTATTCTCAGATATCTAGAGAGAAAGGAGCTATAAAACTATTGTGAGGATGGCTACCAACAATGGTGGGGTTATGGGACCTCCTCAGAGGAGTGGAGATTGGGGGGGGACAGCCGTGTGGAGGATCTTCTCGCCCACAACCACACAGATAGACAGATTCAGGTGGTAGTGGCATAGGACAACCTTGACTTGTAGATGTGATTTACATTAATGAGGCACTGCATTTTATTATTGATTTGATATCATTGTATACTTGGATTTTTATTTTATTTTTGATAATCTATATGCAGACATGGACTTTATATGATGATGATGATTCATGATTTATTATGCATGCTACTTTGATGATGATGATCTATATACTTCATGATTCATATATGCAGTGATTAGATGGATGCAGATTTGATGATCTTCTCTATCCTTTATTTTCATGATGATGATGATGATGTTCTATATGCCTTGATGATACTGATCTATATGATGCGATGATTATGAAATGAAAATACATTTTACTTTTTATTTTGATGATCATGGATGCAAATGAAAATGATTCTATAATGCTTTACTTAAATGATGCAAATGCAATGATCTATATGAAAATGCTTCTAATGATAACGTATGAATGTTAATTTATTTACTCTTGATGTGTATGCATATGATGAAATGATTCTATGAAATGATCTACATGAAATGTATTTGATTTTTATTTTGAATGCATTTTGATAGTTATTGATGTAAATGAAAATGATAGTAACCGATATGTTTAATTAGAATCATGTGATGAGTACCTATATGATGATGCATATGCTTATATTAATGAGATGAAATTGTGATGTTTATAGATGTGATGAGATGATCATAATGAGATTCTTATAATGATATGATAAATAAATTTGTGCAAAAGATGCAATTAAAATTACCTTAATGAATGAAATGGAGCAATTAAATGCAAAATGTTAATGAACTTTATGCAATTATTAATGATATAATACAAATGATTAATGAAATGCACTTAATGCAAACTAATAAAATTCAAATGATTATGATTAAATGCAACTAATGAAATAAATGATAATAACTAATATGTAAACCTAATGATCCTAAAGATAAATGACACTAATATGATCAAATGCAATTTGTTTTTGGTTTAGTCCAAGTATACTCAATCCTTATTTTGATTGTTGATCTCTGAATGGAATGAAATTCTTATAATGAAACTGGCAATGAATGCTTATAATGCAGATGAATAATGAGATAATCTAAAATGATCTAACTAAAATGATACTTCCATTCTTCATATGCTATCTTTGATACTTCTATTCTTCATATGCTCTCTTATGACAATGCTAATTGATTTCATCATTGAGCTTTAAAATGTTGTAAGAAAATACAAGCAACTTGACATAACAATTCAAGATGACTAGAGTATTTCTTACATGGACTTTGATATAGAAAGTTTTGTAGCGTCCTAAAATTGCGACACTTGCAATTTCGACCGCATTTGGGTCTTCACGATGGCGACGCAACACTGAACCTGAATGGAGACCCCGAAACTTGCTCACGACACTAAAAACTGCATTTTCTTGCACCCTGGCCTGAACCTCCTTTGCACCCTGCTGTCCCGGGAGGTGGGACCAAAGCACCCAGCACCCTGGTCCTTCAGGACTAGGGCGCCCAGCACCCTGGTCCCCCAGGACCATGGCACCCAGCGCCCTGGTCCCTGGCCCTATTTTGGGCCCGGTTTCCTATGGGGCTTTGGGTCCTTTTGTTTGCAATTTGGAAAATAAACTTTCCTGGTCGGCCTAAGGTCGGGAAAATTAGTCTTTTAACCCTAATTGGCAAGTATAAAAAATACTTTTCCTCTCCCATTTTGGAGGTCAAAAAGAAGAAGGACATATGTGTACAAGCGTGGAAACTATACTCAAGCATTCAAGCATTCAAGCATTCCTTCAAGCAATTGATCATTCTAAGTCTCCATTCAAGGCTAAGTGTTGCATTCAAGACAAGGATTCAACCATTGAGGAGGAGATCACTTACAACACATTACATGCTACAACATACAACATACAACAAACAACAACATCTATACCTTCGCATATAAGGATACAAACATCCTTACAACAAGGTATTAGTACTTGTTTTACATTACATTTACAGCATTTCTCATTTCTTGGTTAATTCCAAAACCGGGGTTTGACCTAAAGGCAAACCCCTAATCCCTATCCCCCCAATCATCTTCACTTTTCTGTGTGTAGGTTGCAGGTACGCGGCTGAAATTGAAGATCTGGAATCCTTGTGCAGAGACGAACAGATCCCCCTTCGTTTCACGGATTTTTCGGAGGACCGTGTGCACGCCGGGCGCCGTCATCCTGGCAACTTTTGCTCAAATTTGCAGGACAGAGCCGTATCAGCATTTTACTACTAATTCCAGGTCCGCAGCTTCATCCTATATCCCTATCTTAGTTTATAAGTGAATCTTTCTCACTTTCTATGCATTCCTAGCTTAATTCTTCTATCAACATTCTTTACAAAAGAGGGTAGCCTTGCTTTCTTAACCCTTGAAACTCATTTAGCATCCAATCTTGCATTGTGTGGGATTGGATCTTGTGGGTTTCAACCTCTCTTTTGAATGTAAAGTCTCCCAAGTGAAAACCATCAACTCTAGCAACCTCCCTTCTCTCTCCTCGGAGTTGGAAGAGGGGAGTGCAACTAGGGTTCGATCGCGACTATTTTCCGCTTTACATTTTGGTGAACCCGACATGAACATCCTTTCTGATTATTCATAGTTAGATTTGAAAATTGGATTCCTTGATTACATTTCCATGTTTGATCTTGTGCAAAATTTTAGAGGTTAATTGCATAAAAACCCTAAATTTTCTTTTTAAGTAATTAAAATTGTGAAATGTTTAATTGTTGATGCTTGTTTCAGATTTGCTCTTCTACTAAAAATTATCAATTCATATTTGTGCTTTAATTTTGAAAATTAAGCGGTTAAGTGTCAAAACCCTAATTTTTGAAACCCTCTTGATTCAACCTTTGTCTGACAATTTCACTGATCAAAACATTTCCAAATCAGCTGTAACTTTGGATTCCGCAATAAAATCACGATATCTTTCATCCCTGAAAATTTGGAAAAAAGTTGCGAGGACCGTGTGCACTCCGACCGCCATCGTCCCCGACATTTTTTCCGAAATTTCGGGAGCTAGATCTTATTGTATTTTCCTGCTAAAATCCAGAATTTTGGCTGATTTTATCAATTATAACACTTTCAAAATTACAGTCAAAGTTGGCCTTGTGATTGTTTGGTTTAAGGCTCCTAATTATTCAAAAATTGTTGAAATTGAAACTTTGTGTCCAAATTGTGTTCTTACTATCATAAATCCGAAAAGTGTGTTTGCATTCATTCGAAATTTTAGTGCTTTATTCAAATCCTTGCAATTTGTGACTTTTGAAATTAAGTGCTTAATTACAATAACTTTGATTTCCGCTTTCAAAATTGAATTTTGCATGAAATTGAGTCAATTTTTAAAATCCAAAACTTGCATTGCTTTTGGTATTCCCTCTAAAATCATAAAATTCAAAATTTCAGTTTCCCTCTCTTTTTCAAAATTCAAATTTTGCATTTTTCGACAATCTTGGTAGGGTTCAATTTTGAGATTGCAACTTTAATTTGGCCTATCTACAGATCATAAAATCACTCAATTTTTTCAGATTAGCTCTAAAATCATCATAACTTTCATCCCTGCAAATTTTGAAAAAAGTTGCAAGGACTGTGTGCACTCCGAGCGCCACGGTCCCGGACATTTTTTCTGAAATTTTGGGAGACTGTCGTGATTGCATTTAACAGCTTAAATCCAGAAGATTGGCTGGTTTTACTAAAAATTGCTACCTCTAAATTCAAAATCTTCTCTCCCTCTCTAGTGCATGAGTTTTACAACAATAAGCCCTACTTACACTATTCCCGTTAGACGAAGCCGTAGAATTAAGTCTTTCCGAGGTTTAACTACCGAGGAGATGGAACCTAATTTGAATAGCCTTTTTAACGAGGACATGGGTAATTCCTCTAATCCTCCCAATGATGAAGAAGCTCTCCATGAGGTTTCTGTAGAACAACTTTCAAAATTGGATAACCAATTTGATGATTTTCACCAATGGATGTCTCATGAGTATCCCGATAGTCAAGCTCTTCCTTTAATTGAGGGTCTAAAACATATGCTTCAAAGTGATAAGAATGGAATTGATATTTTGCGTGGTATTGCACACATTGTGGATTCGAATGTGATGCCTATGAAGAGTTGTGCTGAAACTTTAGGTTATACACAACCTCCTACACAAGTTAATCATTCTATTCCTCTGACAACTCCTATTGCTAGCATACCTACCTTTACATCAAACATAATGGCTACTTCTATACAAGACATTCCGCCTGTGATCACTAGTCATGGGGGCAATCCTTCTTCTTCAATTAACCCTCTTCCTTCATTCAATCCTACTTCTTCATTCATTCCTTCAATGAGTGTCCCTATTATATCTCCACAAATGAACATGACGCAAGGGGGCAATTCATTTAACCATTCCAATCCTCCTTGTAGTGTTCCTCCTGTCCAATCATCTCCTATGACTAACTATCATAGTGTCCCACCACCTTACTCTCTACCTTCTTTCAATAACATAACACCTCCATCACAATCTAACACATCTAATATGAATTCTTCAACTGAAGTGACCATTAACAATCTTGCACAAACTGTCTCTTCTTTACAGCAACAAATTGCCTCTATGAATCAATCTAAGTTTAGTGTGCCCACATTTGATGTTGCGAGCCCACTTTCTCTTGACATTGTCCGAGCTATTCCCCCTAAACATGTTGAAATTCCACATTTGGAGCTTTATAATGGTAAGGGTGATCCTCTAACACATGTTAAGACCTTTCAAACAATATGTACTGATTTTGCCTATGACCAAAGGTTGCTTGCAAAATTGTTTACTAGAACATTAAGAGATAAAGCCCTACAATGGTATTGCTCATTGCCTTCTTATTCTATCACTTCTTTCGAACAACTTGCAAATGCTTTCATTCAACAATTTCAAAACAATATAAGTCCTAAAGTTACTTTGATTGATTTAATGCATTGTAAACAAGGTGTTAAAGAAAAAGTGACCGATTTCATTGGTAGATATAAGCATTTGTATGCTCAAATTTCTTCTCCAGTGCCTGACAATGATATTCAAAGAATCTTTATTTCTAATTTACAAAAAGACATTAGAGAAAAACTCCTGTTTTCTGAGTTTACTTCTTTCCAACAGTTGTGTGCAACTCTTCATAATTATCAACTAACTGTGAGTCAAATGGAACAAGCGAATCCTATGGCTCTGAGTGATAAGGGTGATAGTAGTCAACAACCATTTGGGAAGTTTAAACCGAATAGAGAATCCATTAAATTCAATGAAAACATCATCAACAACCATGTGAATGCAGCATCAGGTGTGCCTCCTATTTCTAAGTTTTTCAAGAAAGAAAGAAAGTTTACTCCTTTGAATGAATCATTGCATAGTATTATGAATAAGTTATTGGAACAAAATGTGCTTACTCTTCCTCCTATAAGGCAAATAGATCCTGCAAAGATTAATTCACCCTATTTTGATAACAAATCTTTTTGTCAATTTCATCGTCAACCTGGGCATAATACTAAAAAATGTTTTGCTTTAAAGGGGAAAATTCAAGATTTGATTGATAATAATACTATCTCTGTTTCTGGAGTGAATGATAAAGGCAATACATCTGTAGCTCCTCCTAACCAAAATCTTCAGATTTTCACTGATCCATTGCCTTCTCATACCTCTAATGCGATTGATACTACTGCTTCCTCTGTCTCACCAGATGATCTTATGTCTATGACTCCGAATGTGATTAACTTTGTGGAGCAGCAGAAAATCCCTAAAGAACCTTCCATCACCTTTTATTCCAGTGAAACTATCAGGGCACCTGATGGTCCTTTATATATAGTTGCAAAAGTCAAGAATACACCTTGCTGTGGAGTGCTTATTGATCCTTCTTGCATGGTTAATGTCATTACTGAAGAATTTCTTTTTACTTTGCAATTGAATCAAGTGATCTATGATGAAACAAATGTGGTTGTGAAACTATTTGATGCATTTTCTTCTCCTGCAATTGGTTCTATTACATTACCTATTGAGGTCCATAACAAATCCCTTGATGTGGACTTTGCTATTATTCCATCGTCCGAACAATTTCGTGTGAAGCTAGGCTATCCTTGGCTATCTTCCATGAAAGCTATTGCTTCTCCTATCCACAAGTGTTTGAAATTTCCCCATAATGGCGAAGTTGTTACTGTCAATCATAGTCTCTTTAAACCAGCTGAAAGAACTTCTAGCGTTCCTATTGATTACTTTTGGCCTAAACAATTCCAATCTCTTCCTCCGCGAAGTGATCATCTTTTCAAATCTTATCAAAAGTGGAAAAAAGATATGATCCTATATCTAAGTGAACCTAGAACACCCAAACTTGACATTCCTATCATTCTTGAGAAGGAAGTTCTTCCTTTGAAAGATAAAACCAATGTCTTTCCTCAAGAAGATTCCCAACCCATTCCTATGGATGTGACTATGCCTATATCTAATAAACTTCCCAAAAGTAGACCTATACCTCCTCGTCATGATGGACTTGGTCTCCTTCCTAAACCAAATATTCCTCCCTTATATGGAGCAGTTCCTCCTCCTTCCTCTTATGGAGAGAAGAGACCTTCCTCTTCTCCTATTGTTCAACCTAAGAGACCTCAACCTAAACACCCAAGTGAAAAGGATGAGAACATTCCTCCTCCTCAATCTTCGCAACTTCCTACTAAGACTAGATGAAATCGTTCTGCACGTGAACGCTGATGAAAGCGTCATCTTAGAGCTCAGGCAGCTGCTTCTCAAACTTTGCAATCCCCAAAAACACCTTCAGCTAGTATTATTCCATTTTCTCCTCAACCGACGATTGAGCCGAAATCTCCTAAACATAAGATGCATGATGGTCTTGATCTTGTGCGAGTTAAAGATCCTATTTTTATAAATCTCGATGATGATATAGATGAAAATGTTATTCATGATGAAAATGTTACTCCCGTTCATTCTGATAGTGAATATGAATATGTTGATGTTGATAACCATTTATCTAATGAATTTTCTAAAGCACTTATCCTAGCTCCTAGACAAGAACACCGTGGCTTGGGATATGAACATAGCCCTTGTTTTGATCTTGTGATAGCTCCATCTGCTGTGTTGGATGTTCCTCCTCTAGCATGTTCCCTACCTTCCCGAAACATTGATCAGCAAGATCGGGGGGTAGATGACGTGCTAGACTAGTTCATTAGCATAGCAGATTCTCTCCCCCTCTCTTTTGTTACTTCTTCTATGTGTTATTCTCATTCTTCTATTTGTTGTCCTTAGTGTTGTCTACTTGAGGACGATGCAAAACATTGAGATCTCTTGGTCTCTCTCATGTTGACTCAAAAGACACATGTGTTCCCTTCTTCTAGGTGATCTTCCTTGATTGGGGAATGAAGAACAATTATGCATACATACATATGATATACATGAATTATCATACGGCATACTGACCCCAAGGAAAGCGAAGTCACCTTGTGCTTTGTGTTTTGTGTCTATTATCCTTGGGCTTATCTCACACTTGGGGGCTAAATCCTTGTGATAACATGCTCCTTTCTCATTTCTTATATGTATCACTACCTTAATGCAATCACCCCCGGTGAGGCGTGTGCGATCGCTTTAACATAGGGGGGCATACATCCCGTTCATATCTTTTCAAGATACTTGAAAATTTCTTGACAAATTTAGCTTTGCCTTGAAAAATTTTGATATCTTTCTTGCATGACTCATAGTGAGGGAAACTTACTATTGACAGTCATGGTTCTCCCTCGTGATCTTCACTTTTACTTTTTCAATCGAAGTCGTAAGATCCTTAGTCCACTGGGGGCTTGGTGTATCTTGCCTCCTTGACATGGTGAAAGTTTTTCAATGTTGTTTCCTTGTACTTTACCGGAAGTATGAGCGTACGCTTATACTCCCGCTAAAGTGGGGGCTAAATGTAGCGTCCTAAAATTGCGACACTTGCAATTTCGACCGCATTTGGGTCTTCACGATGGTGACACAACACTGAACCTGAATGGAGACCCCGAAACTTGCTCACGACACTAAAAACTGCATTTTCTTGCACCCTGGCCTGAACCTCCTTTGCACCCTGCTGTCCCGAGAGGTGGGACCAGAGCGCCCAGCGCCCTGGTCCTTCAGGACCAGGGTGCCCAGCGCCCTGGTCCCCCAGGACCATGGTGCCCAGCGCCCTGGTCCCTGGCCCTATTTTGGGCCCGATTTCCAATGGGGCTTCGGGTCCTTTTGTTTGCAATTTGGAAAATAAACTTTCTTGGTCGGCCTAAGGTCGGGAAAATCAGTCTTTTAACCCTAATTGGCAAGTATAAACACTACTTTTCCTCTCCCATTTTGGAGGTTGAAAAGAAGGACATATGTGTACAAGTGTGGAAACTATACTCAAGCATTCAAGAATTCCTTCAAGCAACTGATCATTCTAAGTCTCCATTCAAGGCTAAGTGTTGCATTCAAGACAAGGATTCAACCATTGAGGAGGAGATCACTTACAACACATTACATGCTACAACATACAACATACAACAAACAACAACATCTATACCTTCGCATATAAGGATACAAACATCCTTACAACAAGGTATTAGTACTTGTTTTACATTACATTTACAACATTTCTCATTTCTTGGTTAATTCCAAAACCGGGGTTTGACCTAAAGGAAAACCCCTAATCCCTAACCCCCCAATCATCTTCGCTTTTCTGTGTGTAGGTTGCAGGTACGCGGCTGAAATTGAAGATCTGGAATCCTTGTGCAGAGATGAACAGATCCCCCTTCATTTCGCGGATTTTTCGGAGGACCGTGTGCACGCCGGGCGCCATCGTCCTGGCAACTTTTGCTCAAATTTGCAGGACAGCGTCGTATCAGCATTTTACTGCTAATTCCAGGTCCGCAGCTTCATCCTATATCCCTATCTTAGTTTATAAGCGAATCTTTCTCACTTTCTATGCATTCCTAGCTTAATTCTTCTATCAACATTCTTTACAAAAGAGGGTAGCCTTGCTTTCTTAACCCTTGAAACTCATTTAGCATCCAACCTTGCATTGTGTGGGATTGGATCTTGTGGGTTTCAACCCCTCTTTTGAATGTAAAGTCTCCCAAGTGAAAACCATCAACCCTAGCAACCTCCCTTCTCTCTCCTCGGAGTTGGAAGAGGGGAGTGCAACTAGGGTTCGATCGCGACTATTTTCCGCTTTACAAGTTTATACAAGCAACTTGATATGATGAATCAAGATGACCTGAGTATTTCTTGCAGAACAAACAAGGATTATCTCCTTTCAAACATGACTTGGAACGCCCTCCTTGATATTTTGCCAATCATATCCTTATACAAGTACATACCTTAATAAGAGACAAACAAAAGTCAACAAACAAAGAAAATAATCATGCCCCATCATAGCTTCTCTAGTCATGGACATCCTTGAGTCACATAGAGTACATGACTAGCAATAAATCAAGATATAAACAATGAATCTTGTATGTCATACACATTTTCTCATGGTCATTAACTGATATAATCATTTTAATGAATGATCATTGATAATCCTTCATTACTTACTGGTTGATTCTTTGTTTTCTGAGTTTCACAATTTAGTTGTTACAAAATGCCTTGATCTTTGTTGTTTTGTTGCTCATTATCTATTTCAAAACCCTGGGTGTTTTGTTTTTTTATAAGTATTCCAAATGTTTTGGATTTTCAAAAATTTGAAAGATCACCTTAGAAAAAGGAATTAGGATTTTTCCCCCAGTGGAAACAAACTTTATTATGGATGTACGAAAAATGATCAAAATCCAAACCATGGTGGGATAAATGCAGATATGATTGATAAAATCCAAGACAATGACACACTAAGTGTGTCAAAGACATACTAAGTGTGTCAAAGACACACTAAGTGTGTCAAAGATTGATAATTGTTGATAAGTTGCATATTTCCTACTAAATGATTCAGAGAAATGAATGTGAAAGATGAAATGGATAAGCTAAGATAGATGGAAGAAATAGATGCACAAAGTGATCTCATAGATGGAAGAACTCACTTGTAGATAGCACCTGTTTACCAAGTTTTCACTATCTAAATTTATTGCATTTTTTTCATATTTGATTTTTTTCCTTCTGTTTTCGTTGTTTTATGCTTTTTGGGGATTTTCTGCTTTTCTGATTTTTACTGATGTTTTCAAGACTTTATATCTCAAGCATAGAAATTCTTGAGATGGATGGAATTTTTGGGCTCATCAAACCAATCACCTTTAGGGTTAGATAACTTGTATGCTCCTGAGCCATATGGTGCTACTATAACAAAAGGACCTAACTAGTTTGGTTCAAACTTTCCCTTCTTTTCTCAGTCTTGCTAATTTCTTGGACTCTCCCTTAGAACTAGATCTCCAATTTGAAAAATGTGTGGCTTAACTCTGTGATTATAATTTCTCGCCATTCTCTATTGATATGCCTTCAAATGATCTATAGCATTTAGGCGACATTCTTGAATCAGTTCAAGTTCTTGAAGTCTAGAGACTCATTGTTCTTCTTCTGGTATAAGACCTTTCAAGGAGACTCATAGAGAAGGTATCTCTACTTCTACTGGTAATATGGCTTTTGATCCATATACTAAGAAATATGGAGTTGCCTCTATTGGTGTGCGAATGCTGGTTCAGTATGCCCAAAGAGAAAGATTTAGTTGAATGTGCCAGTCTTTACCAGCTTCATTGACCATTTTCTTCAAGATTTTCAAGATTGTTTTATTTGATGACTCAGCTTGACCATTTCCCTATGGATAATATGGAGTAGAGAACCTATGCTGAATATGAAATTGCTCACATAGTTCCTTCATGTCTTGATTCTTAAATGGCCTCCCATTATTAGTGATAATGGTCATAGGGACTCCATAGCAACATATTATATAATTCAAGATGAATGATAATATTTTCTTTCCTATCACTTTCGTCAAAGGCACTGCTTCAGTCCACTTAGTGAAATACTCAGTAACAGTCAGAATGAACTTGTGTCCATTAGAGGATGAAGGGTTTATCTTACCTACCAAATTAAGACCCCATTGGGAGAATGGCCATGAGCCTGCCATAGGATGCAATTCTTGTGTTGGTGTGTGGATGAGATTCCCATGGATCTGGCATTGTTTGCATTTCCTAGCATATGTAAATGAATCTCTCTCCATAGTAGGCCAATAGTAACCCAAACGAATGAGTTTCTTAGCCAGTGTTAATCCACTTGAGTGCGTGCCACAAATACTTGTGTGGAATTTGTTAAGAACTTTCTCAAATTCTTCTCGTTCAAGACATCTCAATAAAGTGCTATCTAGACCTCGCCTATATAAGGTATCAACAATAATAGTATATCAGGATGACTGACAAATAAAATTTATTCTCTGATTGCAGAAAAGGTAAGGAGGAAGGATATTCTCTTTTAAGTATCGATAGGTTTGGCTATATAAAGATTGAATGGTTCCAAACATATGGAAAATCATGTCGGTATTCTGGGATTCAATGGTAGGATTCAAGATATCTTTCACCAGGAATTCATAGCATTGTTGATTCTCTTGATTCTGCAAAAGAGATGCTATTGTAGCCATTGCATCTGTTGCTTTGTTCTCATTTATTGGGATATGAGTGAATGGCATTTCTTCAAAATGCTCTTTAAATTCTTCAACCATTTAATAGCCATTTTGAGCCAAATAACCAATGCTTCATATTCTGCAGTATTGTTTGTGCATGGAAACCGCAGTCTATATGATTTTGGAATTGTGTGTCCCTGAGGTGTGATGAACAAGATTCCATCACCTGATCCATATTGTGTATAGGAGCCATCAAAATACAACTCCCAAAATTTTGTGCTTATTGTCAGAATGTTTGCATCAGGAAATTCAATGTACAATGGTGCATCGTCTTGTAAGGGTGCTTCAACCAATTGATCAGCATTGAATTGTCCTTTGATAGCTTTTTGATCAACATATTGTATATCAAACTCACTTAGTACCATAACCCATTTTGCCAATCTGCCTATCAAAGTTGACTTGCTCAACAAATACTTTAGTGGATCTATTTTTTCTATCAATTTCACAGAATGAGTTAGCATATAATGTCGCAATTTCTGAGTTGCAAACACTACTGCTAGGCATGTCTTCTCAATAGATGTATATTTCAATTTATATCCTACAAGTGTTTTGGTGATGTAGTACTCTACTATTTCTTTCCCTTCTTCATTATGTTGTACTAAGAGAGCTCCTAGTGAAACATTTGTTGATGAGATGTAAAATAATAATGGTTTTCCTTTGATTGGTGATACAAGTACTAGAGGATTTACCAAATATTCTTTGATTTGCAGAAAAGATTCCTCACACTTTTGATACCACTTGTATGGAACATTCTTGTGTAAAAAATGAGTGAATGGGTGACATCTATCTGCTAATTGAGAGATAAATCTTCTAATTGATTGAAATCTCCCTTGTAGAGAATGCAATTGACTCATGTTCCTCGACGACTCCATTTCCATGATAGCTTTGACCTTTTCTAGATCTAATTCAATTCCACGAGCTGATATAATGTACCCAAGAAGTTTTTGAGAGGTTACTCCAAATGCACATTTCTTTGGATTCAATCTTAACTAATATTGTTTGATCCTGTCAAAGATCTTTCCCAAGATGTTCAAATGTTCTTTCCTTGTATGATATTTTGCAAGTATGTCATCTACATAATATTCCATAAATATATGCATCATATCATTAAAAATTATTGTCATGGCTCTCTGATAAGTTTCTCCTGCATCCTTAAGCCCAAATGGCATAGCATTCTAGCAGTAAGTACCCCATGCATAGGTGAATGTTGTCTTTTCTTGATCTTTAGGGGTGATTCTTATTTGATTGTACCCTAAGAATCCATCCATTAATGAAAAAATCTCATGTCCTACTGCTAAGTCTACAATTATATCAATGTTGGGCAGTGGGAAATCATCTTTGGGACATGCTTTGTTCAAATCCCTAAAGTTAGTGCAAACTCTTATGCTTTTATCTAGCTTTGACACTGGCACAATGCTTGAGACCCATTTTGGAGAGGCAATAGGTCTTATGAAACCCACATCTAATAACTTCTTTATCTCAACTTTAACAAGAAGAGTGATTTGTGGATGCATTTTTCTTAGATTTTGCTTAACTAGTTTTGCTTTTGGATCCACATTGAGATGATGCGTGATAAGATCTATATTAAGTCCTCGCATGTCTACATAGGACCAAGAAAAAATTATTTGCCTTTGTTCGAATAATTCTATGTATTCTTTCCTCTCTTCATCTGATAATGATTCAGTGGGATGAAGGACCTTGGGATCCTTTGATGTACCAATATTTATTGCTTATGTTGGCTCTATTAAAATTGCAGATCTCTCTTGAAAATATATAGGGAGGGTATCAAAATTTCCATCTTCTGGCACCTCAAAGAGGTTTTCACCATTAGATACGTCCTTTATTTTTCCTCTTGACTGATCTAGTGTTGCCATGAGATGGTTTTTAGCACTAGGTCTTTTTCCTTGTTTTATTTCAATTTTATGACTAGAAAGTTTGGCATTCTCTTGACTGCAAGAAGAATTACTCGATTTCATGGTGGAAGATATCTTAGGTGTTATGGGTTTGATAGCATTAAGATATACGACTAAATCATGATCATTGGAAAAGACATCCAAATCAGGGTTTTCTAATTTATCCCAATCAATCAGTTCTAGGTGAAGTGGGGGTAAGTCATAGTCATCGTCATTGTTGGGTGTTTCAAGGTTCATGATGTAATAGTCATTGTTTGGTGTAGATTAGGTAATTTCAGAGATAGATATTTCTTGAGGATAGTCTCTCCCAAGTGCTCTCCAATCAGCTCTAACGAAATCAGGATTAGTATTTTGTGATTCAAAATCAAGTGACTCATCATCTAACGTTTGTCCCTCAAATGAATGGATTATATCAACACATACATATTTGATACTACAGGTTCCTTCTTGATTAATTTCAATAGATTCATTTGTATCTTGAAGGTGGCATATTTGTGCACATGATATAGAGGATTCTTTTGTTATCTTCTTTACGCTTTCGAACTTAGCTTCTTCTGGACTAATAGTTAATCCTGCTTGACTATCTATTAGTTCTTCTATTGTTCTTCCATACCTTGGTATTTATTGCTCAACATTTGATAAAGATGCGATATTTTTTTGATCTTGTGATGATTGATCAATAACAGTTTGTGTTTCTTGTGGTGTTACTTCTTGTTCTTTTTCATCCTCTTTCCTTTGTTGTTTTGCATATACCTCTTTCCTCTAAATTTTTATTTCTTCTTATCTTCTTTCCAATTATCCTATTTGTTTTGTGAAAGATGAGTCTTCATTTGTAATAGCTGCATGTTCTTCATCCTTTTCTTCACTTGATACACCAGATGATAGATCTAGACCCCATTCATATTAGTTTCAATATGTTCTGAACCATTGTCTAGAATCACACCACTATATCTAACATGAATGTTATATGGTGAGAAAAGTTCTTTGATTTTGGCCATTTTTTCTTTCACTGCTTCTAGAATATCTTGATCAGGTTCAACACTTGCTTTTATTCCTTGAACTTGTTTACAAGATTCTTCTTCTCTTTTTATTGCAAGTTCTTCCTGATGTTTCTCATATTCTTCTTGTTTATATTTGTTAACTACTACCCTTGTTGCTTGGTGTAGCCTTTCTTGCCATGGTTCTTCTTTAGGGACTTATTTATTTATCCACCTTGAATATTGATAATTGTGTTGTTTTTGTTTTGATTTAGGATATCCAAGCCCCAATTTATCTTCTTTAGATTGTGTGTGAGGACAAATAGGTTGTAAAATACCTTTTTGTCACTTACCAATTGGTCATTTTCCTTCATATCCCATTTTTTGCATGATCTTATAATCATTTCCATATTGTTCTATGGAAATATTAACTTATGTAGCTATTGCTATAGTTTCATTTTCACCTCTGTACAACCAACTAAGAATGTCTTTGTCTTTGGTTTCTTCTGCAAGTGTTCCAGCTCTAACAAATGCTCCATCAAACATTTCAACTAATTTCTCTAAGATCCATGGTTGAACATTTGTAGGCTTTCCATATGATTTAGGTGAAAGTGGAAAGCTATGCAAAGAATACTTTCCCATTCCTTCATCATTTAGTTTGAGATTTTTCTTAAAGGTTTCCCATAATTTGTATTGAGTTTCTTTAGTGGGGTAGACTGATTCTATGTTATGTGGAACTCTTGCATCTTGTGCTGATTTCAAATTATTGCAATATTGAATGGAGTCTGCAACTATAGTGACTTCTTGTCCATTATGAGGAAACTTTACACACTGGTGGTATGTAGAAGGAACTTCTTGCATGTCATGAATCCATGGTCTTCCCAAAATAATGTTATAAGATAGATTCAAGTCTAAAACCTGACATAATGTATCTCTTTCCACATGTCCTATTTTGATTGGTAACACCACAATTCCTTTAGAAGAGCACTCTTCTTCATCATAAGCCTTGATGGTTATTTTCTTCTTTGTCTCTACTGCATTTTTTGAATATCCCAAAGCCTTTATTAAACTTAATGCATAAATGTTTAAGCCAGCTCCACCATCTATGAGTACACGTTTGACACGGGTTTAATGAATGGTGACTTAAACATGTAAGGGAGCATTGTGAGGGTGTTACAAGGATGCATCATCATTTTCAAAAAAAGGATAAGAAATGAGGGGCTATGGGGTGTCCCACCATGTTTTATAACCGGCCCACATCAAGGTCTTTTGAAACTATTGTTTCCGTTAGATCTTTCTCCAATATTTCCTTATGCATAGGTGAAACTTTTAGGAGTTCCAAAATTGATATTTGAGCGGCTATCTTTTGCAATTATTCCACTAAGTTGTATTGTCTTTAAGCAAATGTTGATTCATTTGTTATACCCAGAAATGTAACCTTCACTTTGCTTCTTGGAATGACATTGATTGGTTCTGAAGGTGTGTTATCTTTAACGATGATGACATTTACCACATCTTCATACGTATAAGTGTAATTTACTTTAGCTTTGCCTTTGTCATCTTTTGATTTAGATTGTTCACCTTTTTCATAGTTTGGAAGTGGAGTTTTAAATGTTAGATGTGATTCATTTATCTTATGACCATGCACTGTAATAGTTCCATTATCGATTAAATCTTGAATAAGATGCTTCAATCTTTGACAATCATTGGTTTTGTGTCCTTTGTTTCGATGGTAATTGCAAAAATGATTGTCATTCCACCAATTAGGTTTGACTTGAGGTTTATAATTTCTTACTTTTGGTAAAGTAATCAATTTATTTGCAAGAAGAGTTTGTAAAGCTGATTCCAATGGTTCTCCAATGTTTGTGAATTTCCTGTGAGGATTGGAGAAAAAAATACTTGGATTTACGATTTTGTTGATTGTTGTTGTTTGGTACTTGACTTGATAAGTTGAATATTGGTTATTGTTTGGTAGCATTGTTGTCGTCATTTCCTTCATTGGTAACATTCTTATTCTTTGACCAAAATTTAGGTTTGTCATTGTTATTGTTGTTGTTGTTGTAGGAATTGTTGTAAAATTTTAACTCTCATTTCTTTACCATTGCATCTTCTATCTTTAGACCATTTTCAATCATCTTAGAAAAAGGAGGACATTGGATTTTAAGACAATAACTCATTTCATTGATAAGATTATCAATGAATATCTCCATTTTCTCTTGATCGGGTACATCACTTGGATATCTATTGAACATTCGTTTCCATCATTGTAAAAAGACCATGAAAGGTTCACCATTCTTTTGCTTGACATTACATAAATATAGCATTGTTATCTCATTTCTTACTTTGTAGGAGTATTGTGAGATAAATTTGTTCACAAGTTCTCAAAAATATTTAATTCCAGATGGTAGTCTTGAGAACCATTCCATTGATTGTCCATTTAAGCTCCTAGGGAATAGATGTATTAGGTAAGTTTCATCGTGTGCAAATATCATACTCATAGTGCAAAATTCCCTAATGTGATCTTGTGGATTAGATTTCCCATCGTATTTATCATATTTAGGGATTTCACAATGTTGTGGGAATGGTATCATATTTAATTTTTTTTTTCAAAAGGATATGGGCAGATATCCTCTAAAGAATATTTCTTGGAACTCATTCCATTCTGCATATCCCGTATTTATTGTTGTAAGGTTTACATTTGTTGAGCGAGAGTTATCAAAGGATTATCCATACGAGTTTTCCTTGCATCCTCATAAGTTCTTCTATCACCACGCTCTCTTCTTGTATCATCATGGTCTTTTGTTGTTTTATCTCTCCTCCCATTTCCTCATGATTTAGTCGATTTACAAACTTGTTATTTAGACCATCTATGTTTTTATTGTTACATGTCTCTGCATCTTGTTTTAAACTTTCTATGTTAAAGTCTTGTTGCAATTTAGCTCCTAATTTTGCCAACATCAGAAGGTATTTTTCCTTTTGTTTCTCCAATAAAGTTTCCATTAGTTTTTCAAATTTAAAATCTTATTCAAGGTCTCTAATGGTGTTATTGACCGCTTCTTCATCAACATTTGTGTATCCAAAAGTTTGAAACATTGAATTATCTGCTTCCATTTTTTTTTGTTGTTTTCTAAATTGCTCATATTGAGCTCTAGTCCAAACAGGCATGTGATTGATTCAAGAACTTCTCAAGTTTTGACCTTCTAAATACAACTTAATATTTGATTATTGGTTTAGGAAGATAAGATTTGTTGATTTTACCACTGTTATTGGTGCATTGTGATAAAGAATCTTGTTGTTGAAAGGCACGTGCTTGCAAAAGTTCTCCATCAAATTCTATCCCATAACCAAGTAATAGTGACGAAAACAGTGTAGGAATGTCCTATGTTTTAACAAGATCTTGCGATTGATATACAAGAACTTATCCTATTCAAAGTAGCCTTATAACGAGGTTTTCTTTTCTTAAGGTGATATTTAAAAGTCATATAAGCATATGATGGTTTACAAGTTTGTTTGATTACAATGTGAGTACAATTCTAATTTTGATATAACCTAGGTTCAAAATAGGAACGATATATCCAAGATAATGAACAAAGGTTGATATGATCAAGTTTCAGGATAGAGGATTCGATATATCCTGATGAGAAACTTATAATGATGTTAATTTTTGTACTTAAGAAGGTTGAATCACTAACTTGTTGTGAATTGTATGCTTATGAAGCCTTGGGAAGTAGCCTATTTGATTGATAAACCTGATTATCAGACTAGTTTAAATGTCTTTGATAGTTAAAGACAACTCTACTCGAAAAGGGTATCTGAAACTGATTTTGAAATTTTGGTCTGAATGCAAAAATGCCCTCTATCTCAAATGTGAGAAAATGTTTGCGCTAACCTTTTTGTCAAAAGCGCTAACCTATGGGACAGCTGTGTTGTTCTGTTGCTTGAAAGCGTTGCTCTATGGGACTAAAAGCAGAAAACTATGGTACAAAAGCATGATTTTATTCTTAAAAGCATTAATCTACTGATCAAATGTGTGACACTATGATATAAAAGCATTGTATTGTTGTTTAAATGCATTCTTTTGCACAAAAAATGCATCATTCTACGCAACAAAAGCATTGTTCTAACTATGTTACAAGGATTTTCAATTTTTCAAGCAAGTTGTCAGATATTTGCTCATTTCCAAATGATGATTTTTCAAGTTTTTTACCATACTAAGCATGTTGTAGACATAAAAGACATAATGTTTGAAAAAAAAATGCACAAGAAAGCATGAATCCTCTGGTAGGCTGAGACAACAATTTTCTAATCTCACATGGGGTTTCCCTCAAGGCTATGCTATTCAGAGCAAATATTTAGATGTTTGACCCCACTGGCTCCACCCTTGACACTCACTTCTCTAGGGCAGCCAAGCACCAGTTTCCATGAAAACTCCCCATGGAAAACTTCATATCTCTACTAAGAACCATATGTGTGTGAGCCACTTCAGAGGTCTGACCTCCTGCACCAACAATTAGAAGTGTATACACCTAAAAATGGTCTTAAGATAATTAATTAAATAAGCAATTATTTAATTAATCCCCCTTTCTAATTTAATTGAATTCATTGGGTAATTTGATTAAATTCCCCCTTTCATCTACTTATTAATAAATCTAAGGATTTATTTAATAGGTTCATTTCAATAGTCCCCTTTGATTAATTAATTCAAATTAATTAATTTCCCCCCCATTTAAATCAATTATTCTAATCCCCTAATTAATTAAAACAAATCAATTTATGAGTTGTTAAGAATTAATTAGTCTTTTCCTATTATTTGAATTTTTAAATTCAAATTACCCACATGCCTCCTAACTTCTAACCACCTAGCCTAACCATCCCTCTAACCTAACCCATTCCACCTAACCTTGGGTTTAACTAACCCTATCCTATCTTGCACATTCTAACCTCCTTATCCTAAACTCCTATGGTGTGGATATTTTCTTCTTGAGACACATGGCACTTTGGCCACATGTCTCCTCTCTTGGACACTTGCCCTTTTATGAGAAAAGCTCCTTGACACTTGTTACCATAGAGATGAAAAGTGTCCCTTCCTCCAACCACTTCTCCAACCTCTTCCAATTTCACCCTTGATATCTTCAGATTCAATCTTGACCATTGATTCCTGCCACCTCACCCTTGGCCTTGGAAATCCTATAAATATCCCGCATTTTGGAGCAATATGGATCCCATCTCATTATAAATTTAGGCATTGTTACTATAGGCATATCATTTGAGAATTATCGTTATAGTCAATTGCATTAGCTTAATTTCATCATTTTTTAGCATAATTGTTGAATCATGTAGCTTAATCAATCTCTTTTCTATCTTAATTGCATCATCATCATAGCTTAATCATGCATACCATTAGCTTAATTAGTCTCTTGGATCAATCTAGCTTAATCAATCTCATCTTTGCATATAATTATCATTTCAAATCCCTCCATCTAGGTGTAGTCAAGTCACTGGGCTTGCTTATCCAAATCTGAGAGAAAATCCATACTCGCATCTCTTAGGAGGTGATAGGTCGCTTTGTCATGGTTCATCTTCATTTGCTTATTATTTGTTAACCATGCTTGTAATGATCTATTAAGTGTTTTTGTTGCAGCTGCAGGTATCACACTTCACATGCACGACATTTTGGCGCCCACCATGGGGCCGGAAAGCTCATTTTTGGCCTCTTAACATCATCAAATTTCCAATTTAGTAGGTTTCTGGCTGGGTCTGATTTAGAATTTTGTATGAGTTCCCTTTCTGCCTTGTACAAGTTCCTTTGTGTCCTCATATGAGTAGGTGATAATTATCATACAATCAGGTGAGAATTATCATACGAAATTTTGTTTCTATGTTTTCAAAGTAGATTGCATTTTAGGGTTTTCATGCTTCAATTTGATTATTACTAATGCTAATCCTGGTCTATTTGTGAGTTTTTCAACAGCCTAACTGGTTTTTGCAGGACAATTGTCGAAGATTACGCTTGTCAAAGCTTCTTTTCATCCAAACATCATGACTACTAATGTATCTATTTTGCAGGTTCCTAGGAGGACTCAACCAAACTTTATGTCTTCTTTAAATTTTCTAGGCACACTTGTTTTTGCTAAAGGGAATGAATAAACATGTATTATGTGTTTTAATGATAGGCGAGTATGCTCTCACCTTTCTTAGGTGATCAAAAAGCCAGACTCATCATTTTCTTTCATTAGTGCATATCTTTAGCAGGCCTGCCCTCCCAATGAGCCTATAGGCCAAAGCCATTAAGGTCGGTAAGAGGGGAATGACCCAAGTGGGAATGGCTAACACCAAGTACTCCAACCCACTATAAAATAAACATGATTTGATGAAAATCAAGTCAATGACAGTGCTTAGGAATAGATCTCCTCCATACCTTCGGGTATATCAAACCTTGGTTTTCAAAGCTGGGAGACCTCTTAATTGAGTTTATACCCCGACGTGCTAAACAAATCCCTTACTAGTTCCAATTAAATTAGAAGCTACCCAATTCACCTCTGAAAGGGGGATAATCTTTGTGCAATAGAGATAGTAACTCTCCCAAGACACTTTCCATATCATGCCCCCATTAGCATTTTGAGTTGGATAATATGGCATTGAGAATCCATTGTGTGAGACTTAGCGGCCGTATTCTGATTATCTATTGGGTGTGTACCTAAGTTTGAAAGCAAAGGTTTTCTCTCTCAACCAACTTCCTTAGGTAGTGTATTATGCTTGAGGTCACTTAACATATCATGTGTTTGTTGTGTCTTAGTCCTTAAAATAGAAAATCGGACATATAAGAAATTGGAAAACAAAAGCAAAACATCAAACTTCATTGATCAAAAATCTATCCAAACAAAGTTTTTGTCTTTGTTCTGTCCTCTGTTGTATGAGCTTGTTAGTTTGTCATGCGAGGCATCTATTTTATCATCCAGTCTAGTGAGAATTGTCATGCGAACCAGTTTAGCAGAAAAACTTGTGTTATCTTTTATCATCCGGTCCAGTGAGAATTGTTGTATGAGTTTATGTCTTCTGTCATGTGAGATTTTCGGTTTGTCGTATGAGCATGTCTAAATTGGCATTCGAGGCTATGTGATCTATCATACGAATTTATGTCTCTGTCTACCCAGAACTATCTTCTTGCATGTCTTTTTTAGATCTGTCATATTTCCTTCATCAGTTTACAGTAAGCATAAACACCTATTATCTATCATTCTATGCTAATATTGTCTCCTTGGTTCACTTGGTCAAGTTATCATCTATCAATTTGGACTCTAGAAATAGACACCTCAAGATTTTCAAGTATTCACCTTCAACAAGTTCAAGACCTAAACATCTCAAAGTGCATCATCACCCTCTTTGATAAACTGATCACTCAAAAACATAGTTTCTCATTAGGATCTATCATCCTTTATCACGAAACTACAACGTTTGGTCAAGATAACCTTGTCCCACATCGTAGGATATATCATTCCTATTGGACTTGGTTTTTATCAAAATCATCATCATTGCACTCCAAAATCAAAGATCAAAAAACTTGCAAACTTTTAAAACACTTGAATCATCTTTTCATGTCATATCACTCTATCGCATTTACATTGACAGTTGATCACTTATTGAAACAACTTTTGGACAATTGAATCCTAGCACAATATTCAACTCACGTGTATGCTCGTTTTAACTAGAGCGCAGAGACAGGAGATCATAGGAATAGAAATAGAAACATTTGAAATAGCTGAAGATCATATCAACATGAAACACCAAAGAAAAATACAAGAAGAAGACATAACAAGCCAACATATCAGAGAAATCAAACAAGTCCAAAATCAAAATCCAACTATGTCAAAACCTCACAAGGATTCAAATGCATTTTTAAAGAAAGGTGGCTCTTTTATGCAACTCTTAAAGAGATCCCTAAGGGATTTTGTTGAGGAAGATCAAAATCATGCACCTATGTCTAGCAATGGCTCATCCCCCCATAAGCAAATTGACTCTACAAAGGCATCTATTCCTACACCTCTTAAAAACTTGCAAGAATCTTCCATAGAGTCTTCACCAAGTAATATACCCATCAAACCTATTTCAGAGGATCCTATTAAAATCTCATCTCCTTCATATCCAAGGATTGATTCCTTGCAACATCCCCATAATGATTCCTTGCAAATTGAAGTCCTCAATAATATAACACTTGTTAAACATGTCCTAATAGATGGGGCAACTGGCTTAAACATTTTCTCTTTGAGTCTTGTCTGTGCTCTAGGTTATTTTGAAGATGCAGTTGATCCCCAGAAAAAGATAAAAATTAAAGCCTATGATGAAGAAGAGCGTTCCTCTAAAGGATTTGTGATGTTACCCATAAGAGTGGGACCTTTGTAGAAAGACACAGCATGCCAAGTTCTAGACTTGGACTTACCATACAACATACTCTTGGGAAGACCATGGATACATGACATATGGGCTATCCCATCAACATGTCATCAGTGCCTGAAATTTCCATACAATGGGCAGGAAATCATGATCTCAACAGACTCAAATCCATTGCAGTGTTGTAGTAATCCAAAACTAGCTCAAGAGGTCATTGTTTCACATAATAGAGAGGCAACATCTTCAAGCACACAATCCAAGGAACAATCATTTGCATAAATTTTGTCAAACATGGAAAAACAAATGCAGCTAAAAGATCGAGGGAACGGAGAATATTTGCTATCATGGAAAAACAAACAAGAACAACTTTAAATTGAAAGGGAAGAAGAAGATGTAGGAGTCGATATAGTTCACACGTATGCAGGACAAATGTTAGGAACTAGCCCACTTGAATCAGAATCACATTCGATTGACTTGGACTTAATTGAGGACGATCAAGAGCTCCTTGTGCGAGGTCATTCTAACGAGAGTAACATTCTAGACATGGAAATACCTATTGAAAATTTTGACATCTCTATCATGACCCCTAATATCTTTGAAATTATTCAACATGAGGATCCTTTATTCTTAATCCACCCTGAACCTATGGACTGGGAAAATGAAGGACATACTACCATTGATACCTTTCCTAATGACCATGCCATATTTGTTATCTAAAATTTCATTACCCATGTAATTTTAGCCAAAGGATGCATATTTATCAAATGATTGCATTTACAAAAGGTACATTGCAGTGTTTTAAAAAGAAAAAAGGTGTATTTTTTATTTGTATTGAACAATGATAGATTACAAATTGAGTTCATGCATCTGAAGCATATTTATATACACTGAGTTTCTTAAAACCTCACACAAGCCGTGAGCTTAGCATTTCTATCTTTCCTACATATCCAAAACAGAAAAGGATAGAATCAAATAGTGAGTGTGAGGATAACCAGTCATTGCCTTGGGTTGCTTTGACTGGTTATTGGCTGCCCCGTTGCCCTTATGAATGTTTCCTCGATCTTCAGACTCTGAAAAACCCCTACTTTCCTTCACAAAAGAGAAGAGGTGTTAGATCCAATAGATCTAAGCAATGAAAGATCATCCTACAACGTATCATTTATCATAGCCTATCATATTTCGGTTTTGAAAGGGCGGGAAAGATAAAGACACAAATCAGTGCTTCAGGAGAAAGAAATGTTTATGCTAATGTGTTTGTTTCATGCGCAGATAATTAGTTACTCTAATTGGCATGTGCCCCTGACCGAGGCTCCCTTTGGGTATGAGCCCGACATACCCTTTAGAGTAACTAATCTCAGAATATCAAAGTGGAATGATGAAGAAACCAACTGAAGTATCAAAGGGACATGTTTGTTTTAAATCTGAAACCTTTTACTTTACTATTCATGATATGCATAAAAAGAAAAAATTAATGAATAAACTGTTTTAAGGGACATATTATTTCAATGTGAAACCTTACAGTATTTAAAAGGGTCAATACGACACCGTGAAGATAAACAATTCAATGCAACAAGTTGGTAAAGAAACAGAATATCTAAGTTTTTTAAATACATGTTCAAACAGTGAACTTCAATGAAATCAGAATCAACTGGTAATGAAATGAGTGTCACGAGCCCGTGCTTGAACTTCATTTCTACATAACTTTAAATACACAGTATGAAAACACAAAGGAATTTATCTCTTTGCAGGAGAATTCAACAAGCAGTTTGATTCTCAAAGACACAACTGTAAATATAATAAACAAAATAGGCAATGGCATAACTCTTGGGCAGGTCGGAAGATTGCAACTATTGCTCCCCTTTTTGCCTAGGGAACTGGTGACAAACTATGGTAAGAAAATAATTAAGAGTCTCCATGACAAAAATTGCTGGAATAATGAACTGCTCTGGCTGCCTATGGAAACTCTTACAGGGGACACTTTCAAGGATAAAAGGATGGATCTGATAAAAGCTTTCAAGTAGCTTTAACCAGTACTTTTCAGGAGTGGGGAAACACGGTTTTTGGCTGTAGAAAATGACTTCAAGGAACACTAGTTCTATGTCTGTTTCAAGGTCATCACCTAGGGTAGATGTTGGAGACTGCAAGAAAATAGAGGAAGCAGAGAAAATCAATCAATATGTTGCAATTGTTACCTCTACTATAGACCAGCTGAAGACACAAGTCCAAGCTAATCGATCTATGCATGTAAAAGAAAAAAATAGAATCCAATGCTATACATCTAAAAGCATGTACTGCTTACCTTCAGTCACTTGCAGATACCATGCAGGTACCAAATGCGATTGAGAAGGATGGTAATAAGGACATGTTTACATTGAGAATAGAAAGTGCTCACTGTAAATTAAGTGATTCTGATCATATGTTGGGAGACAAGGAAAATGTAAATTGTCAAGAAGAAGGTTCTAGTGCATCCTCAACAATTATTTATGCA
Organism: Cryptomeria japonica; assembly: GCF_030272615.1. Taxonomy (NCBI): domain Eukaryota; kingdom Viridiplantae; phylum Streptophyta; class Pinopsida; order Cupressales; family Cupressaceae; genus Cryptomeria; species Cryptomeria japonica. Next base: position 325,368,199 of record NC_081415.1, read on the forward strand.
AGCAGCTCTGGGTGCAAGAGTATTGTTTGAGCAATTAAGCTTCCATTTGTGGAAAAGATACCGCCTTATACTACATGGATCTTTCTTGACAGGAACCAAAGGATGGCAGATGATCAGTCAGTTGTTGGAAGGAGGCATATTTACTATGACAAATGTGGAAATGAAGCATTGGTTTGTAGTGATAGTGAGGAGGAGGTTGCTGAAGAGGAAGATGCTAGACATGAGTTTACTGAAGGGGATGATTTTGTTTTACGAATGACAATACAGGAGCATGCGCAATCCCAGGCAGTGTTCACAAGCCTTGGTCAGTGTATTGAAGCCAAACCTTCTGAGCTTGAGGGAAGATATATATTTCTTACGGAGCAAGACAAGAAGAAACAAGTGAAGAACTCTGAAACTGTTGCAGCAACTGCAGAAAATATAGCTTCTAGTGATGACATATTTCTTGGAAAGGATCTAGATGCTGCTTTGGATTCCTTTGACAACTTGTTTTGCAGACGTTGTTTGGTTTTTGATTGTCGGTTACATGGTTGTTCTCAGGGTCTCGTTTTACCTAGTGAAAAATAGTCACCATGGAGCAACCCTGAAGAAGACAACAAAACACCATGTGGGATCCACTGTTATTTAGTGGCACTGAAAGCTACAGAAAACATCACTGTTGCAGATTCTTCTACTCCTGATGCTTGTGAGGTGACGCCTCTTCGTGGAACTAGAAAAGATATCTTCATGGAATGTTTTCCAAAGGAAGGTTCAGGTGCAAATAGTAGCTGCACAGGTGTTAAAAGGCCAACAACTATCATGACTGAAGGTGCTTGTTCTGGTGAAGAAGTTACAACTGAGAGCAATCAAGGAGACTCTAATGCTGGAAAGGAAGCATCAACTTTGCAACATGCAGAGTTTTCTAGGAGAGGTAAAAGACGAATAAACGTGGAGGTATTTCAAGGAAAGATTATAAGAGAACTGCTAAAGAAGTATTAGTTTCCATGAGGAAAAGACAAAAAACAATTGCAGTTTCAGATATGGATACTATTGTTAGTGGAAGTACCCCACCTTCTGATGTTAATTTCAGCTCAAACACAAGGTGTTCTGATAGCAATAAATCCAAACTCTCTCAAAAGAAACTTTTCAGGACTATTTCAGTCACAAAACAATCCAGAAAACAAGATTTAGGCAATATAGATGATGATCAAGCACATGATATAAAGGAGGCATGAAGAGTAAAGAGCTTCCGATACACAAGAAAATAGCATGCAGCCATCAAATAGTAGTAATTTTGAAACTAATACAAAACATATTTTTGAATCTTTTAAAGCTGAAGAGAGTGTTTCTGACAGTTCCGAGTCTCTCAGAGATAAACAAGAGAATACTCTCTACACACCCCTATTGGACTCCAGTGATATTGATCAGCAGAAAAAGATTGTTCCTTCAGGAGTAGATTTCAACTCTAGAGATAAGAATGTCCAGTTTTCATTACTTGAAAACATCAAACCATCTTACAAGTTTGAAGTCGATGGTCATTCTCTACCTTGGTTTGTCTAATGGAGGATGAAAAGGTGGCTTTCTTGTGCTAGGCGTCATCTTGAAGAGACACTATATATCAAGGACAAATATATCAGGGAAGCTTGTGAAGTCTTCAAAGGGAACACGAATTCTTCTTATATAGAGAGTTTTATTTCCAAAGCATGCTGGAACTGTTTGATTAAAATGCCTTAAAAAGGATGCGGTATCATGGAATGCGATGATAGTAACAAGTTTCCTGGTAATATGGTGCGTGCAAGATGTTAAAAATGTAAAAAATAAACACAGCGCGTTATCTTCCTGGTAAATATGTATGCAAAATGTAGCATATGCAAGATGTAAAAAAACGGACACAGTAAGTTTCCTGGTAAATGTGGTGCGAGCATACCTGTAGAGAAAACGATTTGCATTTAGAGAGAAGACTTAGAAAGCCCAGCACCCTTTGTCAATGGCGGCACCAAACCCTCCAGAACCTTCTTTGCTGTTCGCACTTTGCAAAATGAGAAATATGATGGAGTGCGAAACTTTTAGGGTTATAAAATCCTTTGTCATTTTTTATATTCTCCCTCAAGTCCGCTGGGCTTTATTATATGCAATATAATAAAAATCAAACATGTTCGATAAAATGGATGTTTATTAATATATCAAATATGTTTTATTTTTATTATATTTTTGTTTTCATTCTTGGTCAAAACGCTGGTATTTCTTTGTAAAAGGTATTTAATTACAATGCAATTATAAATTGTAATTGAATATTATTATTCGAAATGTAAAAGGTATATCCATATGCAAGAAGGAGACTAAGTCTTTTGACTTTGTTTTGAAATGGAGTTAATTTAGGAGAGATAAGGCTCTCATTGAAGAAGTCTTTTCAGTTTGGAGACATAAGGAGAGCATATAGGATCATGCATAACCACTTGGGAAACATTCAAAAGGAGTTGAGATAATTTTGGAGACAAGAAAGTTTTTATAGGAACATGAGGTTGTTTGAAACCAAATGGAGTGAATCTAGGGAGGTTGGAGCACTTTTAGGTAAAGGGTCGAAGTTGGACTTTTCCACCATTTTGGGGAGCTTTTATTACTTGGTTAAGTGTTTTGAGGCTGTTTCTAGTGATCTTTTGGGTTGGTTATTTTTTGAGGAAGACTTTTCCAGGTTTATAGCCCTTTTTGGTGTCTTCTAGACTCCTCTTTTTGAGGCACTTTTCTTGCATCCGACCCAATTAGTTGGGGGTTTTTTGTACTTAATGCCTGAAGACACTTCATTTGGAGTTAGTTCAAATTTATGCAAGAATAGTGTTTTGAGAGACTTTTTTTCTTGTCCTTGGCATTTTCTTTTGCACAGATTCTGTAACTCAGATTTGGAGATATGATATATGAAACAGCATCTTTTGGAGCAATTTTCTATGGAATCAAGCCTTGTTATCCTTCCAATTTTTTGTGTACAAGCATGATTGATGAAGCTAAATTTGTGAGTTATATTACTCCTTGTTTACTTGTCTCAGTCAGTACCTTAATATAGGAACGTATGTATGTTTGCAGGTCATAGTATGTGTTTTAAAGTTCAAAATTTTTGAGTGAAACATTATTATTTCCTCATTGGTTCGTCTCAAGACCTTATTATGAAATACTTATGCAAACGTATAACAGGAAAGAAGTGTTTATCAATTAAAGTATAATATTGTAGACTGAGATCAGTTTTTTATTATTTATCTCTCACATTTTGGTGTATCACCAGGTTCTAGTTAATTTTAGTTCAGTTTTAAGTACCTTTTCTGTAATTTCTTACCCTTTACCCTGCAAAGTTAGTCCAATATTAGAGAGTATCAGGTGATTATCCAATAGGAACCGGCCTAGGAACCGGAGGTTTCATTTCAAGTTGCGCATTGCCCACATGCAGAAGTGAATCCCATGTTAGGCCAGATTGCTAAACTTATAGTTTAGTAGGGTGCAAATTTGTGCTTTAACAGTTTTGGCATGCCCGGTGGGACCCTAAAGGAGGTTCATGTTCATATTTTATGCTGATTTTGATGCACTGTCAGCATAATAAAGACCTGTAAGAGGTTATAAATTTGTGTATCTGGTGACTCCCTGGTGAAAAGATCAAGTGAGCATAATTTTTTTGCCTTATGAGAAGAATTGAAACTAGAAGTTCCAAAAACTTTGAATATTTGCAGCTTTCTTCACCAAAAAGACAAGGAAGATCAGCCAAAAGAACCATATATACAAAAAGAGGCAAGTCATTACCTCCTACAAGAGTTTATCAAAGAAGAGGTAAAGCTGTAAACAGGAATCAAAGAGATAGACATTCAGCCTCACCTACTTGTAGAGTTGCTGCAGCAAGTACATCAGTTCAGCTTGGTGCTATGGCCTTACCAAGAGCCTTTGCTTTCATGCCTTTCGATCAAGGAAGCCCATTGAATTTCACCCAGCATCATGACGTGCCTTTGGCAGCACTAAAAGGCTTACCAGATTTCACTGGAGAAGGCCAAACACTGGCAATAGACCACATCCGTGATGTGGCAAGTTTATGTAATGTGCACCACGTTACAGAAGAAGATGTTGTTGTGAAATTGTTAGTAGCATCCTTGAAAGGAAAAGCTTTAGAATGGTTCAGAACTTTGGCTGTGGGATCAGTTAACTCCTGGGATGAGCTTGGGGATCTGTTAACCAAGTTTTTTGAAGACAAGTCTGATCACTTGTCCCTGGTGGAACAACTCACAACTATCAAGCGTGCTCCTCAGGAGCAGATGACAGATTTCAACTCTCGTTTTCAAAAAACATGGAAACGAATACCAGCAGCGGTAAGACCAAGTGCAGATCATGCATTTTTGTATTTTCTAAAAAGTTTGAATAGTGATATCTCAGTTATGATTCAATCAATGGGTGGTACTTCGCTGTCCCAAGCTTTTGGCATTGCTATTAGAGCGGAAAATAGCCTTATACAGGCTGGTAAGATAGCACCTAGGCCTCCAATGCCTTATTTTTCGGCTATTCAACCTGATAAGCCAATCAATATACCACCTCTTGCCTCTTTGCCTGTTATACCAGCAATGCCTATTGCTGCTCCTCAAGAGACAACGGTACCAGGCACGTCAAATGAAATACATGAGATAAGGAGCAGCCAGCAAAAGATAGAAAATATTTTGCAGACTCTGGGAAATGAGTTGACAAGTCTTAAGAAGCATTACCAAGCTCCAAGGCCAACTTTTTAGCAACCAAGTCAAGGCTACAATCAGCAGTACCAGCAGAATAGACAGCCTTATCAGAATAATTACCAAGGTGCGAGGCAAAATATTAATCAAAGGTCTTATCAGCCTTACAATCCAGCACCTTTGAATGCTGCAAATGCAATAAGAGACATTGTACCTGCTCAAAACAATTTAATATCAGAGGTAGACTAGTGTTGTCCTTGCAACCAAGCTCATAATCAGTCTACATGCTCTAATGGCATGATAAATCAAGCTCTCATGGTACAAAATGCTGCAAGCTCACAACCGGATATACCTCCAGCTGCGCCTGAACAACAGCAGGATATGCATACTATGGAAACTAGTTTTCTTAACTGGCAAGATGAAGAATTTAATGGCATGAATGGCGATTCACCAATTGCAGCCAATACTCAAGCTAAGAAAAGAGCTCTTGACATAGGCCAAACATCAGAGAAAGGTAAAGGACCTGCAACCGAAGAATCGTCATTCAAATCCACACAAATACCAAGCATTCTGAAGAAAGTACCTGTTGCAACAGCTAAGGAGCAGTTTCAAAAGGATGCAGATACGTTTGTTGTCAAGACACAACAGAAAGTACATTCAGCTGTACCTTACAGCATTGTGGACACCATGAAAAAGATGAATGTTACCATGAGCATGTGGGATTCTTTAGCTATTCCTGGACAAGTCAATAGTTTGAAGAAGGCATTGAACGAAGAAATTCCTCCTAAGGTGACATTTGCTAATGCTAGTAAGGAGGCTGTGTTGACTAATACTATTGTCCAGAATGATGAAAAGGGGAACAACAATAAAAAAGCAACTTCAATCCAAGGTAAGAGCGTGAAACCTCCCCCGTTTTACGTTTCTCTTATTATTGGTGATAATTTGGTACACAATTGCATGGTGGATAGCGGAGCTACATGCTCTGTTATGCCTAAAAAGATAGCTGACCAACTTGGCCTGAAATATGATTTATTAGAGAAAGGCGTAGTACAGCTTGATGGTTCGGCTGTTAGAACTATAGGCTTTATCAAAGATGCTAGTTTAACCTTACATGCTTGTCCTAATTTCTCTATATCTCAAGATATTTATATCATAGATCTGCCCCCATATTTTGCCCTGTGTTTGTCAAGAGAATTTACTGCCAAAATAGGAGGATATTTATCATCCGATTGGTCACACATGCTGTTCCGAACTAGATATGGAACCAAAGTGACTATCCAATCTGAATTGTTGTCTAAGAATCATATAGAGCCTTATACGCCTAACATCATTAATGCTAATTGTATGATTTTTGAGCATGATGAGTATGCAGTTGTTCATGAGCCTGTAACTCAGGTCAGTGAAATACCGGATGTCCTGTTAGATGAATGGGCAGCAAAGAATGTTTTGGAAGATGAAACTAGTATCCTTGTGGATGCTGGTTTGGGAAATTATATGTTTCAAGAAGCTAGTTTAATTATGCCTAATCTGGTTGAAGGACAAGAAGCTAATATTGAGTCTCAGAATGATGTTTGGGAGATGTTCTTTGACGGGTCACGAAGCAGGAATGGTTCAGGAGGTGGGGTTATGCTTGTTTCACCTAAGGGTGAGAAATATTATGCAGCTTTCAAGTTTGGTTTTGCCTGTACTAATAATACAGCAGAGTATGAAGGGCTGATTCAAGGTTTAGAGTGGGAAAGAAAACGTGGAATTAAAAACCTGAAGGTGCATGGTGATAGTGAGCTAATTGTTAACCAAGTTAGAGGTTTGAATGCAGTAAAAAATGATACTTTAAAAGCATACAAGCTCAGGGTTTGGGATTCCATTGAAGTTTTTGATGCATTTAACATTATAGCTGTTCCAAGAAGTAGAAATCAGCATGCTGATCAGTTAGCTGCAGTTGGAGCCCAATATGATATACCAAGTAGTATAAAAGGGACCTGTGATCAGCAGCATATCAAGATTATTATCCGGCCCTCAATTTCGGATAATAATATTAATTGGCAAGTGTTTGAATCGGATGAACAAATTTTACAATTCCTACTGGAGGAAGATGTGTTAGCTGCCTCAAATCAGAACAAAATTCAGCAACAATATGGGGATCAAGTCATTCAATTGAAGTCAAATAAATTGCCCAAGGGTCTTGTTACCTTGGAGTTGATTTTTAATTCGGATGATCAAGCTAAAAAGAATAAGACCAGTTTGATGGTCCCGTAAGAGCATTATGAAAAGTTGGAGGTTGCACCTGGGAAAAGCTTAAAGATAGGTAAAGTGAATTCCTCTACTGAAAAGGAGTCATATGTTCAGCTTTTTCAAGAGTTTGCAGACATTTTTGCATGGGAATATGGTGATTTGAAAGGTTTCAATCCTGAATTAGCACAGCATACCATCGAGTTAGAACCAAATGCTAAGCCAGTAAGACAAAGGCAGCGTCCTATCAACCCAAAGATAGAGCCATTAATGCAAAAGGAAGTTTTTAGGCTGATTGAAAGTGGCATTATCTTTCCCATCAAACACACCAGCTGGGTGTCCAATCTTGTACTTGTTAGGAAAAAGAATGGAGAGCTTAGATTATGTGTCAATTTCAGAGATCTGAATAGAGCATCCTTGAAGGATAGGCATCCCCTTCCTTCAATGGAACAAATATTGCAGTATGTGGTTAGTTCGGAAAGATTCTCACTTCTAGATGGTTATTCAGGATATAACCAAATTCTAGTCAGAAATGAAGACCAGTATAAAACAACTTTTACCACTAAATGGGGTACCATGGCCTACAAAAGAATGCCCTTTGGTTTATCCAATGCAGGGGCAACATTCCAGAAAGCCATGGATATGACATTTAGTAATTTGATGTACCAGTTTGTTTTGGTTTATCTTGATGATATCACAGTTTATTCTAAGAAGGCCGTAGATCATCTTGGGCACTTAAGGCAGATTTTTGAGCGCTGCAAGGAGTTTGGTGTTTCACTCAACCCTAAGAAATGCATGTTTGCTGTTCATGAAGGAAACTTGTTGGGTTATGTTGTTTCTAAGCAAGGTGTCACAGTGGATCTGGAAAGAATAGGAGCAATCTTGGAGATACCCCTGCCACATCATAAGAAGGGATTACAATTTTTCATTGGGAGGATTAATTTTGTTAGGCGTTTCTTGCCTAATATTGCAGATTTATTGAAACCACTTACAGCCATGCTGAAGAAGAATGTTGTTTTCCACTGGACAAAAGAAGCAAAGTTAAATTTTCAAACTATCAAGGAATCACTTGCAACAGCACCTGCTCTAGTAAATCCAGACTTTAGCAAAGATTTCATTTTGTATGCATATGGTGGTTATGAGGCTATTTCTGCAATGCTGGTCCAGAAAAACACAGAAGGATTGGAACAGCCTATTGCATTTTTTAGCAAAGGATTGGAAGATTATGAGCAGAGGTATAGCTTTGTTGAAAAGCATGTCCTTGCTATTGTAAAGAGCCTTAAAAAGTTTCGGCACTTGTTGTCTCATAATAGGGTACACCTGAAGGTTGCTCATCCAAGTGTAAAAGAGTTTCTCCTCAGTAAAGATCTCAATGAGAAAAGAGTTGGTTGGATAACACGGGTTATGGAATACGACTTAGACATCCAGGTCACTAAATTGGTTAGAGGAAGAGGCTTGTGTGAACAGATTATTACAAATGAAATTTCAAGAAAAGAAGGAGTAGAAACAGCTCTGGTGATTGATTTGATGGCTGATGATAACAGTACATCAAGATGGTTGTAGGATATGGTTCACTTTCTAAAGACTAGTGAGTGTCCAGCAAACCTAGATAAGGAAAAAAGAAGGTACTATCGGTTACAATCAGTTCCTTTTGTCTTGATTAATGATATATTGTATAGGAAAGATCACAATGGTGTCCTCCTTTGATGTATTGATTCAAATCAGATTACAAAAATCTTGCATGAATTCCATGATGGCCATTCGGGAGGTCATTTCTCTCCTAGGACTACTGCATATAAAATCCTAAGGGCTGGTTACTATTGGCCAGATGTTTTCAAGGACTGTCATGCATATGTAAGGAAGTGTGTTAAGTGTGTTATGTTTGCAGGGAAAGAATGGCTGCCAGCATTACCGTTACATCCTATAAAAGCAGAACAACCTTTTGACAGGTGGGGTGTTGATTTCATTGGTCCTATTAACCCACCGTCAAGTGCAGGCCACCGGTGGATCATCACTGCAACCGATTATTTTACTAGATGGACTGAGGCTGCAGCACTAAAGGATGCTAATGAGATGGCTGTTCTTAATTTTTATGATGATATTGTGAATAGATTTGGAGTTCCTGACTCCATAGTGTCAGACAATGCACTCGCTTTTGTAGGCTTAAGGGTGACTGATTGGGCTATCAAACACAACATATATCTCAATACTAGCTCAAATTATTATCCTCAAGGCAATGGATTGGCAGAGTCCACAAATAAGAACTTGATCAGAATCATCAAATGGACTTTGCAAGAGAATCAGCGTGATTGGCACTCAAAGCTGAAGGCAGCCTTGTGGGTGGATAGAATCACACCAAAGAAAATTATTGGAAACTCACCTTATCGGTTGGTTTATGGGAAGGAAGAAAGGTTATCAATAGAAACAGAATTGCCAGCACTAAATATGGCCGCTCAAATGGTGTTATTTGAAGACGAAGATCCTATGCAAGTGCATTATGCACAGTTAATGGAATTGGAGGAAAGTAGGAGAAAAGCGGGACAAACAATGGAGTTTCAATAGTTGCAGGTGAAGAAGAGCTTTGATAGGAAAGCTAAAGCCAGGGAATTCAATGTGGGAGATGTTGTACTCAAGTGGGATGAGCTAAAGAGTAGACCAGGCAAGCACACCAAGTTTGATTCATTTTGGGGAGGTCCGTTTGTCATAACAGAATGCAAGGAACACAATGCTTTTCAGCTGGCCACGCTGGAAGGGGAAAATTTGCCATTACCGGTAAACGGTATTTACCTCAAACCTTGTTTTGAGGTCTGTCCTATTTTATAAGTAATAGATTGGTGGTGGAATAAAGTGCTACTGCACTATTTACTTTCAGTTTTGGTGTTCCTAAGTGCTGTTGCACAGTTTGCAGTTGACTAGGCAGTAGGAATACTAATAATAGTAAGCTCATACCAACTAAGAGGGTTGTGTAATCAAATCCTGCATTCTATATGCTGGAGTATACTCAACATGCATACATCATGAAAAAATTCATTACCCAGCCCTCTTACTTCATACTACCTTGCCTATTATTAGTATCTTTAATGTCTAGCTAACTTTTAGTTTCCCTATTTTCAATAAGTGTTTTGAACACAAGTTGCTGTTAAATATTCAAATCTGATAGATAACTGAGACAAAATAGTCCAATATAAGATTCTGAATATACACCTATCCCTTAGGATAGGGGAGCCAAGCTATCCAGAGCCATAAATCTGCACTCAGAATTCTATCTTACACTATTTTATCTCAGCTATTTACCTTAGTCCAGAGTTGTTCCTAAAAGACTCACTGCCCAATGGACTTCTAAGGCTACTGGGTCCTGTATAGCAGGCATACATACAGTAGAAGTCTCCAAATTGTTATCTAAAATTTTATTACCCATGTAATTTTAGCCAAAGGATGCATATTTATCAAATGATTGCATTTACAAAAGGTACATTGCAGTGTTTTAAAAAGAAAAAAGGCATATTTTTCATTTGTATTGAACAATGATAGATTACAAATTGAGTTCATGCATCTGAAGCATATTTATATACACTGAGTTTCTTAAAACCTCACACAAGCCATGAGCTTAGCATTTCTATCTTTCCTACATATCCAAAACAGAAAAGGATAGAATCAAATAGTGAGTGTGAGGATAACCAGTCATTGCCTTGGGTTGCTTTGACTGGTTATTGGCTGCCCCGTTGCCCTTATGAATGTTTCCTCGATCTTCAGAATCTGAAAAACCCCTACTTTCCTGCACAAAAGAGAAGAGGTGTTAGATCCAACAGATCTAAGCAATGAAAGATCATCCTACAACGTATCATTTATCATAGCCTATCATATTTCTGTTTTGAAAGGGCGGGAAAGATAAAGACACAAATCAGTGCTTCAGGAGAAAGAAATGCTTATGCTAATGTGTTTGTTTCATGCGCAGATAATTAGTTACTCTAATTGGCATGTGCCCCTGACCGAGGCTCCCTTTGGGTATGAGCCCGACATACCCTTTAGAGTAACTAATCTCAGAATATCAAAGTGGAATGATGAAGAAACCAATTGAAGTATCAAAGGGACATGTTTGTTTTAAATATGAAACCTTTTACTTTACTATTCATGATATGCATAAAAAGAAAAAATTAATGAATAAACTGTTTTAAGGGACATATTATTTCAATGTGAAACCTTACAGTATTTAAAAGGGTCAATACCACACCGTGAAGATAAACAATTCAATGCAACAAGTTGGTAAAGAAACAGAATATCTAAGTTTTTTAAATGCATGTTCAAACAGTGAACTTCAATGAAATCAGAATCAACTGGTAATGAAATGAGTGTCACGAGCCCGTGCTCGAACTTCATTTCTACATAACTTTAAATACACAGTATGAAAACACAAAGGAATTTATCTCTTTGCGGGAGAATTCAACAAGCAGTTTGATTCTCAAAGACACAACTGTAAATATAATAAACAAAATAGGCAATGGCATAACTCTTGGGCAGGTCAGAAGATTGCAACTATTGCTCCCCTTTTTGCCTAGGGAACTGGTGACAAACTATGGTAAGAAAATTATTAAGAGTCTCCATGACAAAAATTGCTGGAATAATGAACTGCTCTGGCTGCCTATGGAAACTCTTACAGGGGACACTTTCAAGGATAAAAGGATGGATCTGATAAAAGCTTTCAAGTAGCTTTAACCAGTACTTTTCAGGAGTGGGGAAACACGGTTTTTGGCTGTAGAAAATGACTTCAAGGAACACTAGTTCTATGTCTGTTTCAAGGTCATCACCTAAGGTAGATGGTGGAGACTGCAAGAAAATAGAGGAAGGAGAGCAAATCAATCAATATGTTGCAATTGTTACCTCTACTATAGACCAGCTGAAGACACAAGTCCAAGCTAATCGATCTATGCATGTAAAAGAAAAAAATAGAATCCAATGCTATACATCTAAAAGCATGTACTGCTTACCTTCAGTCACTTGCAGATACCAGGCAGGTACCAAATGCGATTGAGAAGGATGGTAATAAGGACATGTTTACATTGAGAATAGAAAGTGCTCACTGTAAATTAAGTGATTCTGATCATATGTTGGGAGACAAGGAAAATGTAAATTGTCAAGAAGAAGGTTCTAGTGCATCCTCAACAATTATTTATGCAAGCAGCTCTGGGTGCAAGAGTATTGTTTGAGCAATTAAGCTTCCATTTGTGGAAAAGATACCACCTTATACTACATGGATCTTTCTTGACAGGAACCAAAGGATGGCAGATGATCAGTCAGTTGTTGGAAGGAGGCGTATTTACTATGACAAATGTGGAAATGAAGCATTGGTTTGTAGTGATAGTGAGGAGGAGGTTGCTGAAGAGGAAGATGATAGACATGAGTTTACTGAAGGGGATGATTTTGTTTTACGAATGACAATACAGGAGCATGGGCAATCCCAGGCAGTGTTCACAAGCCTTGGTCAGTGTATTGAAGCCAAACCTTCTGAGCTTGAGGGAAGATATATATTTCTTACAGAGCAAGACAAGAAGAAACAAGTGAAGAACTCTGAAACTACTGCAGCAACTGCAGAAAATATAGCTTCTAGTGATGACATATTTCTTGGAAAGGATCTAGATGCTACTTTGGATTCCTTTGACAACTTGTTTTGCAGACGTTGTTTGGTTTTTGATTGTCGGTTACATGGTTGTTCTCAGGGTCTCGTTTTACCTAGTGAAAAACAATCACCATGGAGCAACCCTGAAGAAGACAACAAAACACCATGTGGGATCCACTGTTATTTACTGGCACTGAAAGCTACAGAAAACATCACTGTTGCAGATTCTTCTACTCCTGATGCTTGTGAGGTGACGCCTCTTCGTGGAACTAGAAAAGATATCTTCATGGAATGTTTTCCAAAGGAAGGTTCAGGTGCAAATAGTAGCTGCACAGGTGTTAAAAGGCCAAAAACTGTCATGACTGAAGGTGCTTGTTCTGGTGAAGAAGTTACAGCTGAGAGCAATCAAGGAGACTCTAATGCTGGAAAGGAAGCATCAACTTTGCAACATGCAAAGTTTTCTAGGAGAGGTAAAAGACGAATAAAACGTGGAGGTATTTCAAGGAAAGATTATAAGAGAACTGCTAAAGAAGTATTAGTTTCCATGAGGAAAAGACAAAAAACAATTGCAGTTTTAGATATGGATACTATTGTCAGTGGAAGTACCCCACCTTCTGATGTTAATTTCAGCTCAAACACAAGGTGTTCTGATAGCAGTAAATCCAAAATCTCTCAAAAGAAACTTTTCAGGACTATTTCAGTCACAAAACGATCCAGAAAACAAGATTTAAGCAATATAGATGATGATCAAGCACATGATATAAAGGAGGCATGAAGAGTAAAGAGTTTCCGATACACAAGAAAATAGCATGCAGCCATCAAATAGTAGTAATTTTGAAACTAATACAAAACATATTTCTGAATCTTTTAAAGCTGAAGAGAGTGTTTCTAACAGTTCTGAGTCTCTCAGAGATAAACAAGAGAATACTCTCTGCACACCCCTATTGGACTCCAGTGATATTGATCAGCAGAAAAAGATTGTTCCTTCAGTAGTAGATTTCAACTGTAGAGATAAGAATGTCCAGTTTTCATTACTTGAAAACATCAAACCATCTTACAAGTTTGAAGTCGATGGTCATTCTCTACCTTGGTTTGTCCAATGGAGGATGAAAAGGTGGCTTTCTTGTGCTAGGCGTCATCTTGAAGAGACACTATATATCAAGGACAAATATATCAGGGAAGCTTGCGAAGTCTTCAAAGGGAACACGAATTCTTCTTATACAGAGAGTTTTATTTCCAAAGCATGCTGGAACTGTTCGATTAAAATGCCTTAAAAAGGATGCGGTATCATGGAATGCGATGATAGTAACAAGTTTCCTGGTAATATGGTGCGTGCAAGATGTTAAAAATGTAAAAAACAAACACAGCGCGTTATCTTCCTGGTAAATATGTATGCAAAATGTAGCGTATGCAAGATGTAAAAAAACGGACAAAGTAAGTTTCCTGGTAAATGTGGTGCGAGCATACCTGTAGAGAAAACGATTTGCATTTAGAGAGAAGACTCAGAAAGCCCAGCACCCTTTGTCAATGGCGGCACCAAACCCTCCAGAACCTTCTTTGCTGTTCGCACTTTGCAAAATGAGAAATATGATGGAGTGCAAAACTTTTAGGGTTATAAAATCCTTTGTCATTTTTTATATTCTCCCTCAAGTCCGTTGGGCTTTATTATATGCAATATAATAAAAATCAAACATGTTCGATAAAATGGATGTTTATTAATATATCAAATATGTTTTATTTTTAATATATTTTTGTTTTCATTCTTGGTCAAAACGCTGGTATTTCTTTGTAAAAGGTATTTAATTACAATGCAATTATAAATTGTAATTGAATATTATTATTCAAAATGTAAAAGGTATATCCATATGCAAGAAGGAGACTAAGTCTTTTGACTTAGTTTTGAAATGGAGTTAATTCAGGAGAGATAAGGCTCTCATTGAAGAAGTCTTTTCAGTTTGGAGACATAAGGAGAGCATATAGGATCATGCATAACCACTTGGGAAACAATCAAAAGGAGTTGAGATAATTTTGGAGACAAGAACGTTTTTATAGGAACATGAGGTTGTTTGAAACCAAATGGAGTGAATCTAGGGAGGTTGGAGCACTTTTAGGTAAAGGGTCAAAGTTGGACTTTTCCACCATTTTGGGGAGCTTTTATTACTTGGTTAAGTGTTTTGAGGCTGTTTCTAGTGATCTTTTGGGTTGGTTATTTTTTAAGGAAGACTTTTCTAGGTTTATAGCCCTTTTTGGTGTCTTCTAGACTCCTCTTTTTGAGGCACTTTTCTTGCATCTGACCCAATCAGTTGGGGGTTTTTTGTACTTAATGCCTGAAGACACTTCATTTGGAGTTAGTTCAGATTTATGCAAGAATAGTGTTTTGAGAGACTTTTTTTCTTGTCCTTGGCATTTTCTTTTGCAGAGATTCTGTAACTCAGATTTGGAGATATGATATATGAAACAGCATCTTTTGGAGCAATTTTCTATGGAATCAAGCCTTGTTATCCTTCCAATTTTTTGTGTACAAGCATGATTGATGAAGCTAAATTTGTGAGTTATATTACTCCTTGTTTACTTGTCTCAGTCAGTACCTTAATATAGGAACGTATGTATGTTTGCAGGTCATAGTATGTGTTTTAAAGTTCAAAATTTTTGAGTGAAACATTATTATTTCCTCATTGGTTCGTCTCAAGACCTTATTATGAAATACTTATGCGAACGTATAACAGGAAAGAAGTGTTTATCAATTAAAGTAGAATATTGCAGACTGAGATCAGTTTTTTATTATTTATCTCTCACATTTTGGTGTATCACCAGGTTCTAGTTAATTTTAGTTCAGTTTTAAGTACCTTTTCTGTAATTTCTTACCCTTTACCCTACAAAGTTAGTCCAATATTAGAGAGTATCAGGTGATTATCCAATAGGAACTGGCCTAGGAACCGGAGGTTTCATTTCAAGTTGCGCATTGCCCACATGCAGAAGTGAATCCCATGTTAGGCCAGATTGCTAAACTTATAGTCTAGTAGGGTGCAAATTTGTGCTTTAACAATATCCTTATATCTTAATGAAATCAAACCCACAACAAATTTCACCAAGGATTTTGCTAATGTATCTTCCAATCAAGTGGGTGCCAAATCTCCTAGTCGCAAAAGTGAAAATAAAGAAAACAATATTAGGTCTAATGTTGCAAACCATTTCTTGGCAACATTAGACCGAGAATAAGTAAAAATAAAGGATGCATCTAACAGTGAAAACCTCCTTGAGGCACCGCAAGATGGGAGATTTGGCACCTTACTTGAATACTATCAAGAGAGGTCATCTATCCTAATAGAACCAATAGAGGTAGCTACCATTGGCACACCTGATTTAATTTAGTAATCTCTCTATTAAGACATGAAGTGCAGCAATATTTTGAACCCTTCAAAAGATGGCAAATCAAATTTACCTGGTCATATGTAGACATTATAGAGTTCGATCCATATCTTACAATACATCACCCAAATATCAGTCTAGGAGCAAGCATCAATAATAGAACACAACATGGATCGGGAGCAGGTATTTTATTCATCACACTACAAGGTCATACAATTCCAAAAGCATACAAATTAAGCTTTCCATGCACCAACAATACAGCAGAATATGAAGCTTTGGTTACAGGTATCAAAATGGCCATAGAATGGAATATTACACAACTTCAAGTCTTTGGAGACTCTCAACTTGTCATCAATCAAATTAATGATGATTACCAAACAAAGGATGAAAAGTTAATGCCTTATAAAAAGATGGTTGATGATATCAAGAAATAATTTGTAGAAATAACTTTTCAACAGATTCCAAGGAATGACAACAAAGCAACAGATGCCATGGCTACACTTGATTCTCTACTTTAGACACAAGAAAATCAACAATGTTATGAATTCCTAGTGGAAGAGTTGTTTTACCCTACTCATAATTGTCCTGATTCCCAAACTATTTGTCACCTTGTTGGGCACGATTCCTCCCATTATGGTCAAACTCACACATACCTAAAAGATAATATCCTCCCTCCTGACTTATCGAAAAATCAAAAGAGGAATTTTATTCTCCAATCCTCTCATTATGCTCTTGTCGTAGATACCTTGTTTAAACGAGGTCTAGACGATACTCTTTTAAGATGTCTCGAACAAGAAGAATTTGAGAAGGCCTTACATGAAGTCCATAATGGCATTTGTGGCACTCATTCAAGTGGTCTTACCCTTTCAAAAAAACTCATATGCTTGGGCTATTATTGGCCAACTATGGAACGAGAAACTTTTCAGATAGCTAGAACATGCAAACAATGTTAGATCCATGGGAATTTGATTCATGCACTAGCACAAGAACTTCATGCTTTGGCAACATCTTGGCCTTTTTGTCAATTGGGTCTTGATCTAGTAGGAAAGATAAATCCTTCTTCATCTAATGGTCACAAATTCATCCTTGTAGCTACAAAATATTTCACAAAATGGATTGAGGTAGTACCTCTCACAAATATCATAGGAAAACAATTGCTACATTTATCTTGAACTACATCATCTGTCACTATGGAATACCCATGACCATTATAATTGATAATGGATGACCATTCAAAAATCAGGATTTCCAAGAACTATGTGAAAAATTCAAGATCCAACAAAGATTTTCAACACCCTACTATCCACAAGGGAATGGGCAAGCAGAGGTATCAAACAAAACCATTATGAAAATCCTCAAAAAGACCATGAATGATTCAAGCAGAGATTGTCACATTCAATTGAACCCTTCTCTATGGGCCTACCATACTAGTATCCACACACCAACAGGTTCCACACCTTTCTCTCTTGTTTAAGGATCAGAAGCAATACTACCAATAGAAGTAGAGATACCTTCTCTATGAGTATCATTAAATGGTCTTATCCCAGATGAAGAAAAATGAGTATCTAGATTCCAGGAGTTAGAATTGATCCATGAAATGAAGACAAAATGCCTTTGATCATTTAAAGGTATATCAGCAAAGAATATGCCAAAGTTATAATCATAAGGTCAAATCAAGAACATTTCAAGTTGGGGAACTAGTACTCAAGGAAAATCCATGCAACCAGGCAGATAGAGAAAAGAAAGAAAAGTTTGAACTAAACTGGTTAGGTCCATTTGTGGTCACAATAGTATTTGGGTTGGGAGCATACCAGCTATCAACACAGGATGGGGATCAGCTTGACGAACCCATAAACAACATGCATCTGAAGAAGTTTTATGTCTGAAAAAGAAGAAAAATCCAAAAACAGTGAGAAAGCAGAAAAATCGAAAAACAGTGAAAAAAAAGAAATATCCAAAAATAATGAAAAAGAAGAAAATCCAAAAAAAAATCAAATATGAGAAAATGTGCAATAAAAACAGATGGTGAAAACCTGGCAAACAGGCGCTATTCGTCCGCTAGCTCTTCCATCTATTAGTTTATGCATCCTCTTGCTTGCATTCTTTTCCATTAGCGTTGTTCATCTCCATAATAAAGCCTTGTACATACACAGGCATCTCGGGTGGCTTCTCACCATGGTTTGGATCATTGTGTGTATCTTACTGAATTTTTTTCTAGGCTTGGGGAAAAATCTTGCACCTAGCTGGGGGCAAAATGTTTTGATCATTTTGAGCTCAATCAAACAGGAAGAACAACAGTTAGGCAACTCTTATCAAACGAAAACTGAGACACATCCAACGTTGAACACAAGATCAAATTGTCAACTATCAAACTATCACAAAGTCAGTCTAAGCACATCACACACTTTTCAATGGATGATATCTTTTGGATAATGATTTTAGCATGATTGTTCAAATTTTCAATATTGCTTTTTGCTATCATGATTTCTGAGTGACTCCAGAATGTCTTTGACTAGAGGAACAAGGAAGGAACATGATATTTTTTCTTGTCTACTATCTATAAATTAATCATTGATATGTGCAAATTTGTCTCAGGACATGATCATCGAAGTATCATCGAAGACATTTCTGATTTGCATATTGAAATGGTTAATACTGCTTGTTTTAAGCAAGAAACACTTAGGTCATCTTGGTTCAATTATACCTCGATGCTTGTGCTAACTTGCCATATCAAAATCTAGGAAAGTCGTGCTTAGGTCATCATGGTTTAATTATACCATCGATGTTTGTACTCACTTCTCACATTTAAAAAAAAATCTCAATGATGACAAAATGCAATAGCCCAGTGATTGGTCTGGTCGTAGCTTTGCATTTTCATTTGCATTTAGCTTGCATTTCATTCTTGCATGGGATCCCACATGCTCATTTTATCCAAGGTTATATCTATCATAGGAATCATCAAGGTATCATCATAAGTGTATACGCAATTAGACTGATGACTCATCTCTCTCTAGATATTGGCGCTCCAGTGAAAATCTTATATTCCCCCTCAACAGAACCAATCTTCCTGCAACTTGATATCAACAAACTATTAGTTCTTTATCCAATCAATCCTATCAATTCTATCAATAGATCACATCTAATCTACTTATCATGTCTTATATAGGATGCATCTTTCCTAGAACCAGACATTTTGATCAAGTCTTATACAGGATATATCATTCCTGAAACCAAACACTTTGATCATCTTTGTCTTATATAGGAGGTGTCATTCCTGAAACTAGACTGAATCTCGATCTTATCAACCTAATTAATCAAGCTTTATCAATAATCAAGAAAATACATTACCATGATCATAGAGCTCACACTTTCATCAACCACAGTTGCAGAAATAAAATCATTTCTAATCAGGATATCAATTTCACAAAGATTCAAAAACTTCAAAGGTCAATTATCTCAATTGACCTCTTGAGGGGGTATCATCGTATCACAATTTATCAATCAATAGCTGGGGCATCCTATCAAACCAATATCAGCATCAAAATGAGATTATTCTTTGAATCAACATGTCATCACACATCGCTTCAAAGAGGGGCAAAATGTATACACCTAAAAATGGTCTGAAGATAATTAATTTAATAAGCAATTATTTAATTAATCCCCATCTCTAATTTAATTGAATTCATTAGGTAATTTTATTAAATTCCCCCTTTCATCTACTTATTAATAAATCTAAGGATTTATTTAATAGGTTCATTTCAATAGTCCCCTTTGATTAATTAATTCAGTTTAATTAATTCCCCCCCATTTAAATCAATTCTTCTAATTCCCTAATTAATTAAAACAAATCAATTTATGAGTTGTTAAGAATTAATTAGTCTTTTCCTATTATTTCATTTTTTAATTTCAAATTACCCACATGCCTCCTAACTTCTAACCACCTAACCTAACCATCCCTCTAACCTAACCCATTCCACCTAACCTTGGCTTTAACTAACCCTATCCTATCTTGTACATTCTAACCTCCTTATCCTAACCTCCTATAGTGTGGATATTTTCTTCTTGAGACACATGGCACTTTGGCCACATGTCTCCTCTCTTGGACACTTGCCCTTTTATGGGCAAAGCTCCTTGACACTTGTCACCATAGAGATGACAAGTGTCCCTTCCTCCAACCTCTTCTCCAACCTCCTCCAATTTCACCCTTGTTATCTTCAGAATCAATCTTGACCATTGATTCCTGCCACCTCACTCCTGCCCTTGGAAATCCTATAAATATCCCCCATTTTGGAGCAATAAGGATCCCATCTCATTATCAATTTAAGCATTGTTACTATAGGCATATCATTTGAGCATTATTTTTATATTCAATTGCATTAGCTTAATTTGATCATTTTCTAGCATAATTGTTGAATCATGTAGCTTAATCAATCTCTTTTCTAGCTTAATCATGCATATCATTATCTTAATTAGTCTCTTGGATCAATCTAGCTTAATCAATCTCATCTTTGCATATAATTATCATTTCAAATCCTCCATCTAGGTGTAGTCAAGTCACTAGGCTTGCTTATCTAGATCTGAGAGAAAATCCATACTTGCATCTCTTAGGAGGCAATAGGTTGCTTTGTCATGGTTCATCTTCATTTTCTTATTATTTGTTAACCATGCTTGTAATGATCTATTGAGTGTTTGTGTTGTAGCTACATGTATCACACTTCACAGGCACGACAAGAACAATTTTGGCAACTAGTAGAAGTGGTTTTTAGTAACGGATTTTTGTCATGTGGTCATACATGCAGCACTTTACACTCTATAAATAAAGAAGGTTCCTAGCCTATAGAGGTTATGCTCCATAATGTTTATGGGGAAACATAGTTTCAGTATGAACTAATCAGCACATGTTGTTTATGACTTTTGTCACAAACATGATTTATTTAGAGTGAGGCGAAAGGACTTAGTATTAGCTCATTTCCACTTGGGTCGTTTCCCTCTCACTGGCCCCCTCAAGGCAGCTCGGGAAGGCAAGCCCTCTAAAGATTACACATAAAAGAAAGTAGGTCTGGTTTTCTGATCACCATATGAGGGTGAGAGCATACTTTCCTGCTACTTCAACAAGCATAGAAGACAAAGGTTTATTTTAAGCCTTTTAAGAATCTATGTGCAATTACTTAAAGGAAAACACTCAAATGCAAGTTGCATGCTATTGATTATCCTCCTAGTTAGGCTAGATGAGCAAGATATGATGTTTTACTTTCCAAAATACTCCTAATTAACTATGTGAGGAAATGCATGAAATTTACTTCAAAATAACCTTGCACATAGATATGTTAGTAGTTTTCAAAATTTCAGTTCTTGGACATTCAGACCTGGAAAGTTGTTAGCATTCTGATTAAACGAAATTCCAATTTTACCCACTATCAGAACGGATGCACTATCCTAATGAGAAAAAGCGCTATCTTAACAAGTAAAAGCACTATCCTAACTAACAAAAGCGCTAACCTATGCATGAAAAGTGCTAACCTTCTTCTTGAAAGTGCAAATTCATGATTAAAAGCGCTATTCTATTGAAAGCAGGCGCTAACCTAGGTGATCAAAGCACTAACCTAATTAACAAATGCATTGTCAGAGTTCATAGATGCATGAAAATGACTTACAAAAGCATTAAATTAGTTCTACAAGAACAAGACAGGATATTAGAAAGATAAGTGTGAGGCCTAAGCCCCACGGTGGGCGCCAAAAATGTTGAGGTTAAAGTTGAACTCCAAAGAAATGTCCTAAAATTTGTTAGTCTAATCATAAAATATAAAAAGAAAAGCTATAGGAAACTTAACTTCAACCAATGAAGTAACATGAAGTAAATGAAATAAACAAGATTATACCTTCCATGATTTACACCTCATTGTGTCTTAACTCCACTATTCTTGGTTGCAGATGATTTTTTCTCAGACAAGCACTGGTAGCTTCCAAGATGGCATATGAAGAATGGACTGATAGTTAATCGATACTATAATATGCACATGCAAATGATTTAAACTAACATGATATTGAGCTATGATAAGAATTCTAAAATTGCTAATTGCTTCAAACTCAAACTCACAGATGCAAGATGAAAACTCCTAGAATGACTATATGATTAGCTATTAGTCTATTAGTTTCAAAATGGCTTAGGAGACCTCTTTTTATAGCGTTTTGAGTGCATGAGCCTAGGTGATAGAGATCAATGGTCATGATTTAATCTTGCAAATTGGATGGCTATGAGCATGAAGTTGAAGGTTGAGAGAAAGAGGGAAGGAGAAGACAAGTGTCACTCATCTCACCTTGACTGAATTGAAGACTTGAGAGGATATAGGATAGTTGGAGAAGATGTAGGAATGAGAGGACAAGTGGACTCAAGTCCTCCTAAGATATAGGGATGTTGGAGAGAATATAGAAGAAAGTTAGGAAATATGTGTACATACACAATGTTTCATTTATTGTGGAAGTTGGAGATAAGTGGCTAATAAATGATTTAATTTAATTTAATTTTGTTGAATTAATTTAGTCACAAGATGGATGAGTTGGCAAAGAAGAAGTGATGTGGAGAATGAAAGGTGAGTTGGAAAAGGGATTAAATAATTAAGAAATTATTTAATTAATGAGACTACAAGATGGAAGATAGAGGAATAATTAAATATTAGATATTTAATTAATTGATTAGAAGAAAAGGATATAATGAATTAATTAATAAAATGTTTCAATTAAATTAATTAATAGAAGGACATGAAATGAATTAAATAAATTAATCTTTTCAAATTAACTATTTAATAGAAGAATAATTATTAAATAAATATAAAATATTAATTTAATTGCTCATAGCCAATTTTATGTGTATACAGATATTGTAATTTTTTAATGACATTTCTTAGTTCCCTTGATGTTACACTTCTCTTCCCTCCAACCACTTCTTGACAAGTGTTAATTCCCCTCCCCAGTCACTATCCTATATCTTTTTAGTCTCCCTTGATCTGCAACAATTCATTTCTCTACTCCTTATGCTATCTATCATCTTGATGATGAATCATAGAGTGATATGAAACATTGATGCAAAAATAAGAGACACAATCAAATCTGGGAACAACAAGTAACATGATGGATTGTGGAAAGTTGATGTCTTTAAACAATTTTCAAGTTCTTTTCAATGTTGGCTCTTTTGTTGTGGATCTTGATCAAGAAACCTATAGTTTTGTGAAGTCTTGCCTCCTCAAACAACTCATTCAGACTATTCACCTTCAAATTGTTTACATATTGTGTATGAATATCCTCATATGTTTCATATTCAAAGATGTAGTGCCATTGAGTTTCCACCACCTCTTATTGCAGAAAAGACATGTTCTTTGATCCCACTCTTCCTTAAGAATTTCCCATCTACCCGTCTCACATTTAAGATAGTGAAAAATAAAACTAGAAGTCTAGCCTTTCCCTTAATTGCCACCCTTAGATAGTCTTTTTCACCATGCTTCCTCAAAAGATTGAACCTTTTAATATAATGTTTTTTTTTTTAACCAACCTATTTTGTCTCTTTGACATTATAACCTATTTTTTTCCACACCCCAATAATGTTGCAAATCAAATAAGAATTAGGGAGGAGTGGAAGGATTCTTTACAAATAGATGAGGGAAAAGAATAAGCATATCGTGGACATTTCACAAAAGGCTCCACTCAGAACAAGTGTAAAGACTAGATATTGCCATCTATTTATTTTTAATTCACAAAACACGAGTAAATGTGTCATCAACTTTTCTGTTGTACACGCGGACCCATTACAGATCCTTTTCTTTTCAAAAACCAAATGACAAATGACTGAAAAGCTCATTTCCTTGAATCTGCTACATCTGGCTAAAAATTAGATATTAAACAACATTAATTCACCATCACTTTTACAAATTTCTAAAAGATCCTATTTTTGAACTTAGAAAAATACTATTTTAAATCTATTCCCGGGCTTCCTACATACTTTCTAAAAATTCCATCGTTGTATTTGGGAAAAAAAGGGTGTTAACTACTGTGAAACACAAAAACCCTGATTTTATCCTTGTTTAGTGACTCTATGAGCACAGGGAGAGAATGATTTAAGTGGGTAAAACTCTATAGGCATGATCTAGTCCATTCCATGCCACTAAAATTAGGGTTTCCTTTTCAAAGTAGGAGAAAACTACGCCTAGTTTGAAAGCAAGAAATAAAAAGACTAAAGCATTATCATGTTCATCCTTGTCATTTGATTGGGATGGCTTATGAGGCATCATTTTTAGAAGAATGGCCATGGAAATGAGGAGCATGTTGGTGTCATGTTGTAAAGATCATGTATGACAGCCAAATAGTAACCACCTTCGTCGCAATTGTCACCTGCGCCCATTCCATTACACACGCTTTTTAGGAAAATCGACAAAAGATGCCATTAATGTTAATAGGAGGAAATTCCCCCAATTTACATAGGAAATTAGTGGTTAGCAGTTACCATGGTAGTTGTGGCGGCACTGAAGATGGCGATTAAAGAGAGCATGGACAAATGGCTGACGAAGGTTGCCATGGCTTCAACTACCATCACACCTTATTTGTATAGGTCCTACATTTTTGTTAAATGAAAATTTTTTAGTGCGTCTCTGCTCATATCTATTACCAGAAGTAATTACTATCTGATAGTAAATATAAAATCCAGACTTCCCTGTAGTGAGTGTGTTCTGTTGGTGAGAAGATCTATGAATACAAAAGTATCTTGGTTGATTTAAACACAAGTTCTGGAGGACAGTTGAGAAAAGCAAGGGATCCCTTGGTTATTAGTCCATGGGATTCCATAAGAATTCCTGAAAGCTTCAACTATCTTTTCCATGGATTTACAATGTGCTTCACTCTGAATCCCTACAAATATATGAGACCTAAGTGTATACACCTAAAAATGGTTTGAAGATAATTAATTAAATAAGTAGTTATTTAATTAATCCCCCTTCCTAATTTAATTGAATTCATTAGCAATTTGATTAAATTCTCGCTTTCATCTACTTATTAATAAATCTAAGGATATATTTAATAGGTTCATTTCAATAGTCCCCTTTGATTAATTAATTCAAATTAATTAATCCTCCCTCCATTTAAATCAATTCTTCTAATCTCCTAATTAATTAAAACAAATCAATTTATGAGCTGTTGAAAATTAATTAGTCTTTTCCTATTATTTGAATTTTTAAATTAAAATTACCCACATGCCTCCTAACTTCTAACCACCTAACCTATCCATCCCTCTAACCTAACCCATTTCACCTAACCTTGGGTTTGCCTAACCCTATCCTATCTTGCACATTCTAACCTCCTTATCCTAACCTCTTATGGTGTGGATACTCTTCCCTTGAGATACATGACAGTTTGGCCACATGTCTCCTCTCTTGGACACTTGCCCTTTTATGAGCAAGGATCCTTGACACTTGTCACCACAGAGATGACAATTGTACTTTCCTCCAACCTCTTCTCCAACCTCCTCCAATTTCACCCTTGATATCTTTAGACTCAATCTTGACCGTTGATTCTTGCCACCTCACCCCTGGCCTTGGAAATCCTATAAATATCCCCCATTTTAGAGCACAAAGGATCTGATCTCATTATCAATTTAGGCATTGTTACTATAAGCATATCATTTGATAATTTTTGTTATAGGCAATTGCATTAGCTTAATTTGATAATTTTCTAGCATAATTGTTGAATCATGTAGCTTAATCAATCTCTTTACTAGCTTAATTGCATCATCATCATATCTTAATCATGCATATCATTATCTTAATTATCCTCTTGGATCAATCTAGCATAATCAATATCATCTAGCTTGCTTATCATCATCATTTCAAATCCTCCATCTAGGTGTAGTCAAGTCACTGGGATTGCTTATCTAGATTTGATAGCAAATCCACACTCACATCTCTTAGGAGGCGATAGGTCGCTTTGTCATGGTTCATCTTTCATTTTCTTTTAATTTTCTAACCATTATTGTAATGATCTATTGAGTGTTTATGTTGCAGCTATAGGTATCACACTTCACAGGCATGACATTTTGGCGCTCACTGTGGGGCCGAAAATCTCATTTTTGGCCTCTTAACATCATCAAATTTTCAATCTAGCAAGTTTCTAGCTGGGTTTGATTCAAAATTTCATATGAGTTCCCTTTCTATCTCATACGAGCTCCTTTGTGCCCTCGTACGAGCAGGTGAGAATTTTCATACGAGCTCCTTTGATTACTACTAATTCTAACCCTAGTTTGTTTGTGAGTTTTTTGACAACCTAACTGGTTTTTGCAGGATGATTGTCAAATATTACGCTTGTCAAAGATTCATTTCATCAAAATAGATCGTGACTACTAACGCATCTATTTTCTAGGTTGCCTAGGAGGACTCAACCAAACTTTGTGTCTTCTTTAAGTTTTCTAGGCACACTTATTTTGCTAATGGAAATGAAAAAACATGTCTTATGTGTTTTGATGATAGGTGAGTATGCTCTCACCTTTCTTAGGTGATCAAAAATCTAGACTCATCTTTTACTTTCAATAGTGCATATCTTTAGCGGGCCTGCCCTCCCGAGGAGCCTATAAGGCCAAATCCATCAAGGTCGGTGAGAGGGGAACAACCCAAGTGAGAACGACTAATGCCAAGTACTCCAACCCACTATTAAATAAACGTGATTTGATGAAAATCAAGTCAATGATAGTTCTTAGGAATAGCTATCCTCCATACCTTTGGGTATATCAAACCTTGGTTTTCAAGGCTGGAAGACCTCTTAATTGAGTTTATACCCCGACGTGCTGAACGGATCTCTTACTAGTTCTGATTAAAATTAGAAGCTACCCAATTCACCTCTGAAAGGGGGATAATCTTTGTGCAAGAGAGATAGTAACTCTCCCAAGACACCTACCATATCATTCCCCCATTAGCATTTGGAGTCGGATAATACAACGTTGAGAATGCATTGCGTGAGACTCAGCGACCATATTCTGATTAGCTATTGGGTGTGTACCTAAATTTGAAAGAAAAGGTTTTCTCTCTCAGCCAACTTCCTTAGGATTTAGCATGTTGTGCTTGAGGTCACTTATCATATCACATGTTTGTTGTGTCTTCATCCCTAAAACAAAAAAAAATCAGACATCTAAAACTGGAAAACATAAGCAAAACATCAAACTTCATTGATCAAAAATCTGTCCAAACAAAGTTTTTATCTTTGTTATGTCCTCTGTCGTACGAAGCATCTAGTTTATTGTCTGGTCCAGTGAGAATTGTCATACGAGTCATCTTAGCAGAAAATTTTGTGTTATCTTTTATCATCTGGTCCGGTGGGAATTGTAGTACGAGTCATCTTAGCAGAGAATTTTATGTCATCTTTTATCGTCTGGTCTAGTGGGAATTGTCGTATGAGTCAATTTAGCAGAGAATTTTGTGTCATCTTTTGTCGTGTGGTTCTGTGAGAAAGCTCGTACAAGTTTATGTCTTTTTTCATGCGAGATTTCTGGTTTGTCGTATGAGCCTATTTAAATTGCCATTCAAAGTTATATAAGGTGAATAAATTTCTATCTCTATTTGTCCATAACTATCTTCTTGCATGTCTTTTTTAGATCTGTCATATTTGCTTGGCCAGTTTATAGTTAGCATAAAAACCTGATATTTGTCATCTTTGTGTTTAGATTGTCTCCTTGGTTCGCTTGGTTAAGTTATCATCTATGAAATTGGATTCTAGAAATAGACACCTCAATATTTTCAAGTATTCGCCTTCAACAAGTTCAAGATCTAAACATCTCAAAGTGCATTATCACCCTCTTTGATAAACTAATCACACAAAACATAGTTTCTCATCAGGATCTATCATCTTCTATCACAAAACTACAACATTTGGTCAGGATAACCCTATCCTACATCGTAGGATATATCGTTCCTATTGGACTTGGTTTTATCAAAATCATCATCATTGCACTCCAAAACCAAAGATCAAAAAACTTGCAAACTTTTAAATATTTGAATCATCTTTTCGTGCCATGTCACTCTATCGCATTTACATTGATAGTTGATCACTTATCAAAACAACTTTTGGACAATCGAATCCTAGCACAATATCTAACACATGTGTATGCTCGTTTTAACTAGAGCACAAAGATGGAAGATTGCAGAGACAAAAATTGAAACATTGGAAATAACGAAAGATTATAGAACCATGGAACCCGAAAAAAAAACTACAAGAAGAAGGGGAAATAACAGAACAACATCTCTAAGAAATCAAACAAGATCCTAAATTCGATAAATTTATGGAGAAAACATTGGAGGGAGAAAAATAAAAATACTTCCTAATGTTAGCTAAATCTGGTGCTACACTCCCCCAAGATTTTGATGTGAGCAAATTAGCACAAAAGAGAAGTGACTCTTCCCCTTATAACGAATGACATGAGGAGATTTTTGGTCTCAGAATGAATGACACATCAATTCCTGATAACACAAGAACTAATGAGGAAACTTCCATTCCCAAAAAAGTGTTAGGTCCCGGAGACAACTGAGAGGGGGGGGTGAATCAGTTGTAAACTAAATTCAAACCAAAAACAAATTAACCAACTTAATGCTTAATATCGATAAACCAGTTAAGTATGTCGTTAGACAGTTTTAACAGTTAATTGCTATACTAGTAAATATTAGTGCATGAAACATAAACACAAAGTCATCCACAACACATAACACCAATATTTGTACGTGGAAACCCTGTAAGGGAAAAACCACAGTGGGAAACTTTACCCACAATCAAATGATACTACTGCAAATAGTAAGTGTACATAAATGGGGTCTGCACATGTAGAAAGGCCAAGAACCTAGAGCTCATTGCTCAATCACAAAATGGGAGTCACACTAAATACAATTGGATGGTTAAATCCAATAAAAATGTACTGCTCAAAATAGCATCTTCATATGCTGGATTCAGTACCGGTGTAATGCTGATATGCTTTCACAAAAACCTAGCTTCACCTTCAAATGATGTTTGCATGTATTGCACTACTTAATCTCACATATACCTTCACACAATTCTTTTTCGCATTCCACACTTGATCTTACAAATAAGATCTTACATTTATACCATAACCTAAGACCAATTTTAGTAGGTCGGCTCTACAAAATATTACAATAAAATTTTTTTACAAATAATATAATATCCGATGCAATAACTGATTGAACATGTCAGCTTAATGCATTTACAACAATAATTAATCATCTCCATAGTGTGCCATGTTGATCTAGAAAAGATAAACCTATCGATGTAACCCTGGATAACCCTGGACCTATTTGTCGGTAAAAGCAAATATGCAAAAATGAATATACCAATGATTAATTCATTAAGATAAGATGTCCACATGATGTCTTCGATATTACCAAGTGTCTTCCATATCATTCTAAGTGTCGGTGAACCATATACCAGTAACTATGCAATAGTTACTTGCTTGCCGGTGAATGCTGTTGGATGTCCAAAGTGCTAGTGTTTTAGTAGGTGTTGACATCAATGACAAAACCATACCAAAATACCAACAATCTCCCCCTTTGGCATTGATGGCAACACAAGATGGAAAAACCATCAAAGTGCCAAAACAGAAATGCCAAATACCAAAAACCAACAATCTCCAAAAAGATCATAACCAGAAATCAAAATACAGATATAGAGAGTAATAATCTCTCCTAAACAACAATCTCTCCCCCTGGAAGCAACATGTGTTTTTCAAAGTTTTTGTGAGTTTTTCCATACCAATCTTTCCCCCTTTGACATCAAATGCCAAAGTTACAACAAAACCAAGTTCATATACAAAATACTGATCAATTCAATATACCAACTACTCCCCCTGAGAAGTAGCTTCCTCATCAAAGACCTGAATAAAAGATTTGTGTGTTAATTCTATCAGTTGATGACAATCATCAACTTCCTAAGTCTCTATCGATGGTGGTATGACTCAAAGATGATCTCTAAGATATTCAAAAGTCTCCTTAGGTAAAGGTTTTGTAAAAATATCTGCAAGTTGTTCTTTAGTATTTACATAAATCAGTTTTATCTCCTTTTCTTCAACTTTTTCCCTTAGAAAATTCAGTTTGATAGAAACATGTTTTGTTTTAGAATTTAGTACTGGATTCTTAGATATATCAATTGTTGCAGTGTTATCACAATATATAGTAATAGGTTCCTTGTATTTTACCTTTATGTCTTTCAACATTTGGTTAAGCCATAGTACTTGTGTACAGTTGGTTGCTGCTGCAACATATTCTAATTTTGCTGTTGATAAAGATGTACAAATTTTTTTCTTACTCAACCAAGAAACTAATCTATTTCCAAGAAAGAATGCTCTGTCGGTGGTGCTTTTCCTATCATCCACATCTCCTGCCCAATTTGCATCTGTGTATACACATAGATCAAAATTTTCATTTCTAGGATACCATAATCCAAGATTTATAGTGCCTTGTAAGTACCGAAAAATCCTTTTTACTACTGATTCATGATTTTCTCTAGGATTACTTTGAAATCTTGAAACAATACATACTGCATTCATAATATCAAGTCTAGTTTGTGTTAAATATAGTAAACCTCCTATCATAGATTTGTATCTAGTTGGATTAACAAGTGTAGATTCAACCCTTTGAGATAATTTTTCATTTGTAGTCATAGGTGTGCTTACCGGTTTAGAGTTCTCCATCCCAAATTTCTTTAGTAACTCTTTTAAGTATTTGGATTGACTTAAGAATATACCTTTATCAGTCTGTGAAATCTGCAATCCTAAAAAGAATTTTATTTCTCCAATCATAGACATTTCAAATTCTTGCTGCATTTTAATAGAAAATTCCTTACATAATCCATCTTCTCCTCCAAAGATTATATCATCAATGAATACTTCTATAACAAGATGTCATCATTAGCTATATTGTAATATAAATTGTTGTCTGCATTTCCTTTAGTAAAACCAATCTTTAAAAGATACTTATCCAATCTTGCATACCAAGCTCTTGGAGCTTGTTTTAATCCATACAAAGCTTTTCTTAACCTGCAAATCATATCATTGTCATCTGTCAAATAAAATCCATCAGGTTGTTCAATATAGACTTCCTCTTCAAGATCTCCATTCAAAAATGCACATTTAATATCCATTTGATAAACTTTTTAGTTCTTGTGTGCTGCAAAAGCCAAAAATAATCTGACTGCCTCAATTCTAGCTACCAGTGCAAAGGTTTCATTGAAATCAACTCCTTCCTTTTGAGAATATCCCTTACACACTAGTCTTGCTTTATTTCTGACAACCTTACCATCTTCATTAAGTTTGTTTCTAAATACCCATTTGGTTCCAATTACATTTTTATCTTTAGGTCGGGGAACTAATGTCCAAGTGTTATTTTTCTCAATTTGTTCTAATTCTTCTTCCATAGCTTTAATCCAAAATTTATCTTCACATGCCTCATTAACAGATGATGGTTAAATTTGAGAAATAAGACATACCTCTTCATTTGCCAATCTTCCTCTTGTCATAACTCCTTTAAACTTGTTTCCAATTATCTAATCTTCAGAATGATTCAATCTTACATACCGGGGTGTCTTTGTTTGTTGTTGTTCTTCAATTACAGTGGAATCCTCAGATGGTACCGGGGTAGCTGGATCTTCATTCTGTACCGGTGGATTTAGTGTAGGTTCATTTGTCAAACTTTTTTTTGCCGGTTCAGAGTCTATATACCTTGAAGTTCTTCTGAATTGTTCATCAATCTTTACATTTGTACTCTCAATAATTTTCTGCAATCTTTTGTTGAAACATCTATATGCCTTGCTCTTAGATGAATAACCAAGAAATATTCCTTCATCACTTCTAGGATCAAATTTTCCAATATACTCATCTCTTCTAATATAACATTTAATTCCAAAGATTCTGAAATACTTAAGAGTAGGAGTATTACCAAACCATAGTTCATGAGGGGTCTTATCGGTTTCACCTTTGATGTGAACTTTGTTGAATGTATAGATCGTTGTACTGACTGCTTCTCTCTAATATACATGTGGTAAATTTTCTTATGATAACATACTTCTTGTTGCATCCAAGATAGTTCTGTTTTTCCTTTCAACAACTCCATTCTGCTATGGTGTCCGAGGTGCTGATAGTTGTCTTCTGATTCCATTCACTTCATAGAATGTATTAAATTCCTTAGATGTGACTTCTCCTGCTTGATCTGATCTTAAACATTTGATTTTCTTACCGGTTTCATTTTCAACCATTGCTTTGAACAGTTTGAACTTTCCAAGTGCTTCTGATTTTTCTCTGAGAAAAGTAACCCAACACATTCTAGAATAGTCATCAATGATTAGCATGAAATATCTATCACCTTGTAAGCTTTTAGTTCTAGCTAGACCACATAAATTAGTGTGAATCAAATCAAGAGCATTATTGGATTTTTCTGGAATACTTTTGAAACTAGCTC
Organism: Cryptomeria japonica; assembly: GCF_030272615.1. Lineage (NCBI taxonomy): Eukaryota > Viridiplantae > Streptophyta > Pinopsida > Cupressales > Cupressaceae > Cryptomeria > Cryptomeria japonica. The sequence goes on from NC_081415.1 coordinate 325,400,562, forward strand.
TAACTTGTTTTCCAAATTGACATTCCTTACATATTGTATTATGAGGTTTGACAATTTTAGGTAAATCTCTAACTGCCTTAGTAGTACTGATCTTTATCATGCAATCAAAGTTTACATGACAGAGTCTCTTATGCCATAACCAACTTTCATCTATATGTGCAATCAAGCATGTCTTTTCACTATTATTCAAATGAAAGATATTACCTCTAGTCTGATTACCGATTGCAATTTCTAACCAGTTCTATTCATGATTTTGAATTTTCCATTCTTAAATTGTAATTGAAATCCTTTCTCAACTAATTGACCAACACTTAAAAGATTATGCTTTAATCCTTCAACATAGTAGACATTGTCAGTGTTATTCTTACCATCAAGAGATATTGTACCCTTACCTTTGATTGAACAAGCTTTGTCATCTCCAAATCTTACTAAACTGCCATTGTATTCTTGAAAGTTCAAGAATTTACCTTTGTCTCCTGTCATATGATGTGAGCATCCTGAGTCAATGATCCATTCATCCTTTACTTCAACTTTAGTTGCTAGGGCTTGTTCTACCGGTTGAGCAGTAGGTGTCGGTTGATCTTCTGTTATAGCAACAAAAACCCATCCATTTTTTGTTGGATCCTCATCAGAATCATCAGTCACACCTTCATCAGCAATGTAACAAGATTTGTCTTTATTCTTCTTAAATTTGTATCTCTGATATTCAGGATTAGGCTTGTATGTTCTTCTAGCTTCTTCTCTTAGTCTAGCATGTCTATCAGGGCATCTCAAGGCCATATGACCAATCTTATTGCAGTTAAAACATTTAAAGGGTGTTTTACCTTCATACTTACTTCCAACTCGACCTTTAGGCATTTTCCTTGCAAATAGTGCTTCAACTTCTTCAAGTTATTCATTTTCTTTCCTGCTTTCTTCAAGTTCTCTTGCATAAAAGGCTTTCCAATCAGATTTGTCAAATGATGGAGTAGATGATGTTGATGCTTTAAATGCTAAATCTATCTTAATAGTAGCAACAGGACCAAATTCTTCAATTTCAAAAGCTTAAAGTTTCCCAATCAATGTATCCCTAGTTACTGATGTATTAGGCATTGTTCTCAACTCATTTATAGCAGTAACCTTCATTTTATATGCCGATGGAAATCCTCTTAAAACTTTTGAAACAATTTCATCCTCACTTAAGGTTCCTCCACAACATTTAATACCCAAAACAATTTCATTTACTCTTTCCATAAAAGCAGAAATCCTTTCATCTTCTTCCATTTTCAAAAGTTCATACCTAATTCGGAAGCTTTCAAGTTTTGCAATTTTGATTGTGGAATCTCCTTCATTCAATGTTTCCAAATGATCCCAAATAGCTTTAGCAGTAGACCTATCTAATAGTCCCATGATTTGTTGATCTGATAATGCGCTCAAAAGTGCTTCTCTTGCTTTGCAATCATTTTCTTCATCTTTAGTCAAGTTAGCTGGATTGGGCTGACCTGGTATAGCAGTAGTATAACCATTCTTTGTAACATCCCAAATGTCCTTTCCAATGCAAATTAGATGTGTCTCCATTCTGATCTTCCATATGCCATAATTGGTTCCATCAAGTTTAGGACTGTCCTTCCTGAAATAGTTAGTAGACATTGGATCTCCTCAAGTTGTTAAACTTCTGCAAAAGAGGACTAAGCTCTGATACCAATTGTTAGGTCCTGGAGACAACTGAGAGGGGAGGGGGGGGGTCAATCAGTTGTCAACTAAATTCAAACCAAAAACAACTTAACCAACCTAATGCTTAATATCGGTAAACTAATTAAGTATGCCGGTAGATAGTTTTAACAGTTAATTGCTATATCGGTAAAGATTAGTGCATGAAACATAAACACAAAGTCATCCACAACACATAACACCAATATTTGTACGTGGAAACCCTATAAGGGGAAAAACAATGGTGGGAAACCTTACCCACAATCAGATGATACTACTGCAGATAGTAAGTGTACATAAATGGGGTCTGCACATGCAGAAAGGCCAAGCGCCTAGAGCTCACTGCTCAATCACAAAATGGGAGTCACACTGACTACAATTGGATGGTTAAATCCAATAAGAATATACTTCTCAAAATAGCATCTTCATATGTTGGATTCAGTACTGATGTAATGATGATATGCTTTCACAAAAACCTAGCTTCACCTTCAAATGATGTCTGCGTGTATTGCACTACTTAATCTCGCATATACATTCACACAATTCTTTTTTGCATTCCACACTTGATCTTACAAATAAGATCTTACATTTATACCATAGCCTAAGACCAATTTTAGTAGGTCGGCTCTACAAGATATTACAATAAAAACATTTTACAAACAATATAATATCCAATGCAATAACCAATTGAACATGTCAGCTTAATGCATTTACAACAATAATTAATCATCTCTATAGCATGCCATGTTGATCTAAAAAAGATAAATCTGTCGGTGTAACCCTGGATAACCCTGGACCTATTTGCCAGAAAAAGCAAATATGCAAATATGAATATACCAATGATTAATTCATTAAGATAAGATGTCCACACGATGTCTTCGATATTACCAAGTGTCTTCCATATCATTCCAAGTGTTGGTGATCGTTATATCCTGCCAGTGAACCATATACTAGTAATTGTGCAATAGTTACTTGATTGCCAGTGAATGCTGCTGGATCTCCAAAGTGCTAGTGTTTTAGTAGGTGTTGACATCAATGACAAAACCATACCAAAATACCAACAAAAAGATGACGTAGAAATTCTCAACCATGTTAAATCTAATGAAGACACAAGAAGGGTTTGAGATGACACAAGAAGAAGAGACCAAGATCATACTAGAACACACACTCATACAAAGACAAATCATGTTGATAACCCTATCACAGCTCTTACATAACAAATACAAACACTGCAAACACAAATTCAAGATATGCAGAGAGGAACTATTAGAAGATACTCGCTTCAAGAAATATGTCCTTACCTCTTTGATAGAAGTCTAAACATGATACCATTTCCTACAGGTTGTCAAACTCCTCGATACGATAAATAAAATGGAAGCACCGATCCCCAGGATCATAAATGAGAATTTTGCATGCTAAGTATGGAGTTTGCACATGAGGATACCTACCTGATGGGATTATTTTTGAAAAGCTTAAGTGGACTAGCTATGGAATGGTTCTCAAAACTTCCACCTAGAATTAGATCATTCACAGAATTGGTGGCTAAGTTTGTTTCACAATACTCTTACAACATTCAACATGAGGTAACAATATTTGCTTTATATAACACGAAACAAAAGAGCGGAGAATCTTTCATGATGTTTCTACAGAGATAGAGATGATTAGCTTCATGATATCCTCGAACGGTGCTGGAATACGAGAAGATAGACATATTCATTGACAACCTAAATGGACAAATGAGTTATCATCTAAAATTGCAATGCCATCAAAATTTTGAAAAGATGATTGATAATGGTATCAGAATGGAAGAAGCTATGGTAAAGAAGGGTGACTTGAAGCTATACAAAGAAGGCGTTAATCCTCCTAACAACAATGTTAGCAACAATAACAATGATAAGCCTAAATTTTGGAATAAAAATTGAAATGTTGTCAACAATGGAATAGTGGATAACAACAATGTAAAACCAAAACAACCACTTTTCAATTTATCCACTCACTCAGCAACAGCTCAACAAAACAACAATCACCAAAAATCAAATTTCAACAATTTCTTTCGAAGGAAATTTTCAAACATTGGTGAACCACTTGGGTCAGCACTGAAGACACTTCTCGCAAACAAATTAATTAATTTGCCAGAAGGAAGGAACTATGAACCTCAAGTAAAACCCACTTGGTGGAATGATAACCATTATTGTGATTTCCATAGAAACAAGGGACATCACACAAATAATTGTAAGCGGTTGAAACATGTCATCCAAGACTTGATTGATAATGGAGTAATAACTGTGGATGAACATACGACAAAAAAATCCCATACAACTTTTAAAACTCTGCTTCCAAATTATGAGAAGGGTGAATCATTAGCAACAAATAATGGTAAGGGTAAAGCAAAGGTAAACTACGCTCATACATATGATAATGTGGTAAATGTGATTGTAGTTAAAGAGAAGAAAAATAAAGAACCTGCTCATGCTATCACAAGAAGAAAAGCTAAAGTTGTTTTGTCAGGTCCTACCACTAACATGTCATCCACTGCAAAACAATATAATCTAGTGGAGCAATTGCAAAAAATGCCTACGCAAATATCCATCTTAGAACTTTTAAAGCTTTCACCTGCACACAAAGAAATTCTTGAACGAGCATTAATAGATACAACAGTGTCTAAAGATCTTGATATAGATCAATTCCAAACCATGGTGGGACACCTCACAACCCCTCACTACTTATCATTCACCAAAGAAGATGACATGTCCTTGCAACATCCACATAATTCTCCCTTCAATATCGAAGTCATCATTCATAAGACATGAGTTAAATGTGTCCTAATAGATGGAGGAGCTAGCTTAAACATTTTCTCTTTGAGTCTTGTTTGTGCTCTAGGTTATTTAGAAGATGCAGTTGATCCCCGAAAAAATGTCATCATCAAAGCATATGATGAAGAAGAGAGTTCCTCTAAAGGAATTGTGATGCTACCCATCAGAGTGGGACCTTTACAGAAAGACACAACATGCCAAGTTCTAGACTTGGACTTATCATACAACATACTCTTGTGATGACCCTGGATACATGACATACAAGTTGTTCCATCAACATATCATCAATGCCTAAAATTTCCCTACAATGGGCAAGAAATCATGATCTCAGCAAATTCAAATCCATTTTAGTACTGTAGTAATCTCAAACCAATTCAAGAGGTCATTGTTCCTCATAATAGGGAGACATCATCTTCAAACACACAATCCAAAGAAAAATCATTTGCCTCAATTTTGTCAAGTATGGAAAAACAAATTTAGCTAAGAGATCGAGGGAATGGAGAATATTCAATATCACAATTACCACTCTCTCCTAAGTCCTATGGAAAACCATCAAACTCTAAACAACAACCAATTGTGAACATCTTCCAATATTTGATGGAGCATTTGTTAGTGTTGGGACCTTATAAGAGGAAACATAAGACAAAGATGTACTATAGTGGCTATACAAGGATGAATAAGTCCAACAAAAGATCAACAATGTCCGCATACCCACAGAAAAGTATGGAAAAGGATTTAACATTCTTAGAAAAATGGGATACACTTGAACAGGTTCTATAGGAAAAAGAAAAGAAGGTATCTCAGAACCTATCCAACTTTGCACTGAGCAAGCTACAGACAATGCAGGCTTAGGGTATGGACAAGATACTCTACCAGAAGACACATCTTTTAGCCAACAACAAGAGGAATATGAAAACAGACAAGAACAACTTGCAATTGAAAGAGAAGAAGCATTAGCCAAGCAAAAAGCACAAGTAAACTTGAAATGGAAAAAGAAGCAAGCTTCAAATCAACATAAAAAACAAACTAAAAGCACCTCCCAAGCAACATTAACTCTCAATCAAAACAAGAATGAACCTAGTACTACTCGAGGAGAACTCATAGCAAGTTTGACAAAACTCAACCTCGGTCCAGAAGAGGTTGAATATGAAAGAAGAAAGGATATAGCAAGAAAAGATGAAGAAACAAATCAAACACTATATGAACAAATTTGTAGATTGCAAGCTGCAAGTGAGATTCCTATTACTTTGAAGAATTAGCTAAAGAAAATTGCTTTGAAGAAGATGTTGGAGTCGATGTAGTTCACATGTATGCAGGGCAAACGTTAGGAACTAGATCACTTGAATTAGAATCACATTTGGCTAACTAGGACTTAATCGAGGATGATCAAGAGCTCCTTGTGCAAGGTCATTCTGATGAGAGTAGTGTTCTAGAAATTGACATACATATCAAAAACTTTGACGCATCTATCATGACCCTTGATACTCTCAAAAAATCTCAACCAGATGACCCCCTACCTCTAATCCACCCCAAACTTATCGATTGGGAAAATGAAAGACATACTGCCATTGATACCTTTCCTAATGACCATGCCATATCTGTATATCTTAATGCAATCGAACCTACAACAATTTTCACCAGAAATTTCAACAACACATCTTCCAGTCAAGTGGGTGCCAAATCTCCTAGTCGCAAAAAGGAAAATAAAGAAAAAAATATCAGGTCTAATGCTGAAAATCATTTCTTGGCAACATAAGATCAGGAAACCAAATTCTACAGAGATCGGAAGTATGCAGCTGAAGCGTTCAAAATCTTTCTGAAATCGGAGGATGAGAAGGGCAAGCTTGTGAAGAAAGACAACATTTCCTATTACATTCCCCAACAGGTAAAGCCCTTTTGGCAAAATGTTTTAAGGGTTTTAATGGAGTATTTAACTATTGACGGTAGATTTACAAAAATATATAACTAACACTTTGCTATTTTGAACCACTTCCGCCATGGTGCCAAAATATCCCTACCTTTTTATTTAGCGTCCTCTCTGAATGAGAGTCTTGCTGACCATGCTAAAAAGCCTAACTCTTACCCTATAGCCCATCAGGGGCTTATATTGCTCATTTATGAACATCTGAAGGACAAGGCTAGGGCGACCAAAGATGACCCTCTAATCACAAATTCTCATATCTCTGAGAGTGGCAAAGATTCAGATTCAGATGAGGATCAGCCTCATGCCTCTACCCACAAAAAAAGGAAAGCTGACATAGATAAGGTGGAAATGGAGGAGCACTGTGATGTGGAGGAGGAAAAGGGTAAGGATTTTGAAACTGATATGGAGTATGAAAAGGATGAGAGCATTAGAGAAGAGGATGAAGGGGGTAACTCTGAAAACCCTCACTCCAACCCTATGGGCTCAGATAGTAGGAATGTTGCTCTAAATTGTAAGGAGGATGACAATCCTAACTCTGTGGGCAATAAACAGGGTAGGGATTCTGTGAACACCATCTTGAATACCGCCCGCAACTATACTCTGGAGTCCCTAAACTTCCAAAAATGGGTTGTCAACAACATTACTAGCATGCAAAGTAAATAGAGGGAGTTGGAAAACAAGATTAATAAGTTGATTAAGGACTCTGGGAAAAAGAATGATGAGACAAAAACCAGTGAAGCTGAAGAGGAAATCGAGATGGAGGATTGGCAGGAAAAAGATTTGATCAAAGGGGATTTGAAACACCTGGAGGACGTTATAAGAACTTTGAAAGAATAGGCTGAAGAGGATAAAGACAACATCAACACCCGGGTTGCCCATACCAAGAAGGCTCTAAAAAACTTCATGAACCATAGTCTCTAGGTCCTCAAAGTCTCATCACAGAACATGAATGCTTTGGTGGATCATCTGGAAAGGAAAAATCAGCATAAAAATATGGTTATCATTAATGATATTCCAACTTCTAGCACCACCCACCAGACTCCCAGGCGCAGAACAAGGTAGAACACTACTGGCATGGAGATCAATATGAAAGATAGCCAGCTGAGAGAGGAAAGCAACGACCTGAGGGAAGTAGCCATGGCGATGATGCTCTTGGTTCAGAATGTTGAGGAATTTATTAAAGTTTTCAAGTAATTTGTATTGTTGGGTTTGGAGCCAACTTCTTGTTGGCTTCTTGCTATCTTTTTCTTAGTGGTTGGTTTTTGTGCTGGTGTTTTGCAGCTGTTTTGTTTCATCTCTTTCATGGTCATCTTTTGAATTGTAATTGGGTTTCGGGTCCCTTAAAACCTATTTTTACTTAATCAAAAACATTAGATCAGGAAAAAGTAAAAAGAAAGGATGCATCTAACAGTGAAAACCTCCTTGAGGCATTGGAAGATGGGAGATTTGACACTTTACCTGTACACTATCAAGAAAGGTCATCCATTTTGATCGAACCAACAGAGGGAGTTAACATTGGGACAACAGAGCAACCAAAGATCCTACATCCAGCATCTTCTTTGTCAGAGAAAGAAATGCAACAATATATGGAATTCTTCAAACGATGACAAATAAATTTTGCCTGGTCATATGTAGACATGCCAGGGTTGGATCCAGAGCTTATTATGCATCACTTAAATGTCAGTCCAGGAGCCAAACTAGTTAAACAAAAATTAAGGAAAATGCATCCGCATATTTCTCTTCTAGTCAAAGAAGAACTAAATAAATTATTGGATGTCGGGTTCAGACCTATAGCTTATCCTCAATGGGTACCCAACATCGTTCATGTTTCCAAATCAGATAAAAGTATCAGAATATACAAAGACTTTAGAGATCTTAATAATGCATGTCCAAAAGATGACTTTCCTTTGCCCAACATTGACATCATTATAGATTTAACTGTTGGACACTCCATCTTTTCTCTAATGGATGTTTTCTCTGGATACAATCAGATTAAAATAACACCTGAAGATCAAAAAAAGACAACTTTCACATGTCTGTGGGGTACTTTCTGCTAGAGCATCATGCCTTTTGGACTAAAGAACGCAGGTGCTACATATCAAAGAGCTATGATAACGATATTCCATGGCATGATGCATACATTCATGGAAGATTATGTGGATGACATATTGGCCAAATCATATAATAGAGAAGACCATATAGGGATACTAGAAAAGATCTTTGACAGGTTAGAACAGTATAAGCTACGGCTCAATCCCAAGAAATGTGCCTTTGATGTCACTTCAAGCAAGCTATTGGGATACATTGTTTCAGCTAGAGGTATCAAAGTAGATCTAGCTAAGGTCAAAGCGATCATGGAAATGGCATCTCCTCAGAATATTAGTCAACTAAGATCACTTCAAGGAAGACTACAATCAATCAGAAGATTTGTTGCTCAGCTAGTAGATAAATGCCAACCATTTACTCATCTATAGCATAAAAATGTTCATTTCAGGTGGGACCATCAATGTGCAGATGCATTCAACAAGATCAAGGCATATCTCTATTAGGACCCGGAAGGCAACTGAGATGGGGGGGGCGGGGGGGGGGGGTGAATCAGTTCTCAATGAATTTCAACCAAATTATAACTTAATCAAACTTGATACATAATACCAGTAAACCAAACTTAATGGCGGTTAACAGATTAATAGTTAATATCAATACCGGTGAAACTTAATGCATGAAACAGAAAGAGAAACAACATCCACAACACATAACACAAAGATTTGTACATGGAAACCCTGTAAGGGGAAAAACCACGATGAGAAACCTTGCCCACAATTAGATGATACTACTGTAGATAGTATGTGTATACAAATGGGGTCTGCACATGCAAAAAGGCCAACCTCCTAGAGCACACTTCTCAAATGGGAGTCGCAATGACTACAATAGGATAGTTAAATCCTATAATATTATACTGCTCAAAGTAGCATCTCCAATGCTGGATTCAGTACCGGTTAAGCTCTGATAATCACCTTCAAACCTTTCTTGAACCTTCTCTATGGTCTGCTCATATGATCTTCAATATTCACACATACCATGTTACAATACCATTACATACCATATCCCATGTCCCTTATCCTATATCTCATAAATTGAGATCTTACATATATACAAAACCTAAGACCAAATGTGTAGGTCAGCTCACTAAGAATATTACAATAAAATCAATTACAAACAAGTCTATATGTGATGCATCATGTCGGCTCAATACATTTATAACAATATCCAAGCAATAAATCATCTCCATAATGTGTCATGCTGATCTAGAATAGATAATGCATACCGGTCCATAACCTAGACCAAACTGTCAGTAATAGCAAATATGTCAACCCGATTAGACCATTAACCAAAATACCAAAACCAAGCATCCAAACCATGTCTTGAACATAATCAACTAATCTTCAGATGATAGCAAGTCATCCTCAGTGCTGGTGAACAATATAACCTATTGGTGGACAATATACCGGTGACTGTGCATAAGTCACTGAACTTGCCGGTGAACACAATGTGTCGTTTCAACATAACCATAGATCTCCAGAAGGATAAGTGTTGACATCAATGACAAAACTAATGCAACACATCCATAATACCAACAATCTCCCCCTTTGGCATTGATGGCAACACAAGATGGAAAAACATCTAAGTGCCAGAACAAAACATAATGCCAAAAACCAAAAACCAACAATCTCCAGAATAGATTAATACCAAAAATCAAAATACAAAGAGTATATATCTCTCCCTCAATGAATAATCTCTCCTCCAAGGATAATGTTTCCTAAATACAATGATTTTCCATAGATATCTCTCTCCCTTTGACATCAAATGCCAAAGCAATAAAAATACTAGAACATACAACCAAATATAGCCAACTACTCCCCCTGTGAAGTATCTCTCTTCCATCAAAGCCAGAAAAATGTTTCTCTATTAATTTCTATCAATTTGATGCCAATCTTCAACTTTCTAAGTCTCTATCGGTGAGGGTATTACCCCAAGCTGCTCTCTGAGATATTTAAACATTTCCTTAGGCAAAGGCTTAGTAAAGATATCTGCAATCTATTCTTTAGTATTCACATAAACCAATCTTACTTCTTTTTCTTTAACATTCTCTTTCAGAAAATTATATTTGATAGAAACATGTTTAGTCTTAGAGTGAAATACTAGATTCTTTGATATATCAATTGCTATTGAATTATCACAATAAATGATTATAGGTTCTTTGCATTTTACCTTTATGTCCTTTGATTAATCCATAATACCTGAGTACAATTAGTTGTTGCTGCAACATATTCTGATTCTGCTCTTGATAATGATGTGCAACTCTGCTTCTTGCTCAACCATGAGAACAATCTGCTACTAAGAAAGAATGCTCTGCCAATGGTTCTCTTTTGGTCATCTACATCTCCTGCCCAATTTGCATCAGTGTATGCCCATAAAACAAAATTATCATCTTTAGGATACCATAAACCAAGATTTGTTGTGCCTTGTAGATACTAGAAAATCCTTTTTACTGCTGATTCATGATTTTCTTTAGGATTACTCTAAAATATTGAAACAATACATACTACATTAATTATATCAGGTCTTGTTTGTGTCAAATACAGTAAATCTCCAATCATAGATTTGTACCGTGTTGGATTAACAGGAGCTAAATCATCCTTCAATGTCAATTTGTCAGTTGTAGTCATAGGAGTACTTATCAGTTTAGAGTTTTCCATACCAAATTTCTTCAGTAGTTCCTTCAAGTACTTTGTTTAACATATAAATATACCTTTATCAGTCTGTGAAATCTGCAATCCTAAAAAGATTTTTATCTCCCCAATCATAGACATTTCAAATTCTTCCTACATCTTGTTAGCAAAGTCTTTACACAATCCATCTTCTCCTCCAAAAATGATATCATCAAAAAAAACTTCAATAACCAAGATGTCATCATTAGTCACTTTTCAATATAAGTTGTTGTCAGCATTACCTTTAGTGTAACCAAGCTTCAAAAGATATTTGTCCAATCTAGCATACCAAGCTCCAGGAGCTTTCTTTAGTCCATACAAAGCTTTACTTAATCTACAAACCATATCTTTATCATTTGTCAATAAAAATCCATTAGGATGTTCAATGTAAACTTCCTCTTCAAGATCACCATTCAAAAATGTACATTTTACATCCATCTGATATACTTTGTAGTTCTTATGAGCCGCAAATGCAAGAAATAATTTGATTGCCTCAATTCTAGCTACCAGTGCAAAGGTTTCATTATAACCAATTCCCTCTTTCTGTGAATATCCTTTACACACTAATCTTTCTTTGTTCCTGATTGCCTTACTATCTTCATTAAGTTTATTTCTGAATACCCATTTAGTTCCAATTACATTTTTGTCTTTCGGCCAGGGAACTAATGTCCATGTATTCTTCTTTTCAATTTGTTCGAGTTCATCTCCCATAGCTTTTATCCAAAAATTATCTTCACATGCCTCAATAATAGATGCTGGTTCAATTTGAGAAATTAAACATACCTCTTCATTTGCCAGTCTTCCTCTTGTCATAACACCTTGAAACTTGTTCCCAATTATCTGATTTTATGAGTGATTCAGTCTTACATACCTGGGTTTATTCACATGTTGTTGTTCTTCAATCACAGTGAAATTCTTTGATAATACCGGTGTGACTGGATCCACATTCTGTACCGGTGCACTATGTAGAGGTTCATTTATGATCATCTCAACTACCGGTTCAGAATCAACAAACCTTGAATTTCCTCTAAATTGTTCATCTATCTTCATATTAGCACTCTTAATGATTTTCTGCAATCTTTTATTAAAACATCTATATGCCTTGCTCCTAGATGAATAACCAAGAAATATTTTTTCATCACTTCTAGGATCAAATTTACCAATATACTCATCTCTCCTAATATAACATTTTCTTCCAAATATTCTGAAGTATTTAAGAGTGGGAGTATTACCAAACCATAGTTCATAAGGGGTCTTACCAGTTTCACCTTTGATGTGAACTCTGTTGAAAGTGTAAACCATTGTATTCACTGCTTCTCTCCAATACACATGAGGTAGATTTACTTCCAATATCATGCTTCTAGCTGCATCTAGAATAGTTTTGTTCTTTCTTTGCACAATTCCATTCTGCTGAGGTGTCTGGGGTGTTGATAGTTGTCTTTTGATTCCATTTACTTCAAAAAATGTATTAAATTCCTTAGATGTAAATTTGCCTCCTTGATTAGATCTTAAACATTTGATTTTATTATCGGTTTCATTCTCTACCATTGCCTTGAATAGTTTGAATTTTCCAAAAGCTTTTGATTTTCCCCTAAGAAAAGTAACCCAACACATTCTAGAATAATCATCAATAATTAGCATAAAGTATCTATCTCCCTGTAGACTTCTTGTTCTTTCCAGACCACACAAGTCAGTATGGATTAAATCAAGAACGTTATTAGATTTCTCATAAATACTTTTAAAAGTTGTTCTAACTTGCTTTCCCATTTGACATTCCTTACATATAGGATTATGAGGTTTCACAATCTTAGGTAAATCCCTTACTGCCTTAGTTGAACTGATCTTTACAATCCAATCAAAATTTATATGACAAAGTCTCTTATGCCATAACCAACTTTCATCAATATGTGCAATCAAGCATGTCTTATCATTGTTGTTCAAATGAAAGATATTACCTTTAGTCTGATTACCGGTTGCAATCTCCAAACCAGTTCTGTTCATGATTTTGCATTTACCATTCTTGAATTGTAACTGAAATCCATTGTCAACTAATTGACCAACACTCAAAAGATTATGCTTCAAACCTTCAACATAATAAACATTGTTAGTATTGTTCTTACCATCCAAAGATATACTGCCTTTTCCTTTGATCAAACAAGCTTTATCATCACCAAATCTTACTAGACCTCCACTATATTCCTGAAAAGATAAGAATTTACTTTTATCACCAGTCATATGATTTGAAAATCCAGAATCTATGATCCATTTATCCTTTTCTTAAATTTTAGATGCTAGGGCCTGCTCTACCAGTGAAATAGTAGGTGTCGGTTGATCTTCCTTTATTGCAACAAAATCCCATCCATTGTCTGTCGGTTCTACATCAGAATCATCAGTAACTCCTTCATCAACATAGTAACATGATTTGTCTATGTTCTTCTTAAATCTGTATCTCTGATATTCAAAGTTAGGCTTATATGTTCTTTTAGCTTCCTCTCTCAATCTTGCATGTCTGTCAGGACATCTAGATGCCATATGATGAACTTTATTGCAATTAAAACATTTAAATGGTTCTTTACCTTCATACTTACTTCCAACTGGACCTTTAGGCATTTTTCTTGCAAATAGTGCTTCAAGCTCTTCCAGTTCTTCATTTTCCCTTCTGATATCTTCAAGTTCTCTTGCATAAAGTGCTTTCCAATCAGATTTGTCAGATGATGATGATGATGATGATGATGGTGCAGATGATGATGCTCTGAAGGCTAAATCTATTTTAATTGTAGCAACAGGACCAAATTCCTCAAGCTCAAATGTTGAAAGTTTTCCAACCAAAGTATCTCTAGATACTAATGTATTAGGCATTGTTCTCAACTCATTAATAGAAGTTACTTTTATTTTGTATGCCATTGGCAATTCTCTTTAAAATTTTAAAAAAAAGTCATCTTCACTTAAGGATCCTCCACAACATTGTATTCCTAAAACAATTTCATTAACTCTTTCCATAAATATAGAAATTCTTTCATCTTCTTCCATTTTCAAATTTTCATACCTAACCTGAAAACATTCTAGTTTTGCAATTTTGACAATGGTATCTCCTTCATTCAATGTCTCCAATTTATCCCAAATAGCTTTAGCAGTAGATTGGTCTGATGATCCCATGATTTGCTGATCTGATAATGCGCTCAAAAGTGCTTCTCTTGCTTTGTAATCATTTTCTTGATCTCTACCCAATATTGGTGGATTAGGTTGATTAGGTGTAGGACCAACATAGCCATTCTTTGTAACTTCCCATATGTCTCTTCCAATGCAATTCAGATGTCTCTCCATTCTGATCTTCCATATACCATAGTTAGTTCCATCAAGTTTCAGACTGTCCTTCTTGAAAATGTTTGTTGCCATAGGATCTCCTCAAGCGGTTAGGCTTCTGCAAAAAGAGGACTTGGCTCTGATACCAATTGCTAGGACCTGGAAGGCAACTAAGATGGGGGGGGTGAATCAGTTGTCAATGAATTTCAACCAATTATAACTTAATCAAACTTGATACATAATACCGGTAAACCAAACTTAATGTCGGTTAACAGATTAACAATTAATATCAATACCGGTGAAACTTAATGCATGAAACAGAAAGAGAAACAACATCGACAACACATAACACAGAGATTTGTACGTGGAAACCCTATAAGGGGAAAAACCATGGTGGAAAACCATACCCATAATCAGATGATACTACTGCAGATAGTATGTGTATACAAATGGGGTCTGCATATGCAGAAAGGCCAGCCGCCTAGAGCACACTACTCAAATGGGAGTCGCAATGACTACAGTAGGATGGTTAAATCCTAGAATAATGTACTACTCAAAGTAGCATCTCCAATGTTGGATTCAGTATCGGTTAAGCTCTGATAATCACCTTCAAACCTTTCTTGAACCTTCTCTATGGTCTGCTCATATGATCTTCAATATTCGCACATACCATGTTACAATACCATTACATACCATATCCCATGTCCCTTATCCTATATCTCATCAATTAATATCTTACATATATACAAAACCTAAGACCAAATGTGTAGGTTATCTCACGAAGAATATTACAATAAAATCAATTACAAACAAGTCTAGATGCGATGCATCATGTCGGCTCAATACATTTATAACAATATCCAAGCAATAAATCATCTCCATAATGTGTTGTGTTGATCTGGAATAGGTAATGCATACCTGTCCATAACCTAGACCAATGTGCCAGTAACAACAAATATGTCAACCCAATTAGACCATTAACCAAAATAGAAAAACCAAGTATCCAAACCATGCCTTCGACATAATCAAGTGATCTCCATATGATAAAAAGTCATTTTCAATGTCGATGAAGAATATAACCTTTCGGTGGACAATATATCGGTGATTGTGCATAAGTCACTGAACTTGCCGGTGAACACAATGTGTCGGTTCAACATAACCATAGATCTCCAGAAGGATAAGTGTTGACATCAATGACAAAACTAATGCAGCACATCTATAATACCAATAATCTCATGCAACCACCCATCCTAATGTCACCAATTCCAGGAAAGCCATTGTTACTCTATGTATCAACCACCAAAGTATCATTAGGAGTTCTACTTGCACAACAGGACAATGAAGGAAAAGAACGAGTCATCTACTACATTAATAGAATATTAGTAGGATAGGAAATCAACTATTCACCAATAGAAAAATCATGCTTGGTGGTAGTTTTTGCTTCTCAAAAATTAAGACACTATCTATTATCTCACTCCATCAAGTTGATTGCTAAAATCGATCTATTGAAGTATTTTCTCATTAAGGCAACATTAACAGAATGGCTAGTAGAATGGATCATGATTCTAAGCGAGATTGATATTGAGTATGTTGACAGAAAAGCTATCAGGGGAAAATTCATTGCAGACCAACTAGCCGAGGCACTGCTTCAAGATAATCATCCTTTACACATTGAGTTTCTCGATGCTGATATCCTAACGGTCACCACAAAAACATGGCAATTATACTTTGATGGTTCATATACACAACATGGATAAGGAGCAAGCATTCTATTCATCACACCACAAGGTCATACAATTCCAAAAGCATACAAATTAAGTTTTCCATGCACCAACAATACAACATAATATGAAGCTTTGGTTACAGGTATCAAAATGGCTATAGAATGGAACATTACACAACTTCAAGTTTTTGGAGACTCTCATCTCGTCATCAATCAAATCAACGATGATTATCAAAAAAAGAATGAAAAGCTAATGCCTTATAAAAATATGGTTGATGATATCAAGAAATACTTTCTAGAAATAACTTTTCAACAGATTCCAGGGAATGATAACAAAGAAGCAGATGCCATGGCAACACTTGCTTCTCTCCTTCAGACACAGGAAAATCAAGAGCATTATGAATTCCTAGTGGAAGAGTTGTTTTACCCTGCTCATAATTGTCCTGATTCCCAAACTATTTGTCACCTTGTTGGGCATGATTCCTCCCGCTATGTCCAAACTTACACATACCTAAAATATAATATCCTCCCTCCTGACTTATCAAAAAACCAAAAGAGAAACTTTATTCACCAATCCTCCCATTATACTCTTATCGTGGATAAGCTTTTTAAACAAGGTCTGGATGTACTCTTTTAAGATGTCTCCAACAAGAAGAATCTAAAAGGCCTTACATGAAGTCCATAACGACATTTGTGGCACTCATTCAGGTGGTCTTACCCTTTCAAAAAAACTCATATGCTTGGGCTATTGTTGGCCAACTATGGAACGAGATTCTTTTGAGATAGCTAAAACATGCAAACAATGTCAGGTCCATGGGAATTTCATTCATGCACCAGCACAAGAACTTCATGCTTTGGCAACATCTTGGCCTTTCTGCCAATGGGGTCTTGACCTAGTAGGAAAGATAAATCCTTCTTCATCCAATGGTCACAAATTCATCCTTGTAGCTACAGAATATTTCACAAAATGGATTGAGGTAATACCTCTCACAAATATCACAGGAAAACAAATTGCTACATTTATCTTGAACTACATCATCCGTCGTTGTGGAATACCCATGACTATTATCATTGATAATGGATGACTGTTCAAGAATCAGGATGTCCAAGAACTATGTGAAAAATTCAAGATCCAACAAAGATTTTCAACACCCCACTATCCACAAGGGAATGGGCAAGCAGAAGTATCAAACAAAACCATTCTAAAAATCCTCAAAAAGACCATGAATGATTCTAGCAGAGATTGTCACATTCAATTGAACCCTTCTCTATGGGTCTACCATACCAGTATTCAGACACCAATAGGTGCCACACCTTTGTCTCTTGTTTAAGGATTAGAAGCAATACTGCCAATAGAAGTAGATATACCTTCTCTATGAGTATCATTAAAAGGTCTTATCCCAGATGAAGAACAATGAGTATCTAGATTGTAGGACTTAGAATTAATCCATGAATGAAGACAAAATTTCTTTGATTATTTAAGGTATATCAACAAAGAATGTGTCACATTTATAATCATAAGGTCAAACTGAGAACATTTCAAGTTGGGGAACTAGTACTCAAAGAAAATCCATGCAACGAGGCATATCAAGAAAAGAAAGGGAAGTTTGAACCAAACTAGTTAGGTCCATTTATTGTCACAACATTATTTGGGTCAGGAGCATATCAACTATGAACATAGGATGGGGATCAGCTTGAGGAACCCATCAATATCATGCATCTGAAGAAGTTTTATGTCCGAAAAAGTAGAAAAATCCAAAAATAGTGAAAAAGCAGAAAAATCTGAAAACAGTAAAAAAGCAGAAAAATCCAAAAACAGTGATAAAGCAGAAAAATCCAAAAACAGTGAAAAACAGGAAAAATAATTTAAAAAATCAAATATGAGAAAAAGTGCAATAAAAATAGATGGTGAAAACCTAGCAAACAGGTGCTACCTATCTATTAGCTCTTCCATCTATTGGTTCATGCATCCTTCCACTTGCATTCATTTTCCATCAGTGTTGTTTATATCCATAATAAGCCTTTGTACATACGCAAGCATCCTAGGTGGCTTCTCGCCATGGTTTGGATCATTGGGTATATCATAATAACTTTGTTTCTAGGCTTGGGGTAAAATCCTGCACCTAGCTGGGGGCAAAATTTTTGATCATTTTAAGCTTAATCAAACATGAAGAACAATAGTTAGGCAAATCTTATCAAGCAAAAACTGATACACATCCAATGTTGAACACGAGATCAAATTGTCAACCATCAAACTATCACATGTCGGTCTAAGCACATCACATAGTTTTCAATGAATATTATCTTTTGACAATGATTTTAGCATGATTGTTCAACTTTTCTATCTTGATTTTTGCTATCATGATTTATGAGTAACTCTAGGATGTCTCTGACTAGAGGAACAAGGAAGGAACATGATATTTTACCTGTCTGTTGTCTGTAAATTAATCATTAATATGTGCAAATTTGTCTCAGGACATGATCATCAGAGTATCATCGAAGACATTTTTCCAATTTGCGTATAGAAATGGTTAGTACTACCTATTTTATGCAAGCAACACTTAGGTCATCTTGGTTCAATTATACCTTGATGCTTGTGCTAACTTGCAATATCAAAATCCAGGAAAGTAGTGCTTAGGTCATCATGGTACATTTTAAAAAAGCTCAATGATGACAAAACACAATAACCTAGTGACTGGTCTAGTCATAGCTTTGCATTTCATTTTAGCATTTGCATTTAGCTTCCATTTCATTCTTACATGGGATCCCACATGCTCATTTTACCCAAGGTTAAATCTATTGCAGGAATCATCAAGGTATAATCATAAGGGTATACACAATCAGACTGATGACTCATCTCTCTCTAGCTATTGTTGACCCCACACAAATTAAATGTTACTCCCTCAACAGAACCAACATCAGCATATTTGAATCTTCCTACAACTTGATATCAACAAAAAGTTAGTTCTTTACCCAATCAACCTTATCAATTCTATCAATAGATCACATCTAAATTTAATCTATCATGTCTTATACATGATGTATCTTTCTTGGAATTAGACGTTCTAATCAAGTCTTATACAGGATATATCGTTCCTGAAACTAGATGCTTTGATCATCTTTGTCTTATATAGGAGGTGTCATTCCTAAAACCAGACTGAATCTCGATCATATCAATCAAGCTATATCAATCATCGCGAATCACATCATCATCATCATAGAACTCGCACTTTCATCAACCACCATTGCAGAAATCGAATCATATCTAATCGGGATATCAATTTCACAAAAATTCACACACTCCAAAGGTTAATTATCTCAATTAATCTCTCGAGGGGGCATCATCATACCACAATTTATCAATCAATGTCTGGGGCATCCTTTCAAACCAATATCATCATCAAAATGTGATTATTCTTTGAATCAACATGTCATCACACCTCGCTTCAAAGAGGGGAAAAATGTATACACCTAAAAATGGTTTGAAGATAATTAATTAAATAATAAATTATTTAATTAATCCCCCTTCCTAATTTAATTGAATTTATTAGCAATTTGATTAAATTCTCCCTTTCTTCTACTTATTAATAGATCTAAGGATTTATTTAATAGGTTAATTTCAATAGTCCCCTTTGATTAATTAATCATCCCTCCATTTCAATCAATTCTTCTAATCGCCTAATTAATTAAAACAAATTAATTTATGAGTTGTTTAAAATTAATTAGTCTTTTCCTATTATTTGAATTTTTAAATTCAAATTACGCACATGCCTCCTAACTTCTAACCACCTAACCTAACCATCCCTCTAACCTAACCCATTTCACCTAACCTTGGGTTTGCCTAACCCTATCCTATCTTGCACAATCTAACCTCCTTATCCTAACCACTTATGGTGTAGATATTCTTCCCTTGAGACACATGATAGTTTGGCCACATGTCTCCTCTCTTGGACACTTGCCCTTTTATGAGCAAGGCTCCTTGACACTTGTCACCACAGAGATGACACGTCTCCTTTCCTCCAACCTCTTCTCCAACCTCCTCCAATTTGACCCTTGATATCTTCAGACTCAATCTTGACCGTTGATTCCTGCCACCTCACCCTTGGCCTTGGAAATCCTATAAATATCCCCCATTTTATAGCACAAAGGATCCAATCTCATTATCAATTTAGAAATTATTACTATAGGCATATCATTTGAGCATTGTTGTTATAGGCAATTGCATTAGCTTAATTTGATCATTTTCTAGCATAATTGTTGAATCATGTAGCTTAATCAATCTCTTTTCTAGCTTAATTACATCATCATCATAGCTTAATCATGCATATCATTATCTCAATTAACCTCTTGGATCAATCTAACATAATCAATATCATCTAGCTTGCATATCATCATCATTTCAAATCCTCTGTCTAGGTGTATTCAAGTCACTGGGATTACTTATCCAGATCTGAGAGAAAATCCAGACTCGCATCTCTGAGGAGGCAATAGGTCACTTTGTCATGGTTAATCTTTCATTTGATTTTAATTTTCTAACCATGCTTGTGTTGCAGCTGCAGGTATCACACTTCATAGGCATGACACTAAGTAGATGAATATTTGCACAAATGTGAAGTACCATGCATAGCCTACAACAGAAAAGCACAAAATCCAATTACTATTTGCTCAGGCTGTTGCATAAAAGATACACTGCATAATCAAAAACCGAGGAAAAAC
Organism: Cryptomeria japonica; assembly: GCF_030272615.1. Taxonomy (NCBI): domain Eukaryota; kingdom Viridiplantae; phylum Streptophyta; class Pinopsida; order Cupressales; family Cupressaceae; genus Cryptomeria; species Cryptomeria japonica. The sequence goes on from NC_081415.1 coordinate 325,421,499, forward strand.
ATAGATAGATGCACAAAACAAAGAGCAAGGAGATCAATCTAATATTGCACAATTGAACTCGCTACAACACTACTCGGTCCAAAATGACAAACACCTGAACTGCAGCCTACAAATTTCAAATGGCGTTAAATATTGAGAACTTTCCCAAAGCTTTTTGAAGTAAAAGACAATGAAATTCCTTGAACTCTATAATTGAGACCTCATGTTCCTTCAAAGGCAAAAAAAAAAATCAAATAATTTTCTTGTTCAAATTTACAACAAGCTCTCCAAAACATGATCAATTTTTCAGAAAGTCCAAATGATTTTTGAGATTGAAAACATTCTCCAATGCAAAGGATGTATAACACTATTCCACCCGCCACCGTCAATTTTTATCCACTTGAGAATGAAAGGGCATACAAATTCAAATTCTCCAATGGTTAGGATATAGTTAGAGGAAATATAAAATGATCCATTTCAATCTCCATCTATATAGAGCTCTATATATAATTGTGAATTATTGAATAAATAAAATAAAGAGTTAAAGTCATTTTTTGTCTAATTATTATAGTTATCAAATGTTGTAAAGTTAAAATTGCAACATTGCTAACATCCTTCATCTACACCAAAAAGGACCTCTGGAACAAGGTGGACATCAATCAAAATATTTTTCCAACTACGTACCATGACTTTGATATCCACATAATAAATAATTTAGTGTAAATTGATTGTCTTTTTTACTAACAATCACCATTTCAATAAGGAAAAAAAACTTCAAACCTAAAAACCTATAGCTGTCATAAAACTACTCTTCCTTCATGCAATTATACAATTAAATTTTTCAAATTACTTATTACAATTTTGTAGTTGGTGGTGCTTTGTCTATGCTATCATCTTTTGCAAAATTATCTCTACATTCATTCCTAATTGACAAGAGCAAGGACAAATTTATGACAACTAGAAGTTTTTGGGTTTAAATAGAAAATATTGACAAAAATTTGCTTTTATGGTGAATTCATTTTTTGTTAAAAAACTCAGTGTTTTGTACAATGTTCCCATCGTTGAAAATTCTCAAATATCCAAATTTAAATACATGAGTGCATAATAAATTTATTTTGACATTAGAATTTCAAGTCTCTTCAATTCAAGTCTATTATCGTATCTATTATAAATATTGTATTTTCTAGGTAAGTGCACAAAGATGGGAGACCAAAAAGTGGTCACCCCACCTTTTGGCCTCCTAGAAGTCATAACACAAGTACATTATAACATGCCCAGGGTATGTTCAGGGAAATGAGGGACCAAAAAGGGGTCTTAAATGGCCATTTTTTAAATAAATTAGGAAAGATTGATCTTGGATGAGAAATTGAAGATAGTTACACTCAAAATTTGAAGATTCAACAAGAATAAGATTCATAGTGCTCTGAGTCTACTTTCTAAACTAATTTTTTTTAAATGGTGGAGATTAAAGGGTTCAAATAGGGGGCCACAAAAAGTACTCCTTATTTTATCAAAAAAAATATAATATAAGGTTTGGTGTGCCCCCCTTAAAATGTGTGTTTTTTTTATATTTTAAAAAGCACTTAAGTGAGAATTAGCTAACACCATGTAGTTATGCATGATTTTTTTCTACTAATTTAAATAAATATATGATTTTTTATTAATTTTCAAAGTGGACACATCCTAAAAAGTAGGAAATTAAGCATGCTCCCCCAATTTTTTTGGATACTTTAAATAAAAAATGAAACTTTTTTTGAATGTGTGTAGAATAGAGTCCAGTTTCAAAAATTGTAATTTGTTTCAAATTTTGATGAATGAGTAAAAAATGAGACCAACAATATCGTACATAGGTTTTTGACAAAAAAATGAGACACTAGGAAAAGAAATTCAATATCAAAACCTTAACATGATTGAAACATAGAAAAAATCACATGGTCAGAAAAATAATATATAGCTCAACATTATTATGTCATTTTATCACTTGATATTAAAACATGTGCAAACCTAGTGCAGAGCACACTCGAGATTGTGTAAAAAAATTTCAATGTAATAAAACATCTTTGGGTATTGAAATGTCCGTCCAACCATTTGGATTGGATTCCTAAGGAAAATCCAAACCTAAGGGTTGGAAACCAAGGTAGTTAATAATGTGCTTGCATTATTTTCTGCCTTGGGAAAGCACATAACATGAGCGCATTATAACACTAGTGCATTATAACAAGCTTACATTTTTGTGAAAGAGAATGATCTCTATCCCTCATCTCTCTCTCTCTCTCTCTCTCTCTCTCTCTCTCTCTCTCTCTCTCTCTCTCTCTCCCTTGAGCTATAGACCTATCTTTCCCCCTCTCCTAAGACTTCTCTCCCTCTATGCCTCCCACCCTCTCTCTCTCTCCCAAGTCACTCTCCCCCACTCTTTACCTACCTCTCCTCTCACCCTACCTCCCTCCCCCTACCTCCCTCCCTCCTAAAATGAACCTAAGTATAGAATAATGCTTCAAATCCTAAATCTAACATGAGAGTGAATGCATAAATTTCTTACACCTCTCCCTTTGATCCTCTCACCTTGCCTCCCTCCCTCCTAAAAGGAACCTAAGTGTAGAATAATGCTTCAAATCCTAAATATAACATGAGAGTGAATGACAAATTTCTTACAAACCCTTTGATGTGTCACAAATTAGATGCACATAGGTAATATCAAGTTTAAACAAATAAACACATAACACCATATTTATGTGGGAAAACCCTTATGGAAAAAAACCCACATTCCAAAACAAAGGGCTCAATCATATCAGTAACAAAGATTAAAATACAATGCATTGAGATAAATCTCTTCAGGAGTTGATCCAACAATAGATAATTATGGAACAATTTTGGTAATGTACAATAACATCTCAAAAATTAAATAAAGTATCTCTCTAAAACAACTAAGGCACCAACATATTTATAGAGATCACATATGAAAGGTATGTGCTCATGTTTTCCAAAACCATGTCCCACACCTAGGTAGTCAAGTGTTGTCCAAAATAGCAAGTTGCTAAATCCTTGACATGTAGTAAATAACACTTTCACAAGCACTACACCTATCTTTCCATAAGGATAACTTTTCATATGCACTACACCCACTACATAGAATATGCCTAAGTCATAATTAGGTCTACTTCATGCACATATAAAATTGCTTAAAAGAAGTCAACAAAAATATAAACTGCCAAGCATTAACTTCCCATGACTCTTTAGTCCTGACATAGCAATTTCCCAATTCTGACAAGATTTAACATAAACGCATGTCACTAAAGTGCAGCTCCTAGGAATTTTATAAATTCCTTTGTCAAGATGAGCACCTAGGTGAAAAGTGGAAAAATTCCATTCTCCTCATTTCACATTTAGGAAGCCAACTCATAATCAGGTCCCACAAAGTGATACAACAACATAGTGTAACGTCGTAAATTGCACCTCATGCAATTCCACATCAAATAGGCATCTTCACAACAAGACGATTAGGAACATTCATCATTTGTTTGTCCTTTTATCCACATGGACTGCCCTATTAGCATAAGACTTGTTTTTGGTAGATCATATTAATCAGTCGACCTATGGACTCTAGCGCACCAGAGAGACGTCTGTGCACCATGCTAGCATCTCACGAATCTATCAGTCCGCAGGTGGCCATTTGAGCATTATGCCTATGCCTGAAAGAGTTTGTAACGCCTCTATCTATGGCCACCAATATGGGGATTCACTTTGGAGGTTATATCTCATGCATTTTTGTAATTGAAAAGGGTTCTGGATCATTTTGAGAAGTAACTTGAGCTCTTGGCGTCCATCATTCTTATCATATATAGGTTTTTTCAGCATTTGAAGACCACCATTGTTGTAGTCTCTTGAAGAACTCGTGGTGTCATCTTCACAAGTGCTGGAGGGGAGTTTAATATCTTTCTTAATTTTTTTTCATATATATAATCTCTCATTTCAATTTGTCTATTATCTTTGTTACAAGTGCGGTTGTTGTTGCACCAAAATATCAACCTGTTAATGCCTAATACAACCACTAGACTTATAGAATCCACAGGAGGTGGTTAAGACATGTCACAAAACCAAGTGCTACACTGCACAACATAAGGATACCAAGGGTGCACACCTTGCAAAAATCCCCCAACGCAAGCGAGGGGTTTGAACTAATGACCAAGCTCTGATACCACTTGTTACAAGTGCAGTTGTCGTTGCACCAAAATATCGACATGTTAATGCGTGATATAATCACTAGACTTATAGAATCCACATGAGGAGGTTAAGCCATGTCACAAACCTGAGCACTACACTGCACATCACAAGGAGACCAAGGGCGCACACCTTGCAACAATCTTAATAGTTCATTTCCCATCTCTATCATTTCATTTCCTATCAGTCTTATCATCCGGGTTGTCTATTGTTGTGGAAACACTGAAATGAGGGTTTGATTGAGGTAGGCCTCTAAACACAACCCCCAATATTTTCTCTTCTTGTTTGTGTGCAAATTTTTAATTGAGAGGGAGGTATTTATCTTGTGGGAGGATTCAATCATGGATTGACTGTAAGCCCCTTCTGCATTTCTCCTAGCTTATTCTATTGTTTCACATTCTATGTTGTTTTCTTATTTATTATTGTATCATTTGCTAGTAGTTTAATAGCATTTGTCACTTTTGTATGACTTTTGTACTCTATCTATATAGGACAACAACGTGTTGCATTGGTGTCCCAGTTCCTTGCACTGGTCCCAAAGATAAAGGCTTAATAGAATTATTCAGGAGTCTCATTTATAGCTTGTTAACTTGGTCTTGCCTTTTTATCCCCTACCTCACCTTTAGCGCTAGTATAAGTGAGGTAGAGAAAAGGTATGTTTGTCCCTTGAAGTTAATCATCTTAAGGGTGACAAATCCTATCCTCTACACATAGTAAGTTAACACTTAAGATATAAATAATAAAACAATCAAATATTTATCCATGTTTGAGATCCCTTATTCCCAACTTTCTCCCACTTGTCGAAAACCTATCAAGAGTCAATCTCCATTATTTTCTCAGGAAACCAAGGCTCATAGAACTAACACACCATTTGATTTTCTTTGTGCTCACTAGATTCCCTTAATGCATTTGAAATATGCACCAAAGTATCAAAACTTTCCATATTCACCTTTCCATCTTTAACCATATCATAAAAAAAATGAAATTGTACATTAAAAGGTTTTTTTTTTATATGGAAGGTTGGATTATTTGCTAAACAAGTGGAACTCTATTTATTGTAACATATAGTAATATATCCCACATCAAAACCAATATCTAAACACAAATGTTTAAGTCAAATGACTTCCTTACAAACATGTGCAACTTTCACCTACTTTTCTTTTGTAATGGAAAAACTGACTACAACTTGTTGCTTATTCACCCAGTTGATAGCATCACCAAACATCGTCACAAAATATCCACTAGAGGATATTCTTCTCTATGTCACCTGCTCAACCTAAATCCACATATCCATGAATGCAAACTGAATTCCAAGATCCAGTAGGATAACCATGAAAACATAAGGAAAACTTAGACATATCCCACAAATACTTGAACACTCTCTTCACTACGTCCCAATGCACCCATCCAAGATTAACCATAATCCAAATTAAGAATCCACTACTTGAGAAATCTCTAACCTAGTACAAACCACTACATACATGAGAGTGCCTCCAATGCTCACATATGATACTCTAGTCATGTTCTCTATGTCAATTGAAGGTCTTGGACAATCCTTAAATGCTAACTTTGTTTCTTGCAAAATAATAACTACCAAGGAAATGCAAGCTAACATGGTTGCATATCTCCAATACAATGTTCTCATACATGCTCTGGATTAAGTAAAACTTTAGCTCTATCTCTTTGTAGGTCCCAGGGACAACTGAGAGAGGGGGGGGGGGTGAATCAGTTGTCTAATAAATTCAAACCAAAATCTTATTAACCAACTTAATGCTTAGTACCAGTAAGACAATTAAGTATGTCGGTAAACAGTGTTAACAGAAAATTGCTATACCGGTAAAAATTAATGCATGAAACATAAACATAAAGTCATCCACAACACATGACACAAATAATTGTACGTGGAAACCCTGTAAGGGGAAAAACCACGGTGGGAAACCTTACCCACAATTAGATGATACTACTGCAGATAGTAAGTGTACAAAGAGGGGTCTGCACATGCAGAAAGGCCAACAGCCTAGAGCTCACTGCTCAATCACAAATGGGAGTCACACTGACTACAGTTGGATGGTTAAATCCAATGAGAATGTATTGCACAAAATAGCATCTTCATATGCTGGATTCAATACCGGTGTAATGCTGATATGCTTCTACAAAAACCTAGCTTCACTTTCAAATGATGTCTTCGTGTATATCTCTGCTTGATCTCGCATATATCCTTCCTTAAATCTTTTTCGCATTCCACACTTGATCTTACAAATAAGATCTTACATTTATACCATACCTTAAGAACAATTTTAGTAGGTCGGCTCTACAAGATATTACAATAAAACATTTTACAAATAATACAATATCTGATGCAATAACTGATTGAACATGTCGGATTAATGTATTTACAACAATAATAAATCATCTCCATAGCGTGCCATGCTGATCTGGAAAAGATAAACCTGCCGGTGTAACCCTAGATAACCTGGACCTATTTGTCAGTAAAAGCAAATATGCAAATAAGAATATGTCAATGATTATTACTTCAAGGAAAAGTGTCCACATGATGTCTTCGATATTACCAAGTGTCTTCCATGTCAATGTAGGTACCAGTGAACATTATATCCTGTCAGTTAACCATATACCAATGACTATTTTGAACAGTTTACTGATTGCCGGTGAATGTTGCTGGATCTCCAAAGTAGGTGTATTTAGCAGGTGTTGACATCAATGACAAAACCATACCAAAATACCAACAATCTCCCCCTTTGGCATTGATGGCAACACAAGATGGAAAAACCATCAAAGTGCCAAAACAAAATTGCCAAGTACAAAAATCAACAATCTCCATTTCTCCCCCTGAGAGTGACATGTGTTTATTCAAATATTTATTTTCAATACCAATCTCTCCTCAAAAAGATAATGCATTTTTCAATATATCTTTCCTTAATGTTTTTCCATATATCTCTCCCCCTTTGACATCAAATGCCAAAGTCACAAAAGGTCAAGTTCATACAAAATACCAACTAATTCAATATACCAACTACTCCCCCTGAGAAGTAGCTTCCTCATCAAATACCGGAATAAAAGATTTGTCCATTTAATTCTGCCGGTTGATGACAATCATCAACTATCTAAGTCTCTACCGGTGGAGGTAAGACTCCGAGCTGATCTCTGAGATACTCAAAAGTTTCCTTAAGCAAAGGTTTTGTAAAAATATCTGCAAGCTATTCTTTAGTATTCACATAAACCAGTTTTATTTCCTTTTCTTCAACTTTTTCCCTTAGAAAATTTAGTTTGATAGAAACATGTTTTGTTTTAGAATGTAATATTGGATTCTTAGATATATCAATTGGTGCAGTGTTATCACAATATATAGTAATAGGTTCCTTGCATTTCACCTTTATGTCTTTCAACATTTGCTTAAGCCAAAGTACCTATGTACAGTTTGTTGCTGCTGCAACATATTCTGATTCTGCTGTTGATAAAGATGTACAACTCTGTTTCTTACTTAACCAAGAAACTAATCTCTTTCCAAGAAAGAATGCTCCTCTAGTGGTGCTTTTTCTATCATCCACATCTCCTGCCCAATTTGCATCTGTGTATGCATATAGATCAAAATTTTCATCTTTAGGATACCATAATCCAAGATTTGCTATGCCTTGTAAGTACCAGAAAATTCTTTTTACTGCTGATTCATGATTTTCCTTAGGATTACTCTGAAATATAGAAACTATACATACTGCATTCATGATATCAGGTCTGGTTTGTGTCAAATACAGTAAACCTCCTATCATAGATTTGTATCTAGTTGGATTGACAGGTGTAGATTCATCCCTTTGAGATAATTTGTCATTTGTAGTCATAGGTGTGCTTATCGGTTTAGAGTTTTCCATCCCAAATTTCTTAATTAGCTCTTTCAAGTACTTAGATTGACTCAAAAATATACCTTTATCAGTCTATAAAATCTCCAATCCTAAAAAGAATTTTATTTCTCCAATCATAGACATTTCAAATTCATGCTACATTTTAAGAGAAAATTCTTTGCATAATCCATCTTCTCCTCCAAAGATTATATCATCAACAAATACTTCCATAATCAAGATGTCATCATTAGTTACTTTGTAATATAAATTGCTATCTGCATTTCCTTTAGTAAAACCAATTTTTAAAAGATACTTATCCAATCTTGCATTCCAGGCTCTTAGAGCTTTTTTAGTCCATACAGAGCTTTTCTTAATCTGCAAACCATATCATTGTCATCTGTCAAAGAAAATCCATTAGGTTGTTCAATATAAACTTCCTCTTCAAGATCTCCATTCAAAAATGCACATTTAATATCCATTTGATAAACTTTGTAATCCTTGTGAGCTGCAAAGGCCAAGAATAATCTAACTACCTCAATTCTGGCTACCGGTGCAAAGGTTTCATTGTAATCAACTCCTTCTTTCTTAGAATATCCCTTACACACTAGTCTTGCTTTATTCTCGACAACCTTACCATCTTCATTGTGTTTGTTTCTAAATACCCATTTGGTTCCAATTACATTTTTATTTTCAGGCTGTGGAACTAATGTCCAAGTATTATTTTTCTCAATTTGTCCTAATTCTTCTTTCATAGCTTTAATCCAAAATTTATCTTCACATGCCTCATTGATAGATAATGGTTCAATTTGAGAAATAAGACATACCTCTTCATTTGCCCATCTTCCTCTTGTCATGACTCCTTTAAATTTGCTTCCAATTATCTGATCTTTAGAATGATTCAGTCTTACATACTAGGGTGTCTTAGTCTGTTGTTGTTCTTCAATTACTGTGGTATCCTCTGATGATACCGGAGTAACTGGATCATCATTCTGTACCAGTGGATTTACTGTTGGTTCATTTGTCATAATTTTTGTTACCGGTTCAGAGTCTATATACCTTGAAGTTCCTCTGAATTGTTCATCAATCTTTACATTTGTACTCTCAACAATTTTTTGTAATCTTTTATTAAAACATCTATAAGCTTTACTCTTAGATGAATAACCAAGAAATATTCCTTCATCACTTCTAGGATCAAACTTATCAATATACTCATCTCTTCTAATATAACATTTACTTCCAAAAATTCTGAAATACTTAAGAGTAGGAGTATTACCAAACCATAGTTCATGAGGGGTCTTATCGGTTTCACCTTTGATGTGAACTTTGTTGAATGTATAGACAGTAGTGCTTACTGCCTCTCTGCAGTACACATGTGGTAGATTTTCTTCTGATAACATACTTCTTGCTGCATCCAAAATAGTTCTATTTTTTCCTTCAACAACTCCATTCTGTTGTGGCATCCGAGGTGCTGATAACTGTCTTTTGATTCCATTTACTTCACAGAATGTATTAAAATCTCTGGATGTGAATTCTCCTCCTTGATCTGATCTTAAACATTTAATTTTCTTACCGGTTTCATTTTCAACCATTGCTTTGAATAGTTTGAACTTCCCAAGTGCTTCTGACTTTTCTTTGAGAAAAGTAACCCAACACATTCTAGAATAATCATCAATAATTAGCATGAAATATCTATCACCTTGTAAGCTTTTAGTTCTACCCAGACCACATAAATCAGTGTGGATTAAATCAAGAGCATTATTGGATTTTTCTAGAATACTTTTGAAACTAGCTCTAACTTGTTTTCCAAATTGACATTCCTTGCAAATTGTATTCTGAGGTTTCATAATTTTAGGCAGATCTCTAACTGCCTTAGAAGTACTGATTTTTACCATGCAATCAAAATTTACATGACATAGTCTTTTATGCCATAGCCAACTTTCATCTATATGAGCAATTAAGCATGCATTTTCACTATTATTCAAATGAAAGATATTACCTCTAGTTTGATTACCAGTAACTAAAAACCTTTCTCAACTAATTGACCAACACTTAAAAGATTATGTTTTAATCCTTCAACATAGTAAACATTGTCAGTGTTATGTTTACCATCAAGAGATATTGAACCCTTACCTTTGATTGAACAGGCTTTGTCATCTCCGAATCTTTCCAAACCTCCATTGTATTCTCAAAAGTTCAAGAATTTACCTTTGTCTCCAGCCATGTGATGTGAGCATCTTGAGTCAATAATCCATTCATCCTTTGATTCAACTTTAGCTGCTAGGGCTTGTTCTACCGGTTGAGCAGTAGGTACCGGTTGATCTTCTGTTAGTAACAAGATTTATCTTTGTTTTTCTTAAATCTGTATCTCTGATATTCAAGATTAGGTTTGTATGTCCTTCTAGCTTCTTCTCTTAGTCTAGCATGTCTATCAGGGCATCTTGAAGCCATATGACCAATCTTATTGCAGTTGAAACATTTAAAGGGTGCTTTACCTTCATTCTTACTTCCAATTGGACCTTTTGGCATTTTTCTTGCAAATAGTGCTTCAAGTTCTTCAAGCTCTTCATTCTCCTTCCTAGTTTCTTCAAGTTCTCTTGCATAAAAGGCTCTCTAGTCTGATTTATCAAAAGATGGAGTAGATGATGTTGATGCTTTGAAGGCCAAATTAGTTTTTATAGTAGCAACAGGACCAAATTCCTCAATTTCAAAAGCTGAAAGTTTTCCAATCAATGTATCCCTAGTTACTGATGTATTAGGCATTGTTCTCAACTCATTAATAGCAGTAACCTTCATTTTATATGCTGGTGGCAAACCTCTTAAGATTTTTGAAACAATCTCATCTTCACTCAAGGTTCCTCCACAACATTTGATACCTAAAACAATTTCATTTACTCTTTCCATTAAAGGAGAAATTCTTTCATCTTCTTCCATTTTCAGATGTTCATATCTGACTCGGAAGCTTTCAAGTTTTGCAATTTTGACTATGGAATCCCCTTCATTCAATGTTTCCAAATGATCCCAAATAGCTTTTGCAGTAGATCTATCTGATAACCCCATGATTTTTTGATATGATAATGCGCTCAAAAGTGCTTCTCTTGCTTTGCAATCATTTTCTTCATCTTTAGCTAAATTAATAGGAATAGTCTGACCAGCTACAATAGCAGTATAACCATTCTTAGTAACTTCCCAGATATCTTTACCAATGCAATTCAGATGTGTCTCCATTCTAATTTTCCATATTCCATAGTTGGTTCCATCAAGTTTAGGACTATCCTTTCTGAAATAATTAGTAGACAATGGATCTCCTCAAGTTGTTAAACTTCTGCAAAAAGAGGACTAGGCTCTAATACCAATTGAAGGTCTTGGGGACAACTGAGAGGGGGGGTGAATCAGTTGTCTAATAAATTCAAACCAAAATCTTATTAACCAACTTAATGCTTAGTACCGATAAGACAGTTAAGTATGCCGGTAAACAGTGTTAACAGAAAATTGCTATACCGGTAAGAATTAATGCATGAAACATAAACATAAAGTCATCCACAACACATGACACAAATATTTGTACGTGGAAACCCTGTAAGGGGAAAAACCACAATGGGAAACCTTACCCACAATCAGATAATACTACTGCAGATAGTAAGTGTACAAAGAGGGGTCTGCACATGCAGAAAGGCCAACAGCCTAGAGCTCACTGCTCAATCACAAATGGGAGTCACACTGACTACAGTTGGATGGTTAAATCCAATGAGAATGTACTACACAAAATAGCATCTTCATATGCTGGATTCAGTACCGGTGTAATTCTAATATGCTTCTACAAAAACCTAGCTTCACCTTCAAATGATGTCTTCGTGTATATCTCTGCTTGATCTCACATATATCCTTCCTTAAATCTTTTTTGCATTCCACACTTGATCTTACAAATAAGATCTTACATTTATACCATACCTTAAGACCAATTTTAGTAGGTCGGCTCTACAAGATATTACAATAAAACATTTTACAAATAATACAATATCCAATGCAATAACCGATTGAACATGTCGGCTTAATGTATTTACAACAATAATAAATCATCTCTATAGCGTACCATGTTGATCTGGGAAAGGTAAACCTGCCGGTGTAACCCTAGATAACCTGGACCTATTTGCCGGTAAAAGCAAATATGCAAATAAGAATATGTCAATGATTATTACTTCAAGGAAAAGTGTCCACATGATGTCTTCGATATTACCAAGTGTCTTCCATGTCAATGCAGGTACCGGTGAACATTATATCATGTCGGTTAACCATATACCGGTGACTGTTTTGAACAGTTTACTGATTGCCGGTGAATGTTGCTGGATCTCCAAAGTAGGTGTATTTAGCAGGTGTTGACATCAATGACAAAACCATACCAAAATACCAACACTCTTATGATCTCCAACCCTAAGATATACCTTTCCACACTTAAACCTTTCATATCATATTTTGTTGACAACTAAAACTTTGAATCATAAATCATATTACCATTCCCAAAAAATAACATATTATCCACATATAATGTGATGATGATAATGTGACCATTTTACTTTTTAAATACACATTTAAATGGTTATATTTAGATCTCTAAAATCCCAAACTCAACACAAAGGTGTCAAATTTTTGGTACTACATCCTAGGAGATTGTTTCAAACCATACATATTTTTCTTCATGACAAAGTGATCTTGCTATGGCATGTAAATATCTTCCTCCATATCACCATGAAGTAATATTGTCTTCACATCCATCCATTTAATCTCTAAGGCATACACTATTTCAATAAATAATAGAAAATGAATGGATGTCAATTTCACTACATGAGAGAAAGTTTCACTAAAGTCAATTCCCTTTCTGTAAATGCCCCTTAGTGACTAACTGTGCCTTATGATTTTCAACACTAGCATTAAGACCCAATTTCTTCTTGAACACCCATTTACAACCAATAGGTTTACATCTAGTAAGCAAAGATACCAAATCCGAACTATAATTTTTTTTCAATTCAACCATATCTTCATCCATGTATTTCTCCCAAGAATCTACATCATCTATATTCATTGCCTCTCTAATGGTCCTTGGCTCATCAACGTTAGAAATAAAAGAAAAAATACAACTAGAATCCAACAATGAATATCCAAACCTTTTTGTTTGCCGCCTGATACATGTAGATCTCCTCAATCGTTGAGGTTGAGGTTCATCCTCTTCTAAAATTTTAGAGCTACTTGATCTCTCCTCATCATCAAGTCCAGCAAGAGATCACAATTCATCTTTCTTTGAAGTAGGTGGAACTTGAACAACCTCCTTTTTTGTTTCTCTTATCTCTCTATTTTTAAATAAAAAATGGAAGGTTTCAACTCCTTAAAAATTATACTTCTTCTTTAGATAACATTCTCTATAATTGGATCCAAAATCTTATAAACCATCACATCAACACCATAGTTGATGAAGATACACTTAGCTATCATGTTCTCCAATTTTGATCTTTTCTTACTTGGCACATGTGCAAATTACACACAACCAAATACTCTGAGATGTCTCATTGAGGGATTTTCAGCAGACCACGCTTCCATGGGTGTCTTTTCAACTCGCATCAAAGTAGGGGATTTGTTAATTAGATAACATGTAGTGGTTGTACAACTTTAGCCTAAAACATTTGTTTAAAGATAACACCACTCAACATACTCCTGGCCCTATCCACCAACATAATTTTCATCCTCCTTGTAACTCTATTTTTTGTGGGGTGTATGTAATAGTTTTGTATCTTTCAATCCCATGGTCCTTACAAAACCTATCGAATTCTATCAAACAAAATTCACCACCATTGTTAGTTCACAAACACTTAATTTGTCTACTAGCCTAATTAATTTTCAACCAGCGATTTGAATTCCTTAAACTAGCTAAAAACTTTAGATTTACATCTAAGGAAATATACAAATGTCCTTCTGTTGTAGTCATTTATAAATGAGACAAGATACACAGATCTAGATAATGAAGGAAAATTCATAGGACCAAACACATTTTCATGAATACAATCCAAAACCTTAGAAGACTTATGAGAAATGGAATAAAGTGAAATAAGGCGTTGCTTTTCAAATATAGAATACTCACAAAAGTCAAACTTGAGATTACAATCATCAAATCCTTAAACATTTCTCTTACTTTTTAGAGCTCTAAGACCCTTCTCACCAATATGGTCAAGTCTCTACTACCATAACATTTTCCTCTCCATTAGGAGTTACATCTCCAAAACATTGGCACCCTTAGGTACCCAGAAAGCACAACTATCAGATTTGTAGATACAAAGATCTTCTCTTCTCAATATGGTGGCGAGGATGAATAATCCAAAGGTCTCTTATTTGGTACGTCAACTTGTACAAAGTATGATTTGAACACCCTTGGCCAACACCATAGCTCCTATTGTCATATTGCATCCTACAATCAACAACCTACACACTTGCATCATTCAATTTACTCACTAAAAGAAGGCTTCATGCCAAACTAGGGATATGTAGAACACCATCAATCCCCTTCACTTTATCATTAGGGAATTTTATTTGAACTCTTCCATGACCAACAATCTTTAGATGAGAGTCATCACTTAGAGACATCTTTCCACCATCATACTCTTCATACTTTGATAACCAAGATCTATGAGAGGTCATATGGAAAGGCCCCCGAGTCTATTAACTTCACATCTTCTGATGTATATGTTTCCAAGGTTGTTACAAAAGCATCTATGTCATCTTGAGAGGATTTTTTAGAGTCAAAATCAAATAAATCCTTTTTACCTTTCTATTTCTTCTCCTCCTTGCACTCTTTTTGAAAATGACTAGATTTATTGTAGTTACAACATTTAAACTTAGACTTTATATAGGAGACTTAGATCTTCCTAGAGACTTGGGTTTACACTTATTCTCCTTCTTCTTGCCTTTTTGCATTGATCTACCACAAGAAACTAAGGCCTCCATAGTCATCTCAAAATATTTTCTTTGCATTTCTTCAAACAATAATGAAACAATCACATCCTCCATCTTGAAATTGGTTGGTGTACTTCCAATGACCATAAAAAGGTGATCCCACAAGTCTGACAAAGAACATAACAAAAGCATACACTTGTCTTGTTCATCAATCTTCACACTTACAGAACCCAGTTGGGAAACAATCATATAGAAATCATTCAAATGATCTACAATAGATCCTCATTCCTCCATCTTTAGAGGATGATTATTTCTTAGGATCAACTTATTTACCAAGGATTTACCTTAACAAATATCTCCAAGTTTCTTCAAAATCTCAGCTACAGTCTTCTCTTCATGGGCATTTATGAGCATATAATTATCCAAACAAAATCTTATCAAACCCCTGGCTTTCTGATCCATTGTATCCCACACATCCTAGGCTATAGTTTGATTTTTTGTCAATGATACTACAACCCATAGATCTATATATATGAGTATATCCCCTATTTTGAGTTTCCACGACTCAAAATTTCTACCATTAAACTTCTCCATCTATTCTACAAAATGTACTTTCCATCTCAAAGATACAACAAGGTTACATAAAATTTATTTGCAATTTAACTCCCACTGAAATAATATCAACACAAAAAATCCTTCTACCCAAGAAAGATAAATAAAGCTAGGCAAGATTTGATATAAACTAAAAGGAAGATAAGTATGGAATAACACTTTCAATGCTAAATATAACATGATAGTGAATTAAAAAAATTCACACAAACCCTTTAATCAATTAAAAATTAGGTGCACATGAGCACTATTAAGTTCAAACAAGTAAACATTGTATACACATAAAAATGGCTATGAGTGATTAAATAAGTATTTTATATTTATTTAATGTTTATTATTCTATTAAATAGTTAATTTGAAAAGATTCATTTATTTAATTCATTTCGTGTCTTTCTATTAATTAGTTTAATTGAAATATTTTATTAATTAATTCATCTATCTTATTCCTTTAATTAATTAAATATCTAATATTTAATCATTCTTCTAATCAATTAATTGAATATCTAATATTTAATTATTTCCTCCAATCAATTAAATATCTAATGTTTAATGATTATTCTTCTATCCTATAGTCTCAAATATTAAATAGTTCTTAATTATTTAATCTCTTTTCCAACTCATTCTTCCATCTCCACTTCATCTTTCCTTTGCTAACTCATCCAACATCAAGCTAAAGATATTAAATTTCTTAAATATTAATTCATCATTTATCTCCAACCTCCAAATTTAATGAAATATTATGTATGTATACATATTTCTTAAATTTTCTTCTATATTCTCTCCAACATCCCTACATCTTAGGAAGGACTTGAGTCCACTTGTCCTCTCATGCCTAAATTTTCTCCAACCATCCCTAGATTCCCTCAGTCAGCAACCTAGTCAAGGTGAGATGAATCACACTTGTCTTCTCCTTCCCCCTTTCTCTCAACCTTCACCTTTGCTCATAGCCATCCAAATCTGCAAATCTGATCATGACCGTTGATCCATGCCACATCATCTTATCCTCTCAAAGTCTATAAAATCAGGAGTTTGAGTTGAGAAAGAGTTAGTCTTCAAGTGAATTTGCAAGTTAATCATCTATGAAAACTTATGCATCCGTGAGTTTTAATCTTGAAGCAATTTAGCATAATCATTTAGCATCAGCATTTCTCATTTAGCACAATCATTTAGCATAATCATTTAGCATTGCATATCATAGTATCATTTAACTATCAGTTATCAATCCATTCTTCATATTCCATCTTGGAAGCTATCAGTGATTGTCTGAGAGCACACCATCTGCAACCAAGAATAGTGGAGTTAGGACACAATGAGACTTAAATCATGAAGGTAAAAATAGAGTTTTTATTTATATGTATTTCATGTAGTTCCATTGGTTGAGTTTGGATTTCCTATAGCATTTCCTTTGTATTTTGTGAAACTAACATGTTGCAGGTAGTATTCTGATGATGAAATTCAAGTCAACACATTTTGGTGCCCATCATGGGGCTCAGAACCTCGCATATATCTTTCTAATATCCTATCTAGTTCTCGCAAAAGCAAATTTAACGCATTTGTAATACAAATTCATGCCTATGTAAGTTCTGACAGCATCTTTATTTAATAGGTTAGCGCTTTTGTCTTGCAGGTTAGCGCATTTGTCATTTAGGTTAGCACTTTTGTCTGTAAATCAACACATTTAATCTTCAGAACAACGCTTTTGTCCTTCAGGTTAAAGCATTTGTCATTTTGGTTAACACTTTTTTCAGTAAATTCTCACTTCTTAGTCCATAGAGCAGCGCTTTTGTATTTCAGGTTGGCACTTTTTTCTTTCAGGTTAGTGCTTTAGAGGTGAAAGATAGCGCATTTGTTAGGATAGCACTTTTATTTGCAACTGACAAAATTTTCTTGTAGGTCCGAATGTCCAAGAACTTAAATTTTTCAAACTACTGACATGTATGTGCAAGATTGTTTTTAAAGCAAATTTTATACATTTCCTCACCTAGTTAATTAAGAGTTCTATTTTGGAAAGTAGCACATCATGTCTTGCTCATTTAGTTTAACTAAGGGGATAAATTGATAGCATGCAACTTGCATTTTGAGTGACTTCTTTAAAGTAGTTTCACATAGATGTTTAGAAGGCTAAAATAAACTTGTGTTTTCCATGCTTGATGAAGTAATAGGTAAGTATGCTCTCACCCTCATACGGTGATCAGAAAACCAGACCTACTTTCTTTTATGTATGACCTTTAGAAGGCCTTCCTTCCTGAGCTGCCTTGAGGGGGCTAGTGAGAGGGGAACAACCCAAAGTGGAAATGGACTGATACCGAGTCCTTCCAATCCACTTTAAATAAATCGTGTTTGTGACAAAAGTCACAAGCAACATGTGCTGATAAGTTCATACCGACGCTATGTTTCCCCATAAACCCTATGGAGCATAACCTCTATAGGCTGGGAACCTTCTATATTTACAGATCTGAAAGTGCTGCATGTATGGCCACATGACTGGAAGCCTTTACTAAAAACCACTTGTACTAGTTGCCAAAATCCTTCTAATTGTTAGCGCAGGAGGTCGAACCTCTGAAGTGGCTCACACACATACGGTTCTTAGTAGAAATATAAAGTTTGCCATGGGGAGTTTTCATTGAAACTGGTGCTTGGCTACCTTGAAGAAGTGAGTGTCGAGGGTGGAGCCAGTGCGGTCAAGCATCTAAATATCCACTTTGAATAGCGTAGCCTCAGGGGAAACTGCATGTGAGATTCAACAATTATTGTCTCAGCCTGCCATAGGATTTGTACTTGCTTATGCATTTTGTTTATCAAAACATTGTGTCTTCTAGGTCTATTACATGTTCAAAATGGTCAAAAATTAAAGAAAATCATCATCTAAAAATGAGCAAAAATCCAACAACTTGCTGAAAGATTTGAAAAGAATCCTTGAAACATAGTCAAAATAGCGCTTTTATCTCATAAGTTAACACTCTTTACCGCAAGAGTTAGCACAAAGGCTTTTTTACATCTAAAAAACATATCAAACCAAAATTTCAACATTAGTATCAAAACACTTCTTGAGTTCAATAACTGGGTCACTAATCCAACATGCTATTTCCGAAAGGTTTTCATAAGCATAAACATTCAACAAGCTATTCATTCAAACATTTTGAGTGCAAAAATCAACATCATTGTCATGTTTCTCATCAGGATATATCAAATCCAATATCACGAAGCTTGATCAATTCATCTTGTGTTCATTATCTTGGATATATCTTTCCTATTTTGAACCTAGGTCATATCAAAATTAGAATTGCACCAACATTGGAATCAAACAAATTTGTAAACTATCAGATGCTTATATGACTTTTAAGTATCACCTTAAGAAAAGAAAACCCAGTTATAAAGTTATTATAAAAAGAATAAGATTCTTGTATATCAATCGCAATATCTTATTAAAATATAGGACATTCCTACACCGTTTTCATCACTATTTACATGGTTGCGGGATAGAATTTGATGGAGAAATTCTGCAAGGATGTTCTTTTCAACAAAGAGATGCTTTATCACAATGGACAAACAATAGTGGTAAAATCAACAAAGCATATCTTCCTAAACCAATAATCACCTATTGAGTTGTCTTTTGGAAACTTCAAAAAAATTGAAACAATCACATGCCAGTTTGGACTAGAGCTCAATACAAACAACTTAGAAAACAACAAAAACAAATGGAGGAAGAAGATAATCCGATGTTACAAACTTTTGGGTATACGGATGTTGACGAAGAAGCGGTCAATAACACCATTAGAGACCTTGAGAAAGATTTAAAATTTGATAGACTAATGGAAAAATTATTGGCAAAGCAAAAAGAGAAATATCTTTTGATGTTGGCAAAATTAGGAGCTAAATTGCCACAAGACTTTAACATAGAAAGCTTGAAACAAGATGTGGAGGCAAGTAACACCCAAAACACAGATGATCCAAATAATGAAGATGTAAACAAAGAAAGTCATGAAAAGACAAGAAAAGAATGTGATGACACAAGAAGAGAGAATAGTGATAAAATAACTTACGAAGAAATAAGGAGAAACTATATGGATAATCCATTGTTAAATCTCACTCAACAAATGCAAACTCTACAACAACAGATACAAGATATGCAGAATGGAACAAGCTCCAACAAGAATTCATTGGAAGATATTTGCCCATATCTGTTCAAGAAAAATTTGAATATGATACCATTTCCACAGCATTGTGAGATCCCTCAATATGACAAATACGATGGAAAATCTGATCCTCAGGATCACATTAGGGAGTTTTGTACAATGAGTATGGAATTTGCGCATGATGAAACTTACCTGATGCGTCTTTTCCCGAGGAGTTTTAATGGAGAATCAATGGAATGGTTTTGAAGATTACCATCTGGAATCAAATATTTTGAAGAATTCGTGAATAGATTTATTTCATAATACTCCTACAATGTAAGCAATGAGATAACAATGTTGGATTTATGCAATGTTAAACAAAATAATGGTGAATCTTTTATGATCTTTTTCGCAGCAATGGAAACAAATGTTTAATAGGTATTCAAGAGATGTACCTGATCAAGAAAAGATGGGCATATTCATAGATAATCTTATCAGTGAAAGGAGTTATCAACTAAAAATGCAATGTCCTCCCTCTTTTGCCAAGATGATTGAGAATGGTCTGAAAATAAAAGATGCAATCGTAAAGGAAGGAGAGCTAAAACTTTACAATGATTCTTACAACAATAACAAGAACAACAACAATAACAACAACAACAACAATGGCAACAATGACAAACCCAAGTTCTAGTCAAAGAATAGGAATGTCATCAATGGAGGAAATGACGATAATAGTGATACAAAACAATAACCAATCTTTAATCTATCAAGTCAAATCCCAAACAATAACAATCAACAAAGCAATAAATCCAAGCCTTTCTTCTCCAATCCTCGCAAGAAATTCACAAACATTGGAGAACCCTTGGAATCAACTTTAAAAACTCTTCTTGCAAACAAACTGATTATTTTACCAGAAGCAAGAAGTTATGAACCACAAGTCAAGCCTAATTGGTGGAATGACAATCATTTTTGTAATTACCATTGGAATAAAGGACACCAAACAAATGATTGCCAGAGATTGAAACACCTTATCCAAGATCTAATCAATAATGGAACTATCACAGTGGATAGCCATAAGACAAATGAATCACAACTAGCCTTCAAAACTCCACTTCCGAATTATGAAAAAGGTGAACAGTCCCAATTAAAAGATGACAAAGGAAAAGCCAAAGTGAACTACACTTATGCATATGATGATCTGGTAAATTTCATCATTGTTAAAGATAACACACCTTCAGAACCAATCAATGTCATTACGAGAAGCAAATCGAAGGTCACCTTTCTAGGTCTAACAAAAGACTCAACATCCACTTCACAACAATACAATTTAGTAGATCAAATACAAAGAATACCGGCTCAAATATCAATTTTGGAACTTCTCAAAGTTTCACCTATGCATAAGGATATTTTGGAAAAATCTTTAGTAGAAACAACAGTTTCAAAACACTTGGATGTGTATCGGTTCCAAAACATGGTGGGACACCTTATAGCCCCTCATTGCTTGTCATTTTATGACAATGATGACACATCCTTGCAACATCCTCACAACGCTCCCTTACATGTTGAAGTCACCATTAATAAAACTCGTGTCAAATGCGTACTCATAGATGGTGGAGCAAGCTTAAAAATTTGTGCATTAAGTTTAATAAAGGCTTTGGGATATTCAGAAAATGCAATAGATCCAAAGAAGAAAATAACCATTAAGGCTTATGATGAAGAAAAGTATTCTTCTAAAGGAACTATGATGTTACCAATCAAAATAGGACTTGTGGAAAGGAATACATTATGTCAGGTTTTAGATTTGAGCCTCTCTTATAACATTCTTTTGGGAAGGCCATGGATTCACAACACGCAAGCAGTTCCTTCTACATATCATCAATGTGTAAATTTTCCTCATGAAGGACAAGAGGTCACTATAATTGTAGACTCTAGCTAATATTACAATAATCTGAAGCCAACACAAGATACAAGAGTTCCACATAACAGAGAATCAATATATCCTACCAAATAAATTCAAGAAAAGTTATGGGAAACCTGCGAGAAAAATCTCAAATTAAATGATGAAGGAATGGGAAAATATTCTTTGCAAAATTTTCCACTTTTACCTAAATCATATGGAAAGCCTACAAATATCCAATCATGGACCTTAGAGAAATAAAAAAACATGTTTAATGGAGCATTTGTTAGAGTTGGAACACTTGCAGAAGAAACTGAAGACAAGGACATTCTTGTTTGGTTGTACAAAGATGAAAATGAAACTATAGCAACAACTGCAGAAGTCAATATTCCCATAGAATAATATGGCAATGGTTATAAGATCATGCAAAAAATAGGATATGAAGGAAAAGGACCAATTGGTAAGCAACCTCAAGGTATTTCAGAACCTATTTGTCCTCACTCTCAATCTAAAAAAGATAAATCAGGACTTGGATATCTAAAATCAAATCAAAAGCACCATAATTATCAACAACCAAAGTGGAGAAAGAAATGAGTCTCTAAAGAAGAACAATGGCAAGAAAAGCTACATCAAGCAGCAGAAATAGTATCCAATAAGTAGAAACAAGAAGAACATGAGAAACAAGAAGAGGAGATTGCAATCAAAAGAAAAGAAGAATCTTGTCAACAAGTT
The DNA here is from genome assembly GCF_030272615.1 of Cryptomeria japonica. Lineage (NCBI taxonomy): Eukaryota > Viridiplantae > Streptophyta > Pinopsida > Cupressales > Cupressaceae > Cryptomeria > Cryptomeria japonica. The sequence goes on from NC_081415.1 coordinate 325,443,839, forward strand.
CAAGGAATACAATCAAATGCAAAATATAAACAAGATATTCCAGAAGCAGTGATAGTAGAGATAGCAGAAATTGGGGAACTTTTTGCACCATACAACATTCCTGTGTGGTATAGTGGTGTAGTCCTAGACAATGGTTCAGAGACAGATTCAAATGAATATGACTGGGGTCCATATTTCTCATTTAGTATATCAAGTGAAGAAAAAATTAAGAGCAATCAACAATCACAAAGGAAGACTTGTCTATTACAAAATAAAAGATAGAGTTAGAAAGAAGACAAGAAGAACTCAGAATCCAGAGAAAAGAGGCATATACAAGACAACAAAAGAAAGGGGATGAAAAAGACCAAAAAGTAACACAACAAGAAGCACAAATAGATATGGATCAAGCATCAAGAACTATCAAATTTCTATCAAATGAGGAGAGAGATGTACCAAGGTATGGCAGAACCATAGAATAACTAAGAGATAGTCAAGTACGATTCTATTAGTCCAGAAGAAGATGAGTTTGAAAGAAGACAAAAGCTAGTGAAATAATCCTTTCTATCATATACACAAGTATGTCAACTTAAAAATACAAATGAATTAATTAAAAATAATCAAGAAGGAACTTGCAGTACTAAAGACATGTGTGTTGATATAATCCATTCATTTAAGGGATGTGTGTCAGATTAAGAGCCACTTGAGTGTGATCTACAAAATACTAATACTGATTTTGCTAGAACTAATTGGATAACACTTGGGAGATACTATCCTCAAGATCATTCTATCTATGATATTACCTACTCTACCCCAAATTATGATCATTATGTCATGAAATTTGAAGCACCTAACAATGATGATGATTATGACTTATCCCTTCTTCATCCAGAACTAATTGATTGAGATAATCTAGAAAACCCTGAATTGGATGTCTTTTCCAATGATCATGACTTAGTTGTGTATCTTAATGCTGTCGAACCCATAACACCTAATATATCTTCCATTGTGGAATCAAGTAACATTTCTTACAGTTGGGAGAATGCCAAACTTTCTAGTCGCAAAATTGAAATAAAACAAGGAAAAAGACCTAGTGTTGAAAACCATTTCATGGCAACACTAGATCAATCAAGAGGAAAAATAAAGGATGTATCTGACAGTGAAAACCTCTTTGAGGCACTAGAAGATGGAAATTTTTACATCCTTCCTGTATATTTTCAGGAGAGATCTGCTATTCTAATAGAACCAATAGAAGCGATAAACATTGGCACATCAAAGGATCCGAAGATACTTCATTATGTTGCCTCATTATCAGATAAAGAGAAGAAAGAATAGATAGAATTCTTTAGACAAAGACAAATAATTTTTTCTTGCTCCTATGCAAACATGTCAGGACTTAATCTTGATCTTATAATGCATCATCTCAATGTGGATTTAAAAGCAAAACCAGTTAAACAAAAGCTAAGGAAGATGCATCCACACATCACCCTCCTTGTAAAATCCGAACTAAAGAAACTATTAGATGTGGGTTTCATAAGACCTGTCACCTATCCAGAATGGGTTTCAAGCATTGTGCTAGTGTCAAAGCCAGATAAAAGCACAAGTGTCAGCACCAATTTCAGAGATTTGAACAAAGCATGTCCCAAAGATGATTTCCCACTACCCAACATTGATATAATTATGGACTTATCAGTAGGGCATGAGATGTTTTCACTAATGGATGGATTCTTAGGATACAATCAAATAATACTTGCCATTGAAGATCAAGAAAAGACAACATTCACCTATGCATGGGGTACTTATTGCTGGAATGTTATGTTATTTGGGCTTAAGAATGCAGGAGAATCTTATCAAAGAGCTATGACAACAATTTTCCATGTTATGATGCATACATTTATGGAAGATTATGTAGATGATATACTTGCAAAATCTCATACAAGACAAGAACATTTGAACATTTTAAGTATGATCTTTGATAGGCTGGAAATATATCAGTTGAGATTAAATCCAAAGAAATGTGCATTTGGAGTAACCTCTAGAAAACTTCTTGGTTACATTATATTAGCTCATGGAATTGAAGTAGATCCTGAAAAGGTCAAATCCATCATGGAAATGGAGTCATGTAGGAACATAAGTCAATTGTGATCTTTACAAGGAAGATTGCAAACAATCAGAAGATTTGTCTCTGAATTAGCAGATAGATGTCATCCATTCACTCATCTTTTACATAAGAACATTCCATTCAAATGGGAGCAAAAATTTGAAGAGGCTTTTATGCAAATCAAAGAATATCTCATGAATCCTCTAGTATTGGTATCACCAATCAAAGGGAAACCATTGTTACTCTATATCTCGGTGACACATGTATCATTAGACGCTCTCCTAGCCCAACATGATGAAGAAGGAAAAGAAAGAGCACTATATTACATCACTAGAACTCTTGTCGGCTATGAATTGAATTATACATCAATAGAGAAGAAATGTCTAGAGGTTGTATTTACAACTCAGAAGCTACAAAATTATATGCTGACTCATTCTGTGAAACTAATAGCAAAGATAAATTTGCTAAAGTATTTGCTGAACAAGTCAACTTTGATAGGCAGACTAGCCAAATGGGTTATGATACTGAGTGAATTTGATACAGAATATGTTGATTAAAAATCTATAAAAGGACAGGTCATTGTTGATCAATTAGTTGATTCACCTTTACAAAATGACATACCATTACACATTGAATTTCCTGATGCAGACATTCTGACAGTAAGTACAAAATTTTGGGAATTGTACTTTGATGGTTCTTATACACAATATGGATCAAGTGTAGGAATTTTGTTCATCACACCTCAGGGACACACAATTCCAAAATCATATAGACTACGATTTCCATGCACAAACAATACTGCAGAATATGAAGCATTGACTATTTGGCTCAAAATGGCTATTGAATGGAATATCAAGGAATTACATGTCTATGGTGATTCACAGCTTATCATCAACCAAATAATGATGATTATCAAACTAAGGATGACAATATCATGCCCTACAAACAACTGGTAGAAGAGTTTAAAGAACACTTTGAAGAAGTATCATTCACTCAAATCCCAAGAAATGAGAACAAAGCAAAAGATGCAATGGATACAATAGCATTTCTCTTGCAAAATCAAGAGAATCAACAACATTACGAATTTATCGTGGAAGATATCTTAACCCCTACCATTAAATTCTAGCATACCTACATGATTTTCCATATATCGGGAACCAACATATCATGGAAGATATCTTAACGAAGTTCACATAGGTATTTGTGGCACACACTCAAGTGGATAAACACTGGCTAAGAAACTTCTTCGTATGGGTTACTATTGGCCTACTATGGAGAGAGATTCATTCACATATGCCAAGAAATGCAAATAATGTCAGATCCATGGGAATCTCATTCATGCACCAACACAAGAATTGTATCCTATGGTCGGATCATGGCCATTTTCTCAATGGGGCCTTGTTTTGGTAGGAAAGATAAATCCTTCATCCTCTAATGGACATAAGTTCATTTTGACTGCTACTAAATATTTCACTAAATGGATTGAAGCAGTACCTTTGACAAAAGTGACAGGAAAACAAATATCATCATTCATCTTGAATTATATAATCTATCGCTATGGAGTTCCTATGACCATTATCACTGATAATGGAAGACCATTTAAGAATCAAGATGTGAAGGAACTATGTGAGAAATTTCATATCCAATATAGGTTTTCTACTCCATGTTATCCACAAGGAAATGGTCAAGTTGAGGCATCAAACAAGACTATCTTGAAAATCTTGAAGAAAACAGTCAATGAAGCTGGAAAAGACTGGCACATTCAACTAAATCCTTCTCTTCGGGCATACCGAACCAGCATCCGCACACCAATGGGGGAAATTCCATATTTCTTAGTCTATGGATCAGAAGCCATATTACCCATAGAAGTAGAGATACCTTCTCTACGGGTTTCCTTGAAAGGTCTTATACCAGAGGAAGAACAGCGAGTCTCTAGACTCCAAGAACTTGAGCTGATCCAGGAACGTCGCCAAAATGCAAAAAATCATTTGAAAGTATATCAATAGAGAATGGAAAGAAGTTATAAGCATAGAGTCTGTTGTTATTATGGATATGTTGCATTGGTTTTGTCATTGATGTCAACACTTATCAACACTTATCCTTTTGGAGATCTTTGGTTATGTTCACCAGCAAGTTCAATGTCTTATGCACAGTCACCGGTATTTGGTTCATCGATAGGTTATATTGTTCATCGGCATTGAGGATGACTTGTTATCATCTAGAGATCACTTGGTTATGTCGAAGACATGGTTTGGACACTTAGTTTTGGAGATTTGGTTATTGGTCTAATCGGGTTGACATATTTGTTGTTATTGGCAAATTGGTCTAGGTTATGGATCGGCACAAGTTATCTATTTCAAATCAGCACGACACATTATGGAGATGGTTTAATCAATTGGTATTGTTGTTGAGCCGACATGATGCATCATATCTTGACTTACTTGTAATAGATATTATTGTATTATTCTTAATAAGCTGACCTACACATTTGGTCTTAGGTTTTGGTATATATGTAAGATCTCAATTGTGAGATTGAGGTGGTGATAGGGAATAAGGTATTATAAGGTTGTGATATTTGGTATATACGAATATAAGCAGAGCTACTCATGCATACATTATTTGAAGATTCAAGAAAGGTTTGAAGGCGACAATCAGAGCTTAACCGGTATTGAATCCAGCATTGGAGATGCTACTTTGTGCAGTACATTATCATTGGATTTAATCATCCATTTGTAGTCAGTGTGACTCCTATTTTGTGATTGAGGAGTGAGCTCTAGGCAGCTGACCTTTCTGCATGTGCAGACCCCATTTGTATACACATACTATCTATAGTAGTATCATTTGATTGTGGGTAAGGTTTCCTACCATGGGTTTTCCACTTATAGGGTTTCTACGTACAAATCTTTGTGTTATGTGTTGTGGATATTGTTTCTCTTTCTGTTTCATGCATTAAGTTTCACTAGTATTGTTATTAACTGTTAATCTATTTACCGGCATTAAGTTTGGTTTACTGGTATTAAGTATCAAGTTTGGTTAAATTATATTTGGGTTGAAATTATTAGACAACTAATTCACCCCCCCCTCTCAGTTGCCTCTGGGTCCTAACAATTGGTATCAGAGCTAAGTCCTCTTTTTGCAAAAGTTTAATAACTTGAGGAGATTCCATGGCAACTAACTATTTCAGGAAGGATAGTCTGAAACTTGATGGAACTTGTTGGTTCCCAAAACCACAGATTGGAAAACCCAAAGACTTGCCAAATCCTCAAGCAGACCAATCAGCCTTGGCCAATGAACAAGGATAGTCAAAGACTAAATCCCTCTACACTTTAGGCTCCACTAAACCTAAGCGGATTTACCTCACACTCTCAAGCACAAAAGAGATTATTTAAAGTGGATTTAAGCCTTTTAGAAAATTACAAACTAGCAAATTGTTGTCTGCAATTATGCTTTATTATGTGCTTTAAATAAATGCCCTCGAAAATAAATGATTGTGAATGTATATTGAAAATGAGATTTCTTTTAGGACCTAAACGACATATGCATAGATCAGTTCATATAGGATTTGGGAATAATGTTTTTCTATCAAGGACCTTGAATGCATACAAATCAAAACCTTGAAGAATCAATAACAGACCAGTGTCTCTATCCAGGGATATATATGACACTTTGTGGACAAAATATCTTATCAACTCAGGAGACAATTTCATATCAACTATGAAGGTTCAGTATGTGTTACACAAACAATAATAACTCAATCTTTCACTTAATGCAACAACATGTGATTCACATCATAGCAAATCTATACACAAATTTATCAAGAGGACAAAGATAATCATCAACACAAAAGTGTACACAATATTTGGAAAAGAAATAGTGAACCTTGTATATTAACCTTCAGGAAATAATTGCATACATAAGCTGCACTTGCAGATACTCCATTACAAATTGTTTGCACAAAATGGTACTTCTTCTACCTACAGACTTCCCTAGTACAAATGACTTTCAGTCCTTACAGTAGCATGATGTTATATGAAAAAATCCCTTTTTTTCCTCTATAAAATTGACTCCCTTTAAATATATAAACCAACAGGTACATATGAAAGGACACACCCTGTCACACATAGGAGGGAGTTACGAACAGTTGCCTTCCAAAGGACACACCCTTTGGTTTAATAAATGATTACAAATAAGAACCCTAAATACATACTAAATAAAAACTTTAATAATACTCTTTTCAATCTTTCACTTTGATAAAATTCCATTTCCATTTATGCATTCTTTGATATTCCTCGTCATCAAGCTTTGATGAAATATCTTGCACATAAATTAAACCAATCAATTTCATTGACAAATCATATATTACTCTTGATTAGGTTTTTCTGTTGAAGTATTAATAATCTTTATTCCCTCATAAAACTCAAAGCACTTTACACTTGTAAATATTTATTCATAATAAAATAATAATTTACCCTAATATAGACATTTGATTTTATGACCTAGGGCAAATAATAAGCATATGCAATATAAGTTCATTTTAATACACAATTATTTTCATCATTTTACTTAAGGTAAGAAAGAACTCTTCAAAATAAAACACATTTTCTCTTTTGATCCAAATATAATATTTTGATCTTTAAATGCATCATCCATATAATAAAACATAATACTTTCCCCAATATGTATTCAATTTAATGATTTATGGGTAAAAATATTAATATAGAAATAATGATAAATAATACATCAAAATAATATTAATTATGTAATACAATTTCCCTTTTGGAAAAACATATATACCTTTATAATTCCTCAAAGGAAAATAAAATATTATCATAATTATGTCAAATGCTATAAATGATATTTACTTTCCATAATGTTATTGCAAGTAAATAAAGATTGTTAGTGAGAAATACTCCCTCCTCAATATGTTCTTTTAGGAATAAATGTAAACTTTCATATGTGAACATCCTGCACACTAAATAATGTAATCAATTTATTGATTTATCAAAAAATCATATTTCTAGGGATATTTAATAATTTGCTCCTAAAAATAAAATTCTAGGGCAAATGTTTATGCAAATAATAATCCCTAATATTCACATGATTTTCAAAAGTAACATTAACCATATAAATTTCCCTTTGGAAATAATCACTTTGGATAAATATTCCATCTTTGCAATAATATATTTTCACTTTTCAATTTGACTAGGAAAACATATCATCATAAAAGTGAATCAAACTCTTTATAATTTACCCTAATGTATATTCAAATGATAACATAATGCAAAAAGGTGATATATAAAAGAATATACTTCCCTCTTGTATACCATAAGAATACATTTTCACTTAATAGGGCAACTTCAATTCCCTTGGAAGTAGTTTATTATGTGGGATGTACACTTGCAAGAAACCAATCAAACCATTATTATATGATATAACCATATCACCCCTTAATTATAGAATATCACCAAGAAGATACATTGCCAAATGATTAACTTTACCCTAATAAATTATTCAATTTATTGATTTAGGGTATCAATATTTATGAAAAAATGATAAGAAATATCAATAGGTACTTCTACCTCAAAGCATCTATGTAATTTCCCTTTGACAAGATATATTCATTTATAATTATTCAAAAGGTAACTAAAAATGAATGTGATTCTCGCCAAAGTAATTTTGCAAGAAATAAAATCATTGTTTTTTAAGAGATGATAAATAAAACATTATATCCAACTTAGGGTAAGGAATACTTCCTGTGAAATATATGCCAAGGAAGGAACAAATATATCCTTCCTGCACACAAAAAACAAAGTTAGTTTATTGATAAATCAAAATATTCACATTAGGGATAAAATTTAAAATCTTTAAAACATAATCTCCATGAAAAAGAGTTTGCCCTAAAAGAAATAAATTTACATCATATATGGTAAACTTTTGAGGCAAAACTATTTCAAATGCTTCATCAAATAATATTAGTAATAAAATAAACCTTTAAGGGTAATAAAATAATTTCTCAAAATGTAATTATGTTAGTGAATAGCATTGAGAAATAATTACTTAAGAAAGCTTTAAAAGTAAAAATGATGTTTGATAATCTTTTGAAGAAATAAATTCATTTTTACCTTTAATTATCAAATTAAAAACCAATTATCGAAACAATATACTTACCTCCTTAGCAGAATTAAAATAACATTACCTTCACCTCCTCAGAGTTCATCGGTGTAACTTTTAAATGTCGAGGTAGCACATTTTTAGTTATGCCGATGCCCGATGGGAAAAATAATTTTTTACTCCTTACCATCTGGATAACATATTTTTAGTTGTTCCGATCTTCCAATGAGAAGAAAAATAAATAAAACATTAGTGCTATGTCATCGGCATAACATTTCTCCATCGGGATAGGTATTTTTCTATTACCCTGATGCCCGATGAATCAAAATAATATCCTCCATGTCTTCATCGAGGTAACTTTGGCTATCGGGGAAGGTTATTTTATGTTACCTCGATGCCCGATGAAAATAGGGTTAGGGCAATTTGAGTGGGGCGACATTGACAACGGTGACTTTATTTGGTTGCTCTCCTACATGGGTTGTATTTTTCACCTTCTGTGTTATGAGCTAGATTTTGGGCATGCTGCAGTCATTTTTGAAGGGTATTGATTACCTTTTCTTTTTCACTAATTATGGCCACCACTCGCTCTACTCCTTGATCAATTTTAAGCCTTTTATGGGGAGATGAATCCATAATACTCTCCATCTGCTCAGATGCATCTTCAAGGGCTTGTTCTCCTTTTGCAAGGCAGTTCGTTAGATTTATGGCTCTTTTTCCCATTCAACCTTCAGTTCTTTTATCTCTGAATCTTTCTCAGCTGTCATACTTACCAGTCTATCATTCTCTTCTATAAGAAAGGTTAATCTATATTTTAGTTCTTCTATCTCTTTACGAGTGTTATCCACTTCTAACCTTAGCATATCATTCTCCCTTGTAACACAAGCAAGCTCAGGAGAAAGCACTGCCTGAGGTGTTGAAAATGTACGTGGACTTTTTTCTTGCTCAAACTTTCCTACTAGGACCTCAAGTAGTTGATCGCGCAAATTAGAAACCTCTGCAAGTAAATTCTCTCTCTCCCCTCCATAAAAATCTTGGTACTTTCTAAGTTGTTCCAGAAGTCTTATATTTTCCATGGCAAATCGAGTAAGCTCAGGGTTGCGATCAAGCCAGCCGCTAACAAGCTAAAGTTCTTCAAATAAAGCATTTTTATCCTCTAAGAGGTATGCATCTGATGAAATTAAACCATCTGCAACAGATTCCAGCCTTCTAATTTTGTCCTCTCGAAAATGTAACATCATTTTAGTGCACTGTTAACTTCAAACTCTATAAGTTATCAGCATATACACATTTTTCTAACATCTTCTCGCAATTGCAAATTAGTTGATGAAGGCTTCGGTAGATCTGTTATCTGCTCATTATAAATTTCAAGAAAAAAACATTTGCAAACATATCTCAACTGCTCATGCATATGACTTTCTTCTTCCGCTTTGATCCTTGCAAACAAGAACTCAAAAATGTGAGGGGTCATTCCATGATTTGCACCAGGTCGCTGGTCTAATTCATTAATATCACCAAGTATTGTTTGTGTTTTTTCACTTCTCGCGTGACCATAAGCAAACATACAGCTATTGTAACTTGACATACAGTTTTCCACCATTGGCAAGCTAGCCACTTTGAATACATCTCATGTGATTGTGTTGTTGCAACCAGTTGTACAACAATGGTTTCCCTATCAGGGAATCGGGAGGGCTCTCAAATGCCTATGTCAATACCCAATGGCTTTTACTCGTCGGGCCCCAATGTATCCCAATCATTTATTTAAAAAATGATTTAATATTTTACCTTTTGAGATAAAAACTTTTTACTTCCTTCAACCAACTATAAAGTATTTTATCATTTCATTTGATCAAACGTAAAATCTTTTATTTCCTTTTTGCAACTGTATGCAAAAAACTAAAAAAAATATTTTTTCCTACAGCTCATTCAGTTGTAATTTCATTGTCGACTAACCAGGCATCCGATTACCACGAAACTTGGCCGAAAGTTATGATAATTTAAATAAAACATGGATTTTATTTCAAATTTTAATTAACTCACCAAATTTTGGTACTTTCTTTGTAAACTGGCTTGTTAGAGCTAATTGTAAACAACATAAAATTTTAAATTAATATATCAAATGAACTCTAATCTTTCCAAAATTGAAAATGGAAACATTTGGCACCAAAATATTAGGTGGGTTGCCTTCCGATTTTGAAAATTTGAAACTTTTTTATGATGCATTTTTACACCAGGATCAGCCAAAAAACAATTTAAAAGCATGTCAAAACTTCCCTAATTTTCAATAGATCACATAGGAGAATAGTCTCATATACCAACAAACGTTTCACCAATTGTTTTCCCAAGATCATTCATGAGAGCTAATATTTTAATCACCAAATTTGACAACTTTCATTTTTATAAATTTCAGTCATTTCATACAAGAGTTAAGAAACACAAATTGAATAATGTTCAAATGTAAGTACTTTGTTAAAAGTTTATCTCACAATTGAAAAAATTGAGTAAACTACATCTGAATCATTGTTATAAAACTTATTAAATGATGTTGTGAAAACTCAAAACTTGAAATGAAAGCTCCTAGATATACACAAAATGCAGAGAAATAATAAGCTTGACAAGATAATGTTTATATGAGAAGAAATTGTGATTCAAAAAGATGTACCTAGAATCCTTTCACATTTGCAACTACATACATACCTGACATTGAAGGCATCGAACCTGGTATCTTGTTGGCATTACGTGAACCAGCATGAAGACATAATGATATTGTATGTTGTCATTGATGTCAATATGAGACATGGTGTGAACTGGCACATGTGATAAGTGAAGAGAGAGGAACCGGCATATGTATGAACCGGTTTATATGCCAAAGTAAAGTGGCATATTTGTTCAAGGTGAACCGGCATGTAGTTATGGGAACCGGCATGTAGTTATGGGAACTGGCACATGGAAGCATTGTATGACTACCAGTTGGTAGGTAGCTTCCTCTTCAGGGTTTTCGGTTGGAGTACCTCAAGTCTGTGTGACTCAATTGGTGATCTTTGTGTGATGAGTTAGCAGTATGATGGAGGACAGATCATGTTGCCATGTAAACTCTATGCACGTGAAGGATCTTGCATGAAGAAGACTATTCCTATCTACCTTGAGAATGAGTGAAGTCTATCAAATGGTGATAATGCGTAAAGGGTTATCAGCCGCCATGAAATCGGTGGATAATGGACGATGGAGAATGTCTTGAGATCGATTGTTGCATTTAATGCAGTATGATTCAATGGTCAGGATCAAACCATTTGAATTACTTAACCTAACAGGTTTAGGGTTTAGGGTTTTTGCTACCGACTTGTATGTTTCCTCTAAGGTCGATGTTGTGTTTCTTTCTGAAGTTGTTGGCAAAAGTTGTGAGTGTGTATCCAAGAGAAGTGATACGTGATTCTTGCCAGACCAAAGGAGAGAAGAGATATCTCCAAAGTGAATGTGCAGAAGGTGAAGAGGAGCCTAAATGGATCTGCATTAGCATTTAGTGTTGTTAATAGATCATTGTAATTCCTGTTGATCTCTAACCACTTCAACAATTGTTAAATCCCCTAACAGGGTAGCCTTAACTGGCTTGATTCAAAATCCCTTAAATCGGGTGGTCTTAACCGGCTTGATTAAAATCCCTTAACTGGGTAACTCGAGGCTAATGAGTTCTAAGAAGCTAGAGAGCTTAGGAGATCCTTTCAGCTATTGAGTTCTTGAAATCCTCTAACAAGGTGACCCTACCGAGTTTAACCCTTAATCAGGTATCCCTTAACCAGGTGATTCCTAACAGGATCGGTTCCTACTAGAACCTATTGTAATGTCCTTAACTGGACAAGGCTCCTAATAGAGAAGACTTCTAAAGAGTTCAAAAAGTAGCTTGTGGGTATTCATCCCCACCGTGGTTTTTCCCAGTTGGGTTTCCATGTGAAAAATATGTGTGTCATGTGAAATGCTTTTGTCTTGTGCTGCTTTGTTTTACCTGTTAAGCATATGAAGGTTCTATGTTTTATGCCTGTCTATAAAACATATTGAACTCACTGTTGTGAAGATCTGATGGTTAAGTTTACCTATTTAAGCATAAGAATATAATGATACAGTAGTATTGAGCTAAGAGGGTATCTTATTGAGTGACCGGTTCATGACATAGTGAGTTGTACTGGATGTTACCGGTTGCACTCTATTTTACCGATATCCCTGCTTGTCAGTCATTTGGGGTATTTGCTGTCAAACCGGTTTTGGACTGTATTTGTGTTTGTACTAATTCACCCCCCCTGCTCTCAGTACAGGGTTTGGTACTCATGGTTCATCATTGAGTTATCAATTGGTATTAGAGAACTCTAGGTCCTCTATGTTGTAAGCTTAACCGCTTGAGGAAAAGATCCTAGTCAAATGATGAAGAGGGAAGGTCCAAAGTTTAACAGGGGAAATTTTGGTATATGGAAAGACAGGATGAAGATATTCATCAAAAGCATGGGTGTTCAACACTGGAGTTATGTTGAAAATGTATATGTTGTTCCTACCGATACTCTCACCGATGACCAAAAGAGAGAGAGATACAAGAAAATGGGCAAGTCATGGAAGCCCTCATCAGTAGTCTATCTGACATTGAGTTTATTGATGTTCAGGACAAGGCAAATCCCAAAGAGGTATGGGATGCTCTTGAAAATATCTATGGTGTTGATGAGCATGTAAAATAGGCTAAGGAAGATAGCCTAAGAGGGAAGTTTGAAGACATGCGGATGGTTGAAGGAGAGACCATTCAGCAGTATGGAATAAGAATCAAAATAGTTGTTGGAGAAATAAAGAGTGCAGGTGGCAAAATAGAAGATTCCACTGTGGTAAGCAAAGTTCTGAGATCCCTGTTGCCGGTCTATGCAATAAGGGTTGCTGCTATTTAGGAGCTGAGATCAATAGACAAGTCTAAGGCATCCTTGGACTCCATCATAGCCAAGTTGACAGCCTATGAGCTGAATAGTTTTGATGGTAGTGTTCAAAAGATAGAATCAGCTTTTAGAGCCTCTGCTATACCTTCCAAAAAAGGAAAAGAGGCTAGCACTAGTGGGGAACCTAATCGGAGCAAAGAAATGAATGATGAAGAGTTTCTGATGGAATTTGAAGCACTTCTTGCCAGGAAATTCTCAAAAGGAACTGGTAAATACAAAGGTAAGCTACCTTTGAAATGTTTCTCTTGTAACCAAATAGGACATATTGCTATGAATTGTCCTAATAGCGACAACAAGGATAAACCGGAAAGGTTCAAGAAATTCAAAGGAGGAAACCGGAGAAACTGTTTTGTGGCAGTTGATGAAGGTGTCACAGATGAGGAATCAGAAGATGAAGAGAATGAAGACATTGTGTTTGTTTCTATAAAGGAAGATGTGGCAAACAAGAAGGCTCTTGTCTCTTGGTTTGATGATTCCAATGAGTGGATCATTGACAGTGGTTGTTCTCACCATATGACTGGTGACCGGAGCAAGTTTCTATCCTTAGAGGAGTATGATGGTGGTGTGGTTCACTTTGGCAATGATGCACCATGCATGGTCAAAGGCAGAGGGTCCATCTCTTTGAATGGAAAGAGTAGTGCTGACAATGTGTACTGGGTTGATGGTCTCAGACACAACCTTCTAAGTGTTGCCCAGCTAAATGACAGTGGCCTCACTTTGCAATTCAAGAATGGAGTTTGCAGAATCAAAGGAAAAGATGGCAAATTGGTAGCCACCGACATGCAGACTAAAGGTAACCTATTTCATCTAAATGCAAATATAAGTACATGTCTTATGGCTAAGCTTGATGATAGCTGGATATGGCATAGGAGATTCTGCCATGTGAACTTTGACAACATTGTGAAGGCTAGTAAGATCAAGGCAGTTAGAGGGTTGCCAGTGCTGAGAAAACCAGATAATACCTTGTGTAGAGAATGTCAATTGGGGAAAATGTCTTCCTCAACCTTTAAAGGTAAATCTACACTGCTGACAACTTGCTTGATCTTGTGCATACTGATTTATGTGGTCCTATGAAAAATAGAAGTGTGCAGGGTGATAGGTACTTCATGATTCTCACTGATGACTGCTCAAGAATGATGTGGGTCACATTCTTGAAAGATAAGTCTAAAGCTTTTGGGAAATTCAAAGCTTTCAGAGCATTAGTGGAGAAGGAAAGAAGTAAAAGGATCAAATGTCTCAGAACTGATCAAGGAGGGGAATTCACTTCCAGTGAATTCAACAAGTATTGTGAAGAATTTGGCATCAAGAGACAACTGTCTTCCCCTCGGACTCCACGGCAGAATGGCCTAGCAGAGAGGAATAACCAGACTGTGGTTGAAGTAGCTAGAACCATGTTGATCCAAGGAAAGGTAGCTCACACCTTTTGGAGAGAAGCGGTGAGCACTACAGTCTACACTATGAAACGGGTACTCATCAAAAGGGGTAAGGACAAAACTCCTTATGAGTATTGGACTGGTAAGACACCTGTGGTTAACTACTTTAAGGTATTTGGTAGCAAATGTTACATCAAGAGGAGTGAACATCAAGGCAAATTTGAAGCTAAATGTGATGAAGGAATATTTCTAGGATATTCCACCAAGAGTAAAGCTTTCAAGTGCTACAACAATAGGACTCAGAGAATTATGGAAAGCATCAATGTAAAAGTTGATGAATCCTCTGAGAAGACTGAGGAAATCGGTAGTGAGCAAGCTGTAAATGAACCGGTTGCAACCTTCTAGGAACTGGTTGTTAGCCAACCAAGTACCAATAATAGTGTCCCTGAACCGGTGAATGCTGATACTAATGAAGATGAGGATGAAGAAGAAAAGCAAGAAGAACCAGTTAAGACCATTCCTCAGTATGTCAAGTTGAATCATCATCCCAAGCAGATCATAGGTGATAAGGATAAAGGAATCCTTACTAGAAGAAAGATCAGAGAAAACTTATGTATGATCTCTGAATTTGAGCCTAAGTCATTCAAAGATGCTCATAAAGATGAAGACTGGATCAAGGCAATGGAAGAGGAACTTGATCAGATAGAGAAAAATGGTACATGGTCCTTGGTACCCAGACCTGAGCATAAAAATGTCATTGGCACCAAATGGGTGTTCAAAAATAAGTTGAATGAGGATGGCACAGTGATTAGGAATAAAGCCAGATTGGTATGCAAAGGATATGCTCAAGAAGAAGGAGAAGAATATGGAGAAACCTTTTCTCCTGTGGCCAGATTGGAAGGAGTTAGTAGGCTTCTTGCATATGCAGCTTTTAAGAGGTTCAAGGTATATCAAATGGATGTAAAATCTGCATTCCTAAATGGTGTACTTGAAGAGGAGGTGTATATTGAGCAACCAGATGGGTTTTCCCTATCTGAAGATAGTGACATGGTATGTAGGCTACATAAAGCATTATATGGTCTAAAGCAAGCACCTAGGGCATGGTATGAGTGCCTACATTCCCATCTTGTGAAGATTGGATTTGAGAGAACAAGTGAAGATAGCAATATCTACTTGAAGTCTGAAGGAGATCAGATCCTGATCTGTGAAGTTTTTGTTGATGACATCATCTTTGGTGGAGATGACAAGATGAGTCATGAGTTTGCTGATGAGATGAAGAAAGAGTTTGATATGTCACTCATAGGGGAGATTAAGTTCTTCATTGGACTGTAGATCCAGCAGATGAAAGATGGAATCTTCATCACTCAGTCCAAATATGTCAAAGAGGTGTTGAAGATTTTTGGCATGGAAGATAGCAAACTGGTTGGTACACTGATGGTGACCGGTTGCAAATTGACAAAAGAGGATGATTCTGCACTAGTTGATGAAAAGGAATACCGATCAATGATTGGTAAGTTGCATTATGTAGTGCATAGAAGACCGGATATTGCACATGCAGTTGGAATTACTACAAGATTCCAAAAGAGTCCAAGAGAATCTCACTTGATTTCAGTCAAGTGGATTCTTAGGTATCTGAAGGGAACAGTTGAATATGGATTGTGGTACCCATACAACAATAATTTCAATCTGAAAGTATTCACAGATGCTAATTGGGCAGGCAATGTGGATGACCAGAAAAGCACAACCGGTGGAGCATTTTTTCTCAGTGGTAGACTGGTCTCTTGGATGAGTAAAAAGTAGAGTTGTATCTCTTAGTCTACAGTGGAAGCGGAGTATGTTGCAGCTTTCATGAATTGCACTCAGACAATCTGGATGAAGCATGTACTGGAAGGCTTTAAGATCCCTGTATCTGAACTGGTAAGTATATTCTGTGATAACACAAGTTCTATCAATATATCAAAGAATCTGGTTTTATATTCTAGAACCAAGTATTTTGAGCTTAAGTATCATTTCTTGAGGGAAAAGGTTCAGAATAAAGAGATTGCACTGGAGCATGTTTCCAGTAAGGAGCAGTTAGCAAACATATTCACCAAGCCTCTCCCAAAGACAACATTTGTGCATTTGAGAGGTGAATTAGGGGTATTGCCCCTTCAAGAGGTGAACTAAAAGTGATTGTTCCACATCAGTCAGGTACTGAAAGACAAATTTTTGGTTTATTGGTGTGTTGAAGGATGCTACTCCTCAGGGGGAGCAGCATGATGAAACAGTGATGACTATACCTCCACTTTGGCATTGTTATCAAAGGGGGAGAAGGAGTGAAGCGAAAAGATATTTGCAGCAAATGGGGAGAAGATGTGAAGCAGAGAAGATATCTTTTCTATATTGCCATCAATGCCAAAGGGGGAGATTGTTGGCATTACGTGAACCAGCATGAAGACATAATGATATTGTATGTTGTCATTGATGTCAATATGAGACATGGTGTGAACCGACACATGTGATAGGTGAAGAGAGAGGAACCAGCATATGTATGAACTGGTTTATATGCCAAAGTGAAGCAGCATATTTGTTCAAGGTGAACCAGCATGTAGTTATGGGAACCGGCACATGGAAACATTGTATGACTACCGGTTGGAGTACCTCAAGTCTGTGTGACTCAATCGATGATCTTTGTGTGATGAGTTAATAGTATGATGGAGGATAGATCATGTTGCCATGTAAGCTCTGTGCGCGTGAAGGATCTTGCATGAAGAAGACTATTCCTATCTACCTCAGGAATGAGTGAAGTCTATCAAACGGTGATAACACGTAAAGGGTTATCAACCGCCATGAAATTGGTGGATAATGGACGATGGAGAATTTCTTGAGATCGATTCAAGATTGTTGTATTTAATGCATTATGATTCAACTGTCAGGATCGAACTGTTTGAATTGCTTAACCTAATAGGTTTAGGGTTTAGGGTTTTTGCTACCGACCTGTATGTTTCCTATAAGGTCGATGTTGTGTTTCTTTCTGAAGTTGTTGGCAAAAGTTGTGAGTGTGTATCCAAGAGAAGTGATATGTGATTCTTGCCAGACCAAAGGAGAGAAGAGATATCTGCAAAGTGAATGTGCAGAAGGTGAAGAGGAGCCTAAATGGATCTGCATTAGCATTTAGTGTTGTTAATAGATCATTGTAATTACTATTGATCTCTAACCACTTCAACAGTTGTAAAATCCCTTAACAGGGTAGCCTTAACTAGCTTGATTCAAAATCCCTTAAATCGGGTGGTCTTAACTGGCTTGATTAAAATCCCTTAACCGGGTAACTCAAGGCTAATGAGTTCTAAGAAGCTAGAGAGCTTAGGAGATCCTTTCAACTATTGAGTTCTTGAAATCCTCTAACAAGGTGACCCTACCGGGTTTAACCCTTAACCAGGTATCCCTTACCTGGGTGATCCCTAACAGGATCGGTTCCTACCAGAACCTATTGTAATGTCCTTAACTGGACAAGGCTCCTAACAGAGCGGACTTCTAAAGAGTTCAAAAAGCAGCTTGTGGGTATTCATCCCCACCATGGTTTTTCCCAGTTGGGTTTCCACGTGAAAAATATGTGTGTCATGTGAAATTCTTTTGTCTTGTGATGCTTTGTTTTACTTGTTAAGCATATGAAGGTTCTATGTTTTATGCTTGTCTATAAAACATATTGAACTCACTGTTGTGAAGATCTAATGGTTAAGTTTACCTATTTAAGCATGAGAATATAATGATACAGTAGTATTGAGCTAAGAGGGTAGCTTATTGAGTGACCGGTTCATGACTGAGTGAGTTGTACTGGATGTTACCGGTTGCACTCTGTTTTACCGGTATCCCTGCTTGTCAGTCATTTGGGGTATTTGTTGTCAAACCGGTTTTGGACTATATTTGTGTTTGTACTTATTTGCCCCCCCCTCTCAGTACCGGTTTGGTACTCGTGGTTCATCATTGAGTTATCATATGTAAGAGTTTTAAATGAAAGACCCCTACTCTATTATAGGCATTGCACATGATTGAATTTAGAAATCTTTTTCCATGCATCAAAACTGGAACTCTAAAATTTGAAAATTTTAGGGTTCCAACAGAACTAACTATGGTATATGGAAGATCAAAATGGAGACACATCTGAATTACATTGGAAGAGACATATGGGATATTACACAGAATGGCTATGTTGGTCCTACACTGAATCAACCTAATCCACCTACATTGGGTAAGGATCAAGAGAATTATTGCAAAGGAAGAGAAGCACTTTTGAGCACCTTGTCAGATCAGCAAATCATGGGATTATCAGACCAATCTACTACTAAAGCTATTTGGGATAAATTGGAAACATTGAATGAAGGAGATACCACTGTCAAAATTGCAAAATTGGAATGCTTTCGGGTCAGGTATGAAAATTTGAAAATGGAAGAAGAGGAATTTTTTTTTGCTTTTATGGAAAGGGTTAATGAAATTGTTTTGGGAATACAATGTTGTGGAGGTTCCTTAAGTGAAGATGAAATTGTTTCTAAATTTTTAAGAGAATTGCAATCGGCATACAAAATGAAATTAACTGCTATTAATGAGTTAAGAACCATGCCTAATACATCAGTGTCTAGAGATACCTTGGTTGGAAAACTTTCAGCATTTGAGCTTGAGGAATTTGGTCCTATTGCTACAATTAAGATAAATTTGGCTTTCAAAGCATCATCATCTACAACATCTTCATCATCAGTTGATAAATCTGATTGGAAAGCACTTTATGCAAGAGAACTTGAAGACATCAGGAGGGAAAATTAAGAACTTGAAGAGCTTGAAGCACTATTTGCAAGGAAAATGCCTAAAGGTCCTATTGGAAGTAAGTATGAAGGTAAAGCACCTTTTTAATGTTTTAACTGTAATAAAATTGGTCATATGGAATCTAGATGTCCGGATAGACATGCAAGATTAAGAGAAGAAGTTAAAAGAACATATAAGCCTAACCCTAAATATCAGAGATACAGATTCAAGAAAAATAGAGACAAATCATGTTATTATGTTGATGAAGGAGTTATTGATTCTGATGAAGAATCGGGAGACAATGGATGGGCTTTTGTTGCAATAATAGAAGACCAACCGACACCTACTATTCCATCGGTAGAACAGGCCCTCACAGCTAAAATTGAAGAAAAGGATGAATGGATTATAGATTCCGGATGTTCACATCATATGACTGGTGATAAAAGTAAATTCTTATCTTTTCAGGATTACAATGGAGGTCTAGTAAGATTTGGAGATGACAAAGCTTGTTTGATCAGAGGAAAAGGAACTATATCTTTTGATGGTAAGCACAATATTGACAATGTTTATTATGTTGAAGGTTTGAAGCATAATCTTTTGAGTGTTGGTCAATTAGTTGAAAAAGGATTTCAGTTACTGGTTTGGAAATTGCAACTGGTAATCAAACAAAATGTAATATCTTTCATTTGAATAATATTGAAAAGACATGCTTGATTGCACACATTGATGAAAGTTGGTTATGGCATAAAAGACTCTATCATGTGAATTTTGATTGCATTTTGAAGATTAGTTCATCTAAGGTAGCAAGGGATTTACCTAAGATTGTAAGACCTCATAATCTGGTATGTAAGGAATGTCAAATGGGAAAGCAAGTTAGAACAACTTTTAAGATTATTTCTAAGAAAACCAATGATGTTCTTGATTTAATTCATACTGACTTATGTGGTCCGGCAAGAACAAGAAGTCTACAAGGAGATAGATACTTTATGCTAATCATTGATGATTATTCTAGAATGTATTGGGTTACTTTTCTCAGCGAGAAATCAAAAGCTTTTGGGAAATTCAAATTATTCAAGACACTTGAAGAGAATGAAACCGACAAGAAAATCAAATGTTTAAGATCAGATCAAGGAGGTGAATTTACATCTAAGGAGTTCAATACATTTTGTGAAGTGAATGGAACTAGAAGACAACTATCAGCACCCTGGACACCTTAGCAAAATAGAGTTATGGAAAGGAAGAATAGAACTATTCTGGATGTAGCTAGAAGCATGATATCTGAAGCAAATCTACCTCATGTGTATTGGAGAGAAGTAGTGAATACAGCGGTTTACACTTTCAACAAAGTTCACATCAAAGGTGAAACCGGTAAGACACCCTATGAACTATGGTTTGGTAATATTCCTACTTTTAAGTACTTCAGAATATTTGGAAGCAAATGTTACATTAGGAGAGATGAGTATATTGGTAAATTTGATCCTAGAAGTGATGAAGGAATATTTCTTGGGTATTCATCTAAAAGCAAAGTATATAGATGTTTTAATAAGAGATTGCAGAAAATCATTGAGAGTGCAAATGTGAAGATTGATGAACAGTTTAGAAGAAATTCAAGGTCTATGGATTCTGAACTGGCAGTTGAGATAATCATAAATGAACCTATACAGAGTGCGCTAGTATAGAATGTTGATCCAGTCACACTGGCATCATTAGAGAATTCCATAGTGACTGAAGAACAACGACAAGTGAACACACCCAGATATATAAGATTGAATCACTCTGAAAGTTAGATAATTGGGAATAAGTATCAAGGAGTTATGACAAGAGGAAGACTAGCAAATGAAGAGGTATGTTTAATTTCTCAAATTGAACCAGCATCTGTCATTGAGGCATGTGAAGATAAACATTGGATTAAGGCTATGGAAGATGATTTGGAACAAATTGAAAAGAACAATACATGGACATTGGTTCCCCAGCCTAAAAATAAAAATGTAATTGGAACTAAATGGGTATTCAAAAATAAACTTAATGAAGATGCTAAGGTAATCAGAAACAAAGCAAGATTAGTGTGTAAGGGATATTCACAGAAAGAGGGAATTGATTACAATGAAACCTTTGCACCAGTAGCTAGAATTGAGGCAGTCGGATTATTTCTTGCATTTGCAGTACAGAAAAACTATAAAGTTTATCAAATGGATGTTAAATGTGCATTTCTGAATGGTGATCTTGAAGAGGAAGTTTACATTGAAGAACCTGATGGATTTTCATTGATAAATAATAAAGATATGGTTTGCAGGTTAAGGAAAGCTTTATATGGATTGAAGCAAGCTCCTAGAGCTTGGTATGCTAGATTGCACAAATATCTTATGAAACTTGGTTACACTAAAGGTAATGCTGACAACAACTTATATATCAAAGTGACTAATGAAGAAATTTTGGCTATTGAAGTTTTTGTTGATGACATCATTTTTGAAGGAGAAGATGGATTGTGTAAAGAATTTTCCTAACAAGATGCAGGAAGAATTTGAAATGTCTATGATTGGGGAGATAACATTCTTTTTAGGATTGCAGATTTCACAGACTGATAAAAGGTATATTCTTATGTCAATCAAAATATTTGAAGGAATTACTGAAGAAATATGGTATGAAAAACTAAATACCAATAAGTACTCCTATGACTACAACTGATAAACTATCATTGAAGGATGATTCAGCTCCTGTTAATCCAACAAGATACAAATCTATGATTGGAGGTTTACTATATTTGACACAAACAAGACTTGATATAATGAATGCAGTGTGTATTGTTTCAATATTTTAGAGTAATCCACGAGAAAAACATGAATCAACAGTAAAAAGGATTTTCTGGTATTTACAAGGCACAAAAAATCTTGGTTTATGGTATCCTAAAGATGAAAATTTTGATTTATGTGCATACACCGATGCTAATTGGGTAGGAGATGTAGATGATAGAAGGAGCACCACCAGCGGAGCATTCTTTCTTGGCAATAGATTGATTTCATGGTTGAGCAAGAAATAGAGTTGTACATCATTATCAACAGCAGAATCAGAATATGTTGCAACAACAAACAATTGTACTCAGGTATTATGGATTAAACAAATGTTGAAGGACATAAAGGTAAAATGCAAAGAACCTATAATCATCTATTGTGATAATTCAACAGTAATTGATATATCTAAGAATCTGGTATTTCACTCTAAAACTAAACATGTTTCTATCAAATATAATTTTCTGAAAGAGAATGTTGAAGCAAAAGAAGTAAGATTGGTTTATGTGAATAGTAAAGAGCAGATTGCAGACATCTTTACTAAGCCTTTGCCTAAGGAAAATTTTGAATATGTCAGAGAGAAGCTTGGGGTCATACCCTCACCGGTAGAGACTTAGACAGTTGATGCTTGGCATCAAACCGAAATAATTTACATAGAAACTTTTTTCTGGCTTTGATGGAGGAGAGCTACTTCTCAGGGGGAGTAGTTGGATATGTTGGTATTTTGGTTCTATGAACTGGTTGTATTTGGTATTTGTATTTCTTTGGCATTTGATGTCAAAGGGGGAGATATCTATGGAAAAACACATTATTCTTTAGGGAGAGATTATTCATTGGGGGAGAGATTTTTACTCTCTGCATTTGTATTTTGATTTCTGGTATTGATCTATTCTAGAGATTGTTGGTTTTTGGTTTTTGGCACTTAGATGGTTTTTCCATCTTGTGTTGCCATCAATGCCAAAGGGGGAGATCATTGGTATTATGAATATGTTGCATTGGTTTTGTCATTGATGTCAATACTTATCAACACTTATCCTTCTGGAGATCTTTGGTTATGTTCACTAGCAAGTTTAGTGACTTATGCACAGTCACCGGTATTTGGTTCACCAGCAGGTTATATTGTTCACGACACTGAGGATGACTTGTTATCATCTGGAGATCACTTGGTTATGTCGAAGACATGGTTTGGACACCTGGTTTTGGAGATTTGGTTATTGGTCTAATCGGGTTGAAATATTTGTTGTTACCGGTAAATTTGTCTAGGTTATGGACCAACATGCGTTATCTATTTCATATCAGCACGACACATTATGGAGATGGTTTAATCAATTGGTATTGTTCTTGAGCCGACATGATGCATCGCATCTTGACTTACTTGTAATAGATTTTATTGTATTATTGTTAATAAGTCGACCTACACATTTGGTCTTAGGTTTTGGTATATATGTAAGATCTCAATTGTGAGATTGAGGTGGTGATAGGGAATAAGGTATTATAAGGCTGTGATATTCGGTATATGCAAATATAAGCAGATCTACTCATGCAGACATCATTTGAAGATTCAAGAAAGGTTTGAAGGAGACAATCAAAGATTAACCGGTACTGAATCCAACATTGGAGATGCTACTTTGTGCAATTAATTATCATTGGATTTAATCATCCAATTGTAGTCAGTGTGACTCCTATTTTGTGATTGAGCAGTGAGCTCTAGGAAGCTGGCCTTTCTGCATGTACAGACCCCATTTGTATACACATACTATCTGCAGTAGTATCATTTGATTGTGGGTAAGGTTTCCCACTATGCTTTTTCCCCTTACAGGGTTTCCACGTACAAATATTTGTCTTATGTGTTGTGGATATTGTTTCTCTTTCTGTTTCATGCATTAAGTTTCACTAGTATTGTTATTATCTGTTAATATGTTTACCGACATTAAGTTTAGTTTACCGGTATTAAGTATCAAGTTTGGTTAAATTGTATTTGTGTGAACTCACAAAGCTTGTTCCCACTTTTGCCAACAAAGGAAATTGGCGAAAGTTGATAATTTCATTTAGGGGGGGTTTGAGCGAAGTGGGGGTGTTCGAACGGACTACCCTTTGGGGTTCGAGCGAAGCCCCCACTTCGCTCGAACCCACTCTTTCGAGTGAAGCACCTTTAATGCTTGATTATGTCATTTTTCAATTATATAAGGGGGGTTCGATTGATCCACCCTTCATTCGAACCCCCCTAAAAATGGGGGGTTTGCTCGAACCCCCTTTCGTTTGAACCCCTTTTTTAACACTTCTCTGGAGCTTTCTACATATTTTTGCAGATTTTTGGCTTTCAAACCTCTGGTTGAAGGCTCAAATGGAATGATCTTGACAACCCAAAATGTAGTATTGCAGTCCTCAAAGCAAGCTTTCCAATGAATATAATATTATTACATATTGAGTTTATTATGAACTTGTTTTTTTAATTTTACCAAACATAGGTTTTTCACCAAACATGAACTTCTTTGTTCAACGCATTGGGAAAAATAGGAAACTAATTCAAAAAAATTCAAAAAAATATCTAAGCCCCAGGTATTGATGTCTTCTTTCTAACAAAAAAAAAATATTGAATTTCGATATATATAGAACAAGTTATGTGTTCAAACTTAAACCTATGTCGGAATTATGACTAGTCAAACTTCAAAACTTAATAAAATAAAAAATATTGAACATATCACTATCAAACCAACTGCAAGCCCTGGATATTGATGTTACAAACCAAAATTCGAAAGAATTGAGTTTTTATCATTTATAGAAAAAAAGTTATGCATTTTGGGAGGCACATCACTCTTAAAAAATGTAGTTTGTTGTTAAAAAACTACTTTTCGAGGGAGATGGAAATTATTTTTTAAAATCCTTCAAAAAAATATATAGAATCTAGAGACAAAATACTACAAATTACTAAGTTACATCATCATCAAATTCTTTATATTTTAAAAGTTATAGTTGTCGAAAGTTGAAGATTATTTTAAAAGTGTTCATCTCAGTGTCAAAAGTGGGAACCATTATTGTGAGTTCACCCATTTGGGTTGAAATTATTAGACAAATGATTCACCCCCCCCCCCCCCCCCACTCTCAGTTGTCTCTGGGTCCTAGCAGAGTCAAGCCACACAATTTTCAGATTGGAGATATAGTTCTAAGGGAGAATCCAAGAAATCAACAAGACCGAGAAAAGAAGGGTAAATTTGAACCAAATTAGCTAGGACCTCTTCCATTTATTCTAGCTCATCTATTTCATCTTTTGCATCCATTGCTTTGAACCATTTAACAGAAAATATGCAGCTTACCAATAGTTATCAATCTTTGACATACTTTTCATAGTCACTGTCTTAGATTTTATCAGAATCAATCAATCTGCATTCGTATCCTACCATGGATTGGATCTTGATCAATTCGTACATCCATAATAAAGTTTTTGTTTAAGGTGGGGGAAAAATCCTAATTCCTTTCGCTAAGATGATCTTTTGAATCTTTGAAAATCCAAAACATTTGAAAAACTTAGAAAAAACCAAAAACACCTAGGGTTTTGAAACAAATAACGAGCAACAAAGCAACGAAGATCAAGGCATCTTATGACAACTGAATCGTGAAACTCATAAAATGAAGAATCAACCAGCAAGTAATAAAGGATTATCAAAGATCATTTATCAAGATGATTATATCAGTT
Source organism: Cryptomeria japonica (assembly GCF_030272615.1). Lineage (NCBI taxonomy): Eukaryota > Viridiplantae > Streptophyta > Pinopsida > Cupressales > Cupressaceae > Cryptomeria > Cryptomeria japonica. The sequence continues at coordinate 325,469,617 of NC_081415.1, forward strand.
AATGACCATGAGTACATGTGAATGACATGTGAGATTCAATATTTATATCTTTATTTTTACTAATCATGTTCTCTATGTGACTCAAGGATGTCCATGACTAGAGAAGCTATGATGGGGCATGATTATTTTCTTTGATTGTTGTATGTGGTTTATCTCTTACTAAAGTATGTACTTGTCTAAGGATATGATTGGAAAAAGATCGAGGACATTCTGAGTCATGCATGAAAGGGGATAATTCATGTCTATTCTGCAAGAAATACTCTAGTCAGCTTGATTCATTATATCAAGTTTGCTTTTATTAACTTTCTATATCAAAATCCATGTAAGAAATACTAAGGTCATCTTGGATCATTATGTCAAGTTTTTTGTATTTTCTTACAACATATTAAAGCTCAATGACAAAATCAAGTACTGTTACAAGACAAGCATATGAAAAATGTTAGTATCATTTTTTTTAGTTAGATCATTTTTAGATTAGCTCATTATTCATCTGCATTATAAGAATTCATTGTCAATTGCATTATAAGCATCTCATTTCATTCACAGATCAACGGTCACAAATAAATATTGAGTATACTTGGACAAACAAAAACAATTTGCATCTGATCATTATAGGTGCATTCATTTTTAGGATCATTTTAATCATCATCCATTTTATTTAGGTGCATTTTTAATCATTGCATTAGTTTGCATTCAATTAAGTGCATTTCATTAATAATGTAGTGTATCATCATTATTATTTGCATTATCATTAAAGTTCATTAAAGATCATTTAGTTCATTAAAGAAATAAAATCAATCATTCATTTGCATATAGATCATTGCATTTGCATCATTTGAGTTATTAATCATCCTCATTTGCATTTTTAAATCATCAAAAATCAAAAGCATTTATCATTGCATCATCATAATGAAGAGAAAAGATCATAACATCATCCATATAATCAATGCATATAGATCATCATCATATAGAGTAACATGCATAATAAAATATCATCATATAGAGTCTGTGTCTGCATATAGATCATCATAAAATAATAAAAGTTAAAGTATACAATGCTATCAGATCAAAAGTACAAGTGCCTCAGCAATACAAAGTCAAGTCAAGGCTGTCCTATACCACTACCACCTAAACCTATCAATCTCAGTGGCTTTGGACAAGAAGATCCTCCAGATGCCTATCTCACATGATCACCACTCCTCTAAGGAGGTCCCATGACTCCACCGCTTCTAGTATCCATCCTCACGATGGTATGATAGCTACCTGCTCTCTGGCTCTCTGCAATGAAATCCTCATATAATCGTCGCCAATGGGAAGTCTCATTCCCGATCCGAACTAGTGCTCTAATAGTATCAACTGAGAGAGTTACCGATCCAACTTGCCGAATGTGATCAAGGAGGCCCTGAGTATCATGTTGTCTCCTAACAACTTTGTCTCTCTCTATCATGAATGTTCGTACCTGTGCTCTAAGTTGATCTATCTATGCTCTAAGACTATTCGCAGTCTTCTGCTTTGGAACATCCTGCTGAGGCACTCTCATCGAAAACAACCTAATGAAGATCATGATACAAATGAGTGAGCATACAAACACCCCACACATATCGAGTCTGATGTTGAATCATGCTTTGAAGAATCTCACCCCAACCAACAATAAAACCTCGAGATCTCTTATCTAGACAGATGAATCCCCCAATCAAACCTACAAGAATCATAAAGAGAGTCTTGTAATACATAATCATATCCTCCCATCAGATCTCTCCTCTCGAAATGCTCTCATCACCAAATACTGTTTTGCAAGCCTCTATCCCTACACGATCCTAAAAATCATACTGAACTAACTCTTCGGTCACTAGGATGTGGAGAATCCTGTAAACATCTTCAATCGTCACACTAATCTCACCCGTGGGCAGGTGGAAAGTGTTATGCTCGCTATGCCATCTCTCAGCTAAAGCTGTCAACAATCCCCTATTATGGGTAATATCAGGAATGTATAACAAGTGGTGTAATCCACAGACATCTATATATCTCACCTCTGCCAGTGTAAGCTCTGGCACTAAGTGCCACATCACTGGGAATTTCTCCCGACACTGGAGAACATCAAGTTTCTCCTATTTACCAAGAGAATTCAATCAATCATCATTCATTTATCTATCAAATCAAAGAGATCGCTAATCTATCACATCAACAATTGGTAAATTTTTTCAAATGAAGCAAATCAGGCTATCAAATCACTCTAAACCTATCAATCATGGTTTTCTATCAAACACTGAGTTCAATCAAACTTTGCTATGCTCTTCATCAGAAACTAAATCGGTTTCTTAGAGCTAATCTATCTAATCAATTCAAATCAATGAATCGTTTATCCTATCAATCAAGTACCTATCCATCACAATTGTGCATCAAAATGCCTAAATCTAATCATCAAAGTGAATTTTACCATAAACAACATCAAACAAATTCATTTGAAACACAACCGCTAATCTTTTTAACAAAAGCGTTATTCTATTCAACACGGGTGCTAAATCGAAAATATGCGTGAATCATTTTTGCACAAGCGCTAAACCTTGGAACAAAAGCATGAAATAGTCAAAAGCACTGCCCTAAACATCATAAGTGCAAGCACTAAAAGCAGAAGCACTGACAAGACAAATGTGCTAACAAAACTATTAGATGCGCAAACTTTACATGCAAAAGTGCTAACAAAAAAAAAATGCTAACCAAAATGCCGAAAATCACAAAAATTCAAAATAGCCAAAAATGCGCTAAACAAACATGAAAAATTGTACAAGAAGTTGCAAACCGGCACAGGATAAGGTACATACCAGATATCCATACTTAGGAGGTCATTGATGTCTTCTAACACACTCAAATCGATGGTTCTCCAATGGGATCACCATTTTGCCACCTCACCAAGATAATCTCTTCACAAAGCTGACAAGGATACAAATGAGATTAAAATTAACTTTGGTTAATTTTATATTTACCATTTGGAAGGGTAATTAATGCTTTTAAATGGGGCATTTTTATTTATTTTTCATAAATGAACTTAATTGAAGGACCTTTTCAATTATCATGAGATCAATCACTTATCCAAATTTTTCAATAATTTCACAATCAATCTCCCGAGGGGGCACACAATCAGGATTTTCAATCTTCATCAGGCACACTATCAAGACTTGATTTAATCTTTGAAACAATGTTGTCTCGACATCATTTCAAAGAGGGGAAAAATGTATACACATAAAAATGGCTATGAGAGATTAAATAAATATTTTATATTTATTTAATATTTATTCTTCTATTAAATAGTTAATTTGAAAAGATTAATATATTTAATTCATTTCGTGTCTTTCTATTAATTAATTTAATTGAAGTATTTTATTAATTAATTCATCTATCCTATTCCTCTAATTGATTAAATATCTAATATTTAATTATTCTTCTAATCAATTAATTGAATATCTAATATTTAATTATTTCCTCCAAACAATTAAATTATCTAATATTTAATGGTTATTCTTCTATCCTATAGTCTCAAATATTAAATAATTCTTAATTATTTAATTTCTTTTCCAACTCATTCTTCCATCTCCACTTCATCTTGCCTTTCCCAACTCATCAAACATGTGGCTAAAGATATTAATATTTCTTAAATATTAATTCATCATTTATCTCCAACCTCCAAATTTAATGAAATATTATGTACATATACATATTTCTTAAATTTTCTTCTATATTCTCTCCAAGATCCCTACATCTTAGGAAGGACTTGAGTCCACTTGTCCTCTCATGCCTAAATTTTCTCTAACCAGATCCCTAGATTCCCTCAGTCAGCAACCCAGTCAAGGTGAGATGAGTCACACTTGTCTTCTCCTTCCCCCTTTCTCTCAACCTTCACCTTTGCTCACAATCATCCAAATTTGCAGATCTGATCATGATCGTTGATCCAGGCCACATCATCTTAGCCTCTCAAAGTCTATAAAATTAGGAGTTTGATTTGAGAAAGAGTTAGTCTTCAAGTGAATTTAAAATTTAATCATTTGTGAAAACTTATGTATCCATGAGTTTTAATCTTGAAGCAATTTAGCATAATCATTTAGCATCAACATTTCTCATTTAGCAAAATCATTTAGCATAATCATTTAGCATTGCATATCATAGTACCAGTTAACTATCAATTATCAATCCATTCTTCATATGCCATCTTGGAAGGTATCAGTGCTTGTCTGAGAGCACACCATCTGCAACTAGGAACAGTGGAGTTAGGACATAGTGAGACTTAAATCATGAAGGTAAAAATAGTGTTTTTATTTATATGTATTTCATGTAGTTTCATTGGTTGAGTTTGGATTTCCTGTAGCATTTCCTTTGTATTTTTTGATACTAACATGTTGCAGGTAGTATTCTGATGATGAAATTGAAGTCGACACAAACACATAACACCATAATTATGTGGAAAAATCCTTATGAGAAAAGTCCCACACTCCAAAATAGAGAGTTCAATTGTATTATAGTAACAAATGTTACAATACAATGCACAAAGCTAAAGCTCTTCAAGAGTTGATAGAGCAATAGAGAATTCTAGAGTAATTCTGATAGTGTAATAACGTCTTAGAAAACAAAAAAGTATCTCTCTAAAACAACTAAGACACTAACATATTTATAGAGATCACATAAAAAAGGTATGTGCCCATGGTTTCCAAAACCATCTCCCATGCCTAAGTAATCATGTGGTGTCCAAAACAATAATTTTCCATATCCTTAACACGTTGCAAATAACACTTTCCAAATCACTAGCACTTGCCATTCCATAAAAAAACTTTTCATATGCACTAAACCCACTACATAGAAACTACCAAGTTATAATTAGGTGTACTCCATGTAAATGGAAACTTGCTAAAAAGATCTCAACAAAAAATATAAACTATCATACATTAACTCCCCATGACTCTTTAGTCCTAACATAACAATTTCCCAATTTTACCAAGAGTTAACCAAGGGTTTAGAGCCAAGTGTTTATGGTTCAATGTATAGAGTTTAGGGTTTAGTGATTATGATTGATAATGGAAGGTTGAGGGTTTACCTTTCCCTCCTTCCCTCTCTATATATACTTTCCTCCCTCCTTACCCATCTCTCTATAGCTTAGGGTTTTATCCATGGATGTAATTTTCGTTTAGAGTTAATATCCTAGGATTATGGAAATGAGAACCTTGGCCTATGGATGCAAACTAATATTTTTAATTTACAATAGAATTGAGATTGTTAAATATGTGCATTATAATCTAGGGTTAATGATAGCAAATGGTAGATTTCAGCAATAACAATAAATTACAGAAAAATATGACAAACATAGTAAGCGAAATCTAGAAGAGAGATACAAAGAGAAATATAGATATGAAAACTAAAGTTGAAAGTGCCAAAAATAGGTGTTGTTGATGAAGAGCACCTATCACAAACCATAAAACCTTTATTCAAGGGTATTAGTGACCCAAAACTAATACAAGACCTTAAACTTGAATCAAGAGGCATATAAAAAGATCAACCACTCTTCTCAACTCCAAACCAATTTCAAAGGTTATATTCCATCCCTACAGAAATTAATTCAATATTTCAGATCATAAAATTCACCACAACATTAGAGAACAAATTCTTTGTTGTCATGGAATACCCTAGTTCAAGGTTTCATCCTTTAAAAACTGTTTTCACCAAAATAATCACAAATTATTCAATTCTTAACCAAATTAAGTAAGACAAAAAGAATTGGAAAAAGGATTTAGATACCTTTCCAACACATATATCCTTTCTTCATTATTATTTCTCATGTTACCATACCAAATGTTGTAACCGGACTATTGTTGCCTTCACCAGTCTATTTTTCACCATGAACTGTAGAAAATAGTCATCAATAACATTTTAAATATTGATCATAAAAAAATCTCTCTGGTCCAACTTTATATTACTGAGTTACAAAAATTCTCTCAAATTTATAGCTAGATCCAACAGTTAAATCAAAAGTTATGAGGATTTTTTCAAAAACAGGTAACCCTTGGAAGGGTTTTGACAATTTTTGTAAAAACAAACATATCTTGCCAAATACTCCACAAAAATGAATAATAAATGATTCATCTGAAATATATTTCATTAATATATCATTAAAAAACATTTACATATAAAATTACACCAAATGTGATCCTTCATGGATCTATGACAGTCACAAATTTCTTAAAACCTTATGACAGTTTGAGGGTTTGATGGATAATCTTTGTCAAATGCCCTCCAAACTGATCTACCCCCTTGATTTTGACCACACATGGTTTTATAAACCATTTCAACTCCTTCCTAAATACTCTATCCACCTCATGACCAATGGATTTCATTTTTACACTTTTGTTGCACTTTTTTGGCAATGTTGCAACTTTGCAATTTTTACAATTTTTTGCATTTTTGACATAAATGACTCTAACCCTTACATGGACATTTTTAACACTTCAAGATGGACCAAATATGATATATTTGGACAAAATGGCATATTTATCCTTAAATATTATGTTTCAATGGACTCAAATAACCTTAATACATTATGAATGACTCAAATACAATAAAATTGCTCATATTATGACTTTTGACCTCCTGGTATGCTTGTGTGCTTAGGTGCCTCTGCACCATACTCCCAACCTTGAAAATTTTCTAAGTCCCTTGGAAGAATGGGTACAATGACCTATAAGAAAACATTTGAGTTAAATTTTTACCTTTGTCTTCATCTTTACCTCTTTATGCCTCTTTATGTTGTTGCTTCCTTCTTAAACAATCTCTTTGTGACTTCTACCAATGGAGTTTGTAGTGGCTGCCATCCAAGTGATTTTACCAACCATAAGTCCACCTCTCCATGGTGCATCACCTCACCAACAACCTATGTGCCTCACCTATGAGTTCCCCTCTTTGCCTCTCTCCCTAGTCTTTTGGAAATCAATGGACCATCCCATGGCCCTGGACCATCCCTTTGGCCCTTGACAGACCTTCCTTGTCTGCCCACACACAACACCAACTTCCTCTTGCATCTAGATGGACAAGAACCTGCAACCAAAACTCATCTGTAACATAAAACACAAACATCTCTCTTAGCCCAGATATTTTGTTGGCCTCTGATATCAATTTGATGCAAAGCATCTATCACAAACCATAAAACCTTCATTCAAGGGTATTAGTGACCCAAAACTAATACAAGACCTTAAACTTGGATCAAGAGGAATATAAAAAGATCAACCACTCTTCTCAACTCCAAACTAGTTTAAGAGGTTATATTCCATCCCTACAGACCTTAATTCAATATTTCAGATCATAACATTCACCATAACATGAGAAAATAAATTCTTTCTTGCCATGGAATACTCTAGTTCAGGGTTTCATCCTTCAAAAACTGTTTTCACAAAAATAATCATAAATTATTCAATACTTAACCAAATTAAATAAGACAAAATGAATTGGAAAGAGGATTTAGAGAAATTTCCAACACATATATCCTTTCTTTATTATGATTCCTCATGTGACCACACCAAATGTTGCAACCGGACTGTTGTTGCCTTCACCAGTCTGCTTTTCACCATGAACTGTAGAAAACAATCATCAATACCTTTTTAAATATTGATCATAAAGAAAATATCTCCAGTCAAAATTTATATTACTAATTTACAAAACTTCTCTCAAATTTATAGATAGATCCAATGGTTAAATCAAACATTATGAGGATTTTTCCAAAAATGGGTAACCCTTGGCAGGGTTTTCACAATTTTTGTAAAAACAAACATATCTTGCCAAATACTCCACAAAAATGAATAATAAAGGATTAATCTAAAATATATTTCATTAATCTATCATTAAAAAATATCTACATATAAAATTATACCAAATGTGATCCTCCATGGATCTATGCTAGTCACAGATTCCTTGAAACCTTATGACAGTTTGAGGGTTTGATGGATAATCTTTGTCAAATCCCCTCCAAACTGATCTACCCCCTTGATTTCGACCAAAAATGGTTTTATAAACCATTTCCAACTCCTTCCTAACTACTCTAACCACCTCATGACCAATTGATTTCATTTTTACACTTTTGTTGCACGTTTTTGGCAATGTTGCAACTTTGCAATTTTTACATTTTTTGCATTTTTGACATAAATGACTCTAACCCTTACGTGGACACTTTTAACACTTCAAGATGGACCAAATATGATATCTTTGGAAAAAATGGCACATTTATCCTTACATATTATGATTCAATGGACTCAAATAACCTTAATACATTATGAATGACTCAAATACAATAAAATTGCTCATATTATGACTTTTGACCTCCTGGTATGCTTGTGTGCTTAGGTGCCTCTGCACTAGTTGGGCACCCTAGTTTAAAGGTTTTTGAAACTAACAAAGAAGAGTAAGAATTTATTCAAGAGGCTATGAAGACCTCTCTCCCAAATATATATCCATAAATATTAGGAAACGAGTGTTAGTCACCCAAGTCTAGGTGTTTTTGTCTATTCAAAATATGTTGCAATCTATAACAGTATGCTATGTACTACTTTCACTGTCAGATTTGAACATGGACAAACAAAAAATTAAGGAAGAAGGGTTTTGTTAAATATAAGGGCTTGCCTAATTCAAACCCCATATTGGTGTTCGCACCTCCACAATAGATATGGTGATGAAAATGAGTGCATGTTCTCAAAAGGACAAATACTAAACAATACTAAAAATGTTGAAATGACAAATATTAACACAATTGTGAAACCCTTGACATGAAGTGTCACACAAGGCTAGATATGAAGTCCTGCAACATGTCAGTGCATGCTTGAATGATTTTGATCCTTGATTGTATATGTGTAATTGATTTTCTTGCTTCAATGATATGAAACTTGTTTTCATTTTGCTAGGATTTGAAATGAGAGTGGAACTTGTATTTATATGCAACTTACACCTTTTCAAATTTATTTTGAGGAAGACTAATTGAACAAGATAGATTACTGTTATTTGCATAGCTATCTTTCAAAGTTTGAGTTAATTTTTCATGGACAGGGGCACCCAACACCCTATTCCTAAAAAAATGAGCCACACAGAAAAGGTTGTGAATAGGTGAATGCACCAAGTTTATAGAAATGGTCCTGAAATTGAGCATAATTAGGCACAGCCACCAAAGTGGGTCCAAATTAGGTATCAAATTATAAAGGTATACAATTTATGACACTACAGGCTTAAGGTTCAAGGTTTATGGTTTAGTGTATTGTGTTTAGGGTTTAGGGCTTAAGGTTTAGTGTATAGTATTTAGGGTTTAGGCTTTATTCTACAGTGTTTAGGGTTTAGGTCCTAGGGTTCAATGTATAGTTTTTAGGTTTTATAGTTGATGATGAAGGCTTGAGGTTCTCCCTCTCCCTCTCTCCCCCTTTATCCCTCTATCCCTCTCCACCTCTTAATTCCTCCCTCTTTATCCCTCCCTCTCCCTCTATTCTCTTTCTAGGGTTTAGGGTTTGGGTAAGTGCACAAAGATGGTGTGCAAAAAGGGGGGTATAATTGGACACTTTTTTTTTCTGAAATCAAGTGAACCTAAACTTGGAGGTGAAAGTTGAAAGTCATCCACTCAAGATATGAAGATAATCAAAGAACAAATATTATAGCACTCTGAATCTAGTTTTTACACAACTAAACTTTTTCAAAATTGGATAAGATTAGTGGGGTCAAATCCTTCATGCATGAAAAACAAACCCTGAATTGAAAAATATAACATATATAGTGTCTAACATGCGCATCAAAAAAGTCATAGTTAGATTTAGTATTTTGACAAATCCTTAGGCAAAAAGATAGTTAAGAGTGAGCAATAGAAGTTGTGTATTTTTTTGTAATTTTTTGTTCAGTATTTTTTTTTGTGATTTTTTCAATCGAAAACATCCTAAAAAATCAGGTACCTATTTGTGTGTGAAGCATAACTTGTACCAAAACAATACAATTTATTATATTGGTGTTAAATATAATCAGGGCTTGTGTTAAATATAAGGGCTTGCCTAAGTCAAACCCCATATTGGTGTTCACACCTCCACAATGGCTATGGTGATGAAAATGAGTGCATGTTCTCAAAAGGACAAATACTAAAAAATACTAAAAATGTTGAAATGACAAATATTAACACAATTGTGAAACCCTTGACATGAAGTGTCACACAAGGGTAGATATGAAGTCCTGCCACATGTTAGTGCATGCTTGAATGATTTTGATCCTTTATTGTAGATGTGTAATTGAATTTCTTGCTTCAATGATATGAAACTTGTTTTCATTTTGCTAGGATTTTGAAATGAGAGTGGAACTTGTATTTATATGCAACTTACACCTTTTCAAATTTATTTTGAGGAAGACTAATTGAACAAGATAGATTACTGTTATTTGCATAGCCGACATTCATCTTTCAAAGTTTGAGTCAATTTTTCATGGACAGAGGCACCCAACACCCTATTCCTAAAAAAATGAGCCACACAAAAAATGTTGTGAATAGGTGAATGCACCAAGTTTAGAGAAATGGTCCTAAAATTGAGCATAATTAGGCACAGCCACCAAAGTGGGTCCAAATTAAGTATCAAATTATAAAGGTATACAATTTATGACATTATGGGCTTAAGGTTCAAGGTTTATGGTTTAGTGTATAGTGTTTAGGGTTTAGGGCTTAAGGTTTAGTGTATAGTATTTAGGGTTTAGGATTTATTCTAGAGTGTTTAGGGTTTAGGTCCTAGGGTTCAATGTATAGTTTTTAGATTTTATAGTTGATGATGAAGGCTTGAGGTTCTCCCTCTCCCTCTCTCTCCCTTTATCCCTCTATCTCTCTCCACCTCTTCATTCCTCCCTCTTTCTCCCTCCCTCTTCCTCTATTCTCTTTATAGGGTTTAGGGTTTGGGTAAGTGCACAAAGATGGTGTGCAAAAAGGGGGGTATAAGTGGACACTTTTTTTTTTCTGAAATCAAGTGAACCTGAACTTGGAGGTGAAAGTTGAAAGTCATCCACTCAAGATATGAAGATAATCAAAGAACAAATATTATAGCACTCTGAATCTAGTTCTTAAACAACTAAACTTTTTCAAAATTGGATAAGATTAATGGGGTCAAATCCTTCATGCACGAAAAAATAGACCCTGAATTTTTTTGAAAAATATAACATATATAGTGTCTAACATGCGCATCAAAAAAGTCATAGTTAGATTTAGTATTTTGACAAATCCTTAGGCAAAAAGATAGTTAAGAGTGAGCACTAGAAGTTGTGTATTTTTTTGTAATTTTTTGTTGAGTATTTTTTTTGTGATTTTTCCAATCGAGAACATCCTGAAAAATCAGGTACCTGTTCATGTGTGAAGCATAACTTGTACCAAAACAATCGAAATTTTTTTTTTTTTAAATTGTAAAGAATCAAGTGCACTACAATAATATATAAAGTTTTTTAAATTTGGATAATTAGATCAAAAGTTATTAAAAAAATGGTACATGTATATCTCTGAGAACTATGGAAACATTGGTAAAATAAATTCTAATAATATGTTATTGTTGTTCAAATTTAAAGAAATTATATGGTTAGAAAGCTCAAAAGATGGGTGAAAATATGGTGGAAATTTTAGAAATACCCACTTGATGAAGTTTAAACCTGATGATGACAAAGTCGAGAAACCATGTTGATAAAACAAAACACATCAAAAAGGAGGGAAATGGAGGGAAATCAAACTTCCAACCTGCAACTTTGTCATCCAGGCCTATTCACAAGCCTAACCTGTCAAAAAGCGTTTGGGCTCCTTGTACTATAAACAACGTGTACAAGCTATTTTTAAAACAAAACCCCATATGGGGTGCCTTTACAACAAGCAACACATACGCAGTGTTAAAGCTAAAATAACATGTATGCCCTGCTACCTGTGTTTAAAATGTGGGTGTGTGCATACATATATGTATATATATAATATGTAAAATATGATATGTTATGTATATATGTATATATATTATATATTATATATAAATAATATATATTATTTATAAATATATATTATATATATGTATATAATATATGTGTAGGGGAAAAAAGTGAGACTAAGTATGGAAACCCTAATCCCACTCTCATACACACTTATGGAATAGGAAAGAGCCTAGGGAGGTAACGCATGTCGGCTACTTCTTATGAGAAAGAGAGAGTTGTGGATTACCTCTTAGGTTTTCTATTCCTTCGTTGTAAATGAGAGAGAGGAATGATGCACAATGCAATCTAACCTAGAAAGCAAGTAAGCAAGAAAACCCTAATCTGAGAATGCAGATCAAAGAACAACTGATACACTGCTGAAAAGTATAGATCAAAAGGAAAAATTAGAGGTGCACCTGTGTCTAAAATCAAAGCAGAAATGTTTGGGACTAGGGTGCCACGACATTGTCCCGATTCTGCAATTCTGGAGCTGAAACTGATTAGGAGGGATTCTAGAGTTTGCAAAGTGTTGTTCTGTCAAATCCTGGTGAGAGAGGGAAGGACCATGGTGCTACCCCACTATCCTGGGTAGGCTCAGGACACCATTCCCATGTCCTTGTGGTTTCTGCCAAGATCTACAACCCAGAACTTTCCCTGTGTTCTCTTCTGGTCCTGAAACTTCCAGCGACGCTTGGATCTGAACCTGTACCTGAAGTTGAAAAAGAGGGTTTGGGGTGGCTATATAGGGTATTAGGTTTTTTCATTAGTCAAACTCCTGTGTTGGTGATTTACACCTCCATGAATAGTCGATAATGTACTAAAAATGTGTGTGCAAGAATATTGTAGGTGTGCAAGATCCTAAGAATAAAAGTAAACAACCTAGAGCAACCCTAAAGAGTAAACCCTAATTGCTTATAATTGACAAAGTAAATACTCTAAATCCATAATGCAAAGTGATATAGAGAATGAATGTGAATCAAAATAAAGCTTATGCAAAGATATGAAAACAACATGAAACCATACCCAACCTTGAGGGAAAGGTACAAGCCAATCGTCAATCAGTGATCTCCTATTGTTATTCTACATCTTCAAAAATCCCCTAATTGATAAAATGACACTTGATGAATGTTTGATGGATGAATGTTGAATGTTGTTGAAGACTTCAAATATCTACTCTTTCTCTACAAAGAAGGCTCTTTATGCTCCAAAAACCTGCTCTTAGATTCTTAGAAGAAGACCCCTTCAAATTAAGAAAGAAAGTTCTTAAGTATGAAACCCTAGATCTTAATTTCATGTTTAGGTCAACCTAGGATTTGAATTTCCCACTGATATTTTGGGGTTGAGCATTATTATATCATAGGATTGTGCTCCGAAAATATCAAGGAAAAAGTCGCGGACCATGTGCATTCTCGCCATGGTCTGACCAAATTTTTGCCAAATTTTCAGGGTTGTTAGATATGATGATATTAGAGTGCATCCCAAAGTTATAGCTGATTTTGAGATGTTTTGATATGCGAAATCGGGCCTAAATGATCGAAATAAGACATAATTAGGGTTTATGATTAAATGATTCATTGGAGGAATAAGATGAAAAGGGGCACACTTAGGATAAAGGGGACAACTTTATAATGTGTAAAGTGATGAGACATGACCTTAGATTTAATTAAATTAATTAATTAAATTCTTAAAGGGGAATTAGAAATGCAAGATGTAAGACACACTAAGGCGGGTGCTAACCTAAGTGTGAAATTGTACCACCCTAGCAAGGGTGTACAATTTGTTAGGATTCCCATAGATAGTGAGAGGGGGGGTGAATCAGTATCTAACCGGTTATAAGATTTTCTTAACTTAAAACATGTAGAGCATATTAATACTATGTACCGGTAAGAATAAAGTAATGATAAAAACAAAAGCAACCACATGAAAAACACACCATAACACAATATTTTAACGAGGAAACCTGGTGTGGGAAAAAACTCGGTGGGATTTGTTACCCACAATATTTGCTTACTGGCCAATAAGAGAATATTACTGCTACAAGAGGGGCCTGCACATGCAGGAAGGCCAAGTGCCTAGAGCTCACTGCTCAAATAGAAAAAATGAAGTCTCACTGACTTACAAAATGGATTATATAAATCCAGTGTCTTGTACTACTTCAAAATAGCATCTAGAATGCTAGATCTAGTACCGGTTTCTGCTCTACTTCTTACATAAACCCTTAACCTATAATTCGCATAATAGGTCTACCTTATTTCGCCTAATTACATTCCTCTATCTCTCATTTCAAAATGTTCTACAATGATCTCTCTTATATAAGAGTCATTTTACAACTTGCCAAGTTAGCTTACAATGATTTTACAGTAATAAACAAAATATATTAACAACAAAATTCTTGTCAGCTTCTATGTCGGTATGCTTCCTTTCACTGCTAGTGTCGGTGGTCTGAGTGCCGGTGTAGAGTCTGATCTTACTAGTGCCGGTGGAATGCCTTGCCGGTGTCATAGGATTGTAAGGTTGCCATCAATGACAAAACCTTCAATCACCTACAATGTCTCATTGGAGTGTGCATATGCCAACAATCTCCCCCTTTGGCATTGATGGCAACACTCATGAGAAAATTCCAAAACTTGTAATCCAAAAATTGTGTACCAAAAATATGTGAGCTCCCCCTGAGTAGATAAGTCTTTTGCTGATTATTTTCTCATACTACTACTCCCCCTTTGGCATCAATGACAAAGGTTGTCAAAGTGTCAACAGAGTTGTAGTTTTCTGTCTCAACCTTGTAACTAGATGGTTACAATTTGAAAAAGATCCACCAAAACCAAATTTATGCTTTCCAAAAACTTCTTATTGTCTTTTATTGTTGCCTCTATTCTTTGAACTATACTGGTGAGGTGTTGCATATGCTCTGTCGGTGTTTTTTGTGCTTGTACTAGTGCTTCAAATATTTCCTTCCTCAGGGATGCTAGATAGTTCAGTCTTGGACTTAGTCTTAATCTCAGATTCTTAGCCTTGTTTATTATTCTCTCCTTTTGTCTCTCTAGCTTCAGTAACTCTTCCTCAAAACCTGTTATCTTTTGCTCAAAAACTGATAATGTATCAGGTGAAATAACAAAATTGTCAACAAGTTTATTAATTTCCTCCTGTATCATGCTCATCTTCTTGTCTATGTCAACTGTTAAAAAGTTTGTCTTACAAGTGTCTTTGTAGAAATTTTTGAACTCCTTGAGTGTGTTGCACGGTTCCGGTAGAAGTGTGTCAAACTTCCTTGAACACTTCTTTATTTCTTCCTCAAAGAATTTATGTTTTTCCTTTTCTAACCTCTCTTTGAATGCTTCCTCCTTTATTTGTTTAACTGTCACTGTGTTGTCAGTAATATACTTAGAAAAAGTGTCAAGTTGACTCAAAGAATCCTTATTATCTACATTGCATTTTGGAGCTATCATCTTCAAAATTGGAATTGTGTCATCTATTGCTTTATATGCCTGTGAACTGCAATCTGTAATTTTCTTTAGAGAATCTAAAAGAACTTCAGTTACATTTGTTGATTTAAATCCTTCAGTTGAAGAGCTAACATTCTCAATTCCGTCGGTGGGAGAAATATCCTTGCTTGCAGTGACCTCTAGTAGGTCAATCTGTGTTTCCATTTCCTTAAGCAAAGCTTTTTGTTGTTCTCTTGTTGCCAGTGGCACTGTTTCCACATGAACTTGTTGTTGTTCCAGAGCCTATTGCTCTGCATGTCTCTCTGTTTGTTGATCTCCTTGTTGTTCTATTTTCCCATCTGTCGGTTTACCTTTAGTGTTATCAATTTTGTCAGCTACTGGTGGCTCACTAGCCATATCTGTGTTACGAGTTGTGTCTTTGTCTATCATAATGTTGACCTTTTGAGTATCAACATCAACTGTGTATAAGACCTTAGGATTAGGATTTGTATCCTCTATATCCATACTCTCATCAGCTAGTTGATCTTTAGTTTTTGTTATTGGTGGAGTAACTAGAGGTGGTGGGGATAAATTATCTCTTATTTTGATACTCAGAGGACCACCAACCTTGCCTTTACCTTTATCCTTGTCTTTCTAATATACTTTTATTGGTTTAGGGTTTCTATATTCTTCCTATTTTTCCTTCTCAACAAGGAATATGTCCCATGCATTTTCAGTTTCTTCTACAACCTCATTTACTCTTCCAACCATTAGTGCAATATGCCGGTGTGCATTAGAGAATATTGATCGGTTAGCCTCTGCAATTAGATCATCTATTTCTTTTGGAGAGTTAACTGGGTAAACATCAAGTAATTTTTCAATTTTCATTTTCTTGTCAAGCTCTATAACAGATTGTCTTCTTGCTTCCAGTTTCTTGAATAGTTCATCTGGTACTTTGTGAGGCCCTACCCCGACTCAGCTTGACATTTTCTATTATTTACATATTGAGACTATTATGGATGCTTTATTTTATGCTTTGTGGATTTAGAACCTATATGATTCCATGATTTGGATCACATTGACGTATATTGATGCTTTATTTTATGCATTATGATTATGAAACTTTATATGTTACTAGAATAGAATTACTTTGAAATGGTGAATGTCATTATTGGAATTGCAGGACTTCATTTTGATGATAGAAAAAGGATGCTTATTTTATGAATGGTTCAATTTTCAAAATTATGATAATTGCTTATGTGGAATCGAATTTGAATGAATGGGATATTGAATTATTACTGTCAAATGTATGAGTGTTTGATGTGCAATGAAATCTATGTATTTAATTATGTATAATTGTGATTATTTGGAATTACTAATGTGTTAATTGAGATGCACAGGAAAATTATCCATGTGACCATGGAATAAATATGGAGAACCAAACCTAGACCAATGTACGTTTGTTAAGCCAGGGGTTGTCTATTTGGAGAGACAACACCCCATTTGTAATGTATTTTATTTGTAAAAGTAAATGATGCATGTGTGTTAATTTGATTTTATTTAATTGTGTAAACCTACAAGAGACAAATTCCATGTGTGATTTTTATATTGTATTTTATTGTGTCACTTGACACGTGCTGATTAGTGTCATTGATTTTGACTTGTCTCTTGGAGGGAGTTTTGTTTCTAACCAAGCCATTCAAACACAAGAGTGTGATCCCAAATTTGCCTTGGGTAGGGAGTCTTGGGAGTGGTCAACTCAGGTTTGACCCGTAGGTTAACTTTAGTTGGATTTCTAAGGGGTCAAATGGACTTCTAGGGTCAGTTTTAGGGCTTTTCCAAAGGTCCAAAGGGTATACCTATGGGTTAGGGGTATTTTTTAACATGTGACTACTCCCATGTGACTGTTTAGTCACCTCAAAAAGTGGTTTTCCCTAGGTGAGCGAAAATTCAACTTAGAAGGTTCCTCCTAGGATAGACAACCTTCCTTTTTGATGTCAAACTCTCTTCCCCATCCTCTCTCACCTTTTCCCTTTCTAGTTTTAGTAATATGTAAGAGGTTGGGAAGAGCAACCAATCGGAACTCTCACCTTACCCAAGGGGTTGGGAAGTGTGTGAGAGGCCTTCTTAGGCAAGGATTAGGGACTTAGTGAGTAATCACCCACTCTCCATTGTTGGAGATTATGCATTTTTTTGAAAATTAGTTGTAGGATAGAATTTTGGTGAAGTGTTGGAGGAAAGTTTGTGTGGATTTGGGCAGATCATCCCCAACTAAGTCTAACATACCTATTGGCAGATTAAGGTTGGTTTTACTTCCTTTTGTTTATGTTGTTTATGTTGTTTTTGAAAGAAGGAAATGCTTGTATGAAGAGATGTGTATATGTAATTTGTTTGTAGGAGAAAAATGTAAATTTTCATTTCCATGTTCTTTGTTTATGTGTTCTTGTTTTGGAAGTGTCCAAGGCCTCCTACTCTTGGGAGAGTAGGATGGTCTTGGGGTGGAAGAAGTATGACAACCTTGGGTGAGAGGCTCTCCTTATGGAGAGTGATCTCAAGGGTGTCCTTTGTGACCCTTGCTGCATAGCCTTGTGTATGCATTTGGGGGTCATAAGGGGAGAAAATATGGCTTTTATGCCTTTGAGGGGGCATAAGGGGTGGAGATGAAATTTGTTGTATTTTGTTTTGCCATGAGGTGGCTTGAGTTGTATTATGCTTGCAATCTCCCCAATGGTACTTGGTCCACTTCCACCCATGGAAAGTTCATCACAAGTTGTGGTGAGAGTGTAGCTTGGGATGGGAAAATACATGGTGGAGTGTTTGCCTTTGTTGTTGTGTTGTTTGTTTGTTTGTGACCCATCTAGTGCTTGGTTCTCCAAGCTCGGGGGTGGCATCTAGTAAGCCTAGGCTAGGAGGTGAGCTCTCCGTGGTCAAGTTGTATTTTTATTGCAGGTTGCTTGGGATGGAAAAGAAAGGATAAAGGGATTAGTTGTTGTTTTAAGTTGCAGAAATAGTTCAAAGAAAAAGAATGTATTTAATTTGTAGAAAAAAAAAAAAAAAAAAGAGCTATTGTTGTTTTTAATTTCCAAAAGAAAAGAAGTGTATTTATTTTATTCATGCTCCTATGGAAGGGAAATATTAGTTGGGTTTTCAAACCCATTTGTATTATTATTTACTTTGTATTTAAATTTGCTAAAGAAATATATTTCTCCTACTTTGGTTAGTTTTGCAAAAAGGAAGATGGAATATATGAACTTGTATCTAAATCTTCATTTAGAAAAAAAAGAAATGAAGTTGTTGCATTTTTGTGTATTTTGCAAATAAATTTATTCTTGTTACTACATGTTTATTATGTTATTTATGATGTTGCAAATAAAATAAATCAGCCATTTATTCTTTCATTTAATGCAGAAATTAATTCCTATAGTAGTAGCTTATGTTTAAAGAAAAAAAAAAAAGATTAGCATTCAGTTTTAGTTTTATTTTGTTTACCAAAAAGGATTATATTTTAAGCTTGCTATTAGAATGCATTGTAGAAATTAGTTACAGAATGCTTTAAGCAAAGAAACAATATAGTTATCTTCTTTCCACTAAACTAGGTCTAATATGCTAAGGAAATAATTAGTTTGAGTTTTGTATATAAAAAGGATAAGGGCAAAAATTTAAAGCCTAATTATTGACAAACTAGAAAATGTATATTATATCTATTTTATGCTGCAAATCATTTATTAGTTTTCTGCATATTATAAATATATATATATATATATATATATATATATATATATATATATATATATATATATATATATATATATATATTTACACATTAAAATATATTAATCTGAAAACTTATATCTCTTAAACAAAAAAAAAAAACTAAAGATATATATATATATATATAAACGTTAGTGCATAAAATAAAATATTTTAAAAATAAAAATATATCACCATGTTCGGTGAAGGCCGAACCCCTGTGAACACAGGGGACGGCGCGGTTGTGCCTTCACTGTGGCTACCCACAGTGGACGGCTCAGCGCCGCCACTGTGGGCAACCATAGTGGTTGTGGCTCCCGGCCGCCACTGTGTTTACCTATAGTGGAAGGTGCTCGGCTGCACTGTGGATAAACACAGTGACGTCTGGGGAAAACCTCCGGCACTGCCATTCACCACTCCACCGTCGTTCTCCAATTTTGCCACCGCCCTTCGGGGATTCCATGGCCGCCGCTTCATTTCCTGCACACACACACACACAAAGCCCTAACCCAATTTTCGGGTTAGGGCAAAACTCATAACAAAGTTTTAAAATAAGGAGATGTGTGGGGGTAGGTTTAAATAAAAAAAAAAGAAAAAAAAATAGGGAAAAGGGAATGGGAAAAAAAGGGGGTGGGAAAACCCTATTTGAATTTTAAATAGGGTATTCCCATAAGGCCTTGTAAATAAAGTGACATAATAATTTTAACCATATATTATATATATATATATATACCCATTTATGGTTTATTGGCTACATATATATATATATATATTAGTTTTTTATAAGATTGGGGATTTTTATTGAATTAAGCTTCCAATAGTGAAAATTTATTGTTCTAAGTAGAGTTTTTTTTTTAAAGGTTTTATTTAAGAGCTAGATTTAGATTCATTTTTGAGTCGAGACTAGGGAGAAATATTAATAATTACCCTTGCACTAGGAAGCTTTAGAAGTTAAATTATTTTGGCCTTCATTAAAATAATTTTATAGCACAAATGCTATTATGGATTTAATTTGACCCTCTAGTCAAGTGTTAGACAAATTATTCTTATTGTTAAAATAAGCTAAGGATTAATTAGTTAGTCCCTAGGTAATTAAAAGACTAGTTGAGATTTGGAATTATCCCTTGCAGTTTAATTTAGAGATTTTTGGGTTTAAACAAATTTATTAATTTTATAATGCGATAATAGAAAAACTTTGGAGGATTATTACCCCGCTTATAACTTAGATAATTTATCGCCAAATTAATTTAGTTGTGTTGATTCACTCAAAACATAGTTAAGACTAAACTAGTCTTGCAATATTTTAATTAAGTTAGTCGTACTAGGTTAAGTATTTAAAAAAAAAAATTATTCTGTTTGTGCCCAAAAGTTTGGGGATGACATTTTGGTATCAGAGCAAGGTTACTAACACTAGGAACCTTACTCCATTACGTTTCGCTATAATTATTTAATTAATTAATTTATATTTATTTTTATTATATTTTTTTTTAATTAGTTAAAATATTTCTCCAAAAATATTTATTTATTTCATTTTATTTTATTTTCTTAAAAGGATTCCTCAAACTACACGACAAGCTTGCAAATGTGGTAGAGGCCCTAGGCGTGAACGCATGGCACGCGAAGAGGTCAATAGGGAGGAATCGGTTCTGGAAGTGAACCCAGGAGCCCCTCCCAAACAATCAGTTGACCCGAACCGAGACATCTTGGTAGCTCTATAGAACCTGATTGACATAGTTCAGGATAGGCTTCTGGTAGTAGATCATAATGTTGAGAACCAGAACTCAGGAAGTCGTAGAACAGTGGAATGGGAACAGAGTAGGAGTCCACCTCCTAATCCCGTAGAGAGTCAGGTTGGGCATGAGCCCGAGTCCATTCACCTACCAGCACCAGCTCCAATCATAGCACCAGTGTATTATGAGAGGGTACGTCGAGATCTAGGGGATCTAATCAGAGAGGTTATGCGTCTTCAGCCACCATCTTTTGGGGGATCTACCGACGGGGTAGAAGCAGAGGCATGGCTTTTGAGCCTAGATAGGTGCTTTGCATTGCACTCTTATGAGAGCAATCTAAAAGCACGTGCAGCGATCCACCTACTGCGAGGAACAGCCTCCACATGGTGGAGACAGGAAGAATATAAGTGTGGCTTAGAGATAGAAACCCTCACTTGGGAGATTTTCATAGAAAGGTTCAGGGAGAGGTACTTATTAGAGAATTTCAGACAGCATAGGGTGGATGAGTTTCATGACCTCCAGCAGAAGGGTCTTTCAGTGACCCAGTACGAGAACAAGTTCTTTGAACTCTTACCATACATAGACTACCTGAAAGATGAGAAGCTTCTCGTCAATCGATTTATCAGAGGATTGAATTCCGGCATAGCAGGACCAGTGAGGATGGTCGCTCCAAGGAGCCTTCGGGTTGCCATGGAGAAGGCTTTGATAGCAGAGGAGATTCAAGTCAGACCCCAGGACTCAAGGGATCGGTTCCAGAACCATAACCCTACACCACAGACTTATGGGTTTCAGAAACCCCATTGGAAAGGTAACAATAGACACACATCGGGGTTCTCCAAACCCCCTCCTCCGCAATAGTCACAACAAAACTAGAGGCAAAGGCCTCTGCAGAGTCAGTAGGGCATGAAGCCCAAGCAATGGTAGTCATAGGGTCAGAGGTGAGATCAGAGATCTCAGGCTCCTTATACACCTTCGGCGAGGACTCAGCAGTCCTCCAGAGGTGGGTATAGTGGTTCTAGCAAGACAGCGGGATAGTCTTTCTCCAGACCACAGGGAGTGCAGTTTTAGGCATGTGGAGCCATGGGACACATGGTGAGAGAGTGTCCTCAGGGTCAGATGGTAGGAAATCAGAAGATGGCAGCATCAGAGCCAACAGTTGGGGATATGGGCAAGTCCCATAGGGTCTTCGCAATGGTTGACAACTGCCAGGCAGAGCATCAGGCCACGGTTATTGAGGTAGCAGGTATGATCAGAGGTAGCCATGTATCTATATTATTTGATTCAGGAGCTACTGACTCTTTTATATCTCCATTGGTTGTGGAGCGTTGCGGGCTAGTGGCGATTAGACAAGAGGTCAGTTGGGAAGTGGAATTAGCTTCAGGGGCTAGAGTGTCAGTGGAATCAGAGGTTAGGGGTTGTCAACTTCAGATTGGTAATACCACCACCTTAGTAGACCTTAGAGTCACACCACTCGGATCATATGGCATCATACTTGGCATGGATTGGCTTTATGCCCACAGAGCCAAGATGGATTGTCGCCTGAAAAGTATCAAGTGTGAGGATGATCATGGTTCTCCCATAGTGATCACTGGAATTCAGAGACCCGTGTCTCTTCATATGATCTCCGCCATGCAGCTTAAGCAGAGCATGAGAAAGGGGTGTTAGTTATTTGCCATCACCATTAGTGATAGAGAAGAAGAAGAAGAAAAGGAACCATCTATTGATGACCATCCTATCCTTAAGGGATTTTCAGATGTATTTCCTTCAGAGTTACCTGGTATGCCGCCCTGTAGAGAGATTGATTTTCATATAGACCTTGTTCTAGGAGCCGAGCCAGTTTCTAGAGCACCATATAGGATGACCACAAATGAGCTTAATGAGCTCAAGATGTAGCTTGAGGAACTCCTAGAGAAGGGCCACATTTGCCCTAGTGTATCCCCTTGGGGTGCACCGGTCATCTTTGTGAAGAAGGATGGATCTCTCCGATTATGCATGGATTACCATCAGTTGAACAAAGTAACCATCAAGAACCGATATCTGTTGCCCAGGATCGACGATTTATTCGACCAACTTCAAGGTGCCAAATTATTTTCCAAGATTGATCTAAAGTCAGGGTACCATCAGTTGATGATAGTGGATAGCGATATCCACAAGACCGCATTTCACACTATATATGGCCACTATGAGTTCACCGTGGTCCCATTCGGTCTTACGAATGCCCCAGCAGTTTTCATGAGTCTCATGAATGGAGTATTCCGCAAATTCCTTGACCATTTTGTGATTGTATTTCTTGATGACATATTGATATATTCATAGAATGAGGAGGAGCATGAGGAGCACCTAAGATAGGTTTTGCAGTGTTTGAGGGATAATCAGTTATATGGCAGTTTGTCGAAGTGTGCTTTCTTTAGGACTGAGGTCAAGTACCTTGGTCATGTTATATCCGGTGATGGGATCTCAGTAGACCCATCAAAGATCAGAGCCATTATGTATTGGCCAATGCCTACCAGTGTGACAAAGGTCAGGAGCTTCATGGGCTTAGCAGGTTATTATCAACGTTTTGTTGAGGGATTCTCTAGAGTCGCTCATCCTATTACTTCTTTTCAACGCAAAGGGAAGAAATTTGAGTGGACAGAGAAGTGTGAGAAGGCCTTTCAGGAACTTAAAAAGGCACTTACTACCGCACCTATCCTTGTAGTACCAGATCCTTCAACTGAGTTCATGGTTTGCACAGATGCTTCCCTAGAAGGTTTAGGAGCAGTCCTTATGCAGGGTGGCAGAGCTATAGCTTTTGAGTCTAGGAAACTCAAGATTCATGAGCTTAACTACCCTACCCATGACCTTGAGCTTGCAGCAGTAGTGCATGCACTTGTGAGGTGGAGACATTTCCTTTTGGGTCATCATTTTGAGTTGCACTTAGACCATCAGAGCCTTCAGTACATATTCACTCAGTCGAATCTTAATGCACGTCAGAGGAGATGGATGGAATTCTTGTGCGAGTATGATTTTGATGTTCACTACATCAAAGGGAAAGAAAACATAGTTGCAGATGCTTTGAGTAGGAGACGTCACGAGGTATACACCATATCTATGGGCATGGATTTGAGAGATCGGATCATGCAGCAGTTGCCAGAGGACAGATGGTATTTAGAGGTTTGCCAGGCTATATGATCTCAGGTAACTTTAGAAGGGAAATATGTGGATTATTCCTTAGAGTCCGATGGATTATTACGCCATAGAGGGCACATCTATGTACCTTCTTCTAGGGGATTGCAGGAGTTCATTATCACAGAGGCTCATAGAGCTCCTTATGTAGCACATCCTGGGGTCAAGAAGATGCATGCAAACTGGAGGGAATTATACCATTGGCCAGGAATACGACAACTTATTACTAAGTTGGTAGCCTGATGCCTTGAGTGTCAGAGAGTCAAGGAGGAGCACCGCCATCCAGGTGGGTTGCTCCAATCTCATGCTATACTAGAGTGGAAGTGGGATACTATATCCATGGATTTCATCATTGGTCTCCCTATGTCATCGCATCGCCATGATGCCATCTTGGTGACGGTTGACAAGTTGACCAAAGTGGCCCACTTTTCACCAGTTTGTACCACCTTCACAGCACCAGCAGTAGCATAGGTGTTTTTGTGAGACATTGTCAGACTTCATGGCGTTCCACGCAAGATCATTTCCAATAGGGATTCTCTCTTCACTTCTTCCTTTTGGAAGGCATTACAGGCAGCTATGGGTACCAAGCTCAATTTCAGTACAGCCTATCATCTGGAAATGGATGGCTAGACAGAGAGGGTTAATCAGGTGTTAGAGGATATGCTTCGCATGTACGTCATGGATCACCAGACCAGATGGGAAGAGTACCTTCCCTTAGTGGAGTTTTCCTATAACAATGGGCATCACACGTCCTTGGGATGCCACCCTACCAGGCATTATATGGCAGACCTAGTAGGACACCATTGAGTTGGGACCGCATAGAGGACAGAGTTGCTATTGGTCCTGAGATAGTTCAGGATATGGAATAGTAGGTGGATTTGATTAGGTAGCGTCTTAGAGAGGCACAGGATAGACAAAAGAAATATGCAAATGCGAAGAGGATAGATCGTAGCTACTTGGTTGGAGACAGAGTCTTCTTGAGAGTGCGACCGCATAAGAGTCCAAACCGTTATGGAAAGGGTTCTAAGCTCGCACCTCGATTTGTAGGACCATTTGAGATCCTTGAGAGGATAGGACCAGTTGCCTATTGTTTAGCATTGCCACCTAGCCTGTCGCGCATCCACGATGTGTTTCATGTTTTAGTTTTGAGGAAGTATATCTATTATGAGTCTCATATTCTAGATTGGGATGCCTTGCAGGTGGAGTCAGACGGGCAGCTAGCTTTGGAGCCCATTCACATTTTGGCATGCCAGACATTGGGCCTTCGAGGTCAAGAGCTGGACCAGGTTAGGGTCCAATGGGATTGCTATGATGAGGTCACAACCTCATGGGAGGATGCAACACGTATGAGATCACAATACCCCCACCTTTTTGATGAACTCCAAGAGGAAGTTCATGCCTAGAGGGGGAGGGTGTGAGGCCCTACCCCGACTCAGCTTGACATTTTTTGTTATTCACATATTGAGACTATTATGGATGCTTTATTTTATGCTTTGTGGATTTAGAACCTATATGATTCCATGATTTGGATCACATTGATGTATATTGATGCTTTATTTAATGCATTATGATTATGAAACTTTATATGTTACTAGAATAGAATTACTTTGAAATGGTGAATGTCATTATTGGAATTGGAGGACTTCATTTTGATGATAGAAAAAGGATGCTTATTTTATGAATGGTTCAATTTTGAGAATTATGATAATTGCTTATGTGGAATCGAATTTGAATGAACGGGATATTGAATTATTATTGCCAAATGTATGAGTGTTTGATGTGCAATAAAATCTATGTATTTAATTATGTATAATTGTGATTATTCGGAATTACTAATGTGTTAATTAAGATGCGTAGGAAAATTATCCATGTGACCATGGAATAAATATGGAGAACCAAACCTAGACCAATGTACGTTTGTTAAGCCAGGGGTTGTCTATTTGGAGAGACAACACCCCATTTGTAATGTATTTTATTTATGAAAGTAAATGATGCATGTGTGTTAATTTGATTTTATTTAATTGTGTAAACCTACAAGAGACAAATTCCATGTGTGATTTTTATATTGTATTTTATTGTGTCACTTGACACATGTGTTGATTAGTGTCATTGATTTTGACTTGTCTCTTGGAGGGAGTTTTGTTTCTACCAAAGCCATTCAAACACAAGAGTGTGGTCCCAAATTTACCTTGGGTAGAGAGTCTTGGGAGTGGTCAACTCAGGTTTGACCCGTAGGTTAACTTCAGTTGGGTTTCTAAGGGGTCAAATGGACTCCTAGGGTCAGTTTTAGGGCTTTTCCAAAGGTCCAAAGGGTATACCTATGGGTTAGGGGTATTTTGAAACATGTGACTACTCCCATGTGACTGTTCAGTCACCTCAAAAAGTGGTTTTCCTTAGGTGAGCGAAAATTCAACTTAGAAGGTTCCTCCTAGGATAGACAACCTTCCCTTTTGATGTCAAACTCTCTTCCCCATCCTCTCTCACCTTTTCCCTTTCCAGTTTTAGTAATATGTAAGAGGTTGGGAAGAGCAACCAATGAGAACTCTCACCTTACCCAAGGGGTTGGGAAGTGTGTGAGAGGCCTTCTTAGGCAAGGATTAGGGACTTAGTGAGTAATCGCCCACTCTCCATTGTTCGAGATTATGCATTTTTTTGAAAACTAGTTGTAGGATAGAATTTTGGTGAAGTGTTGGAGGAAAGTTTGTGTGGATTTGGGTAGTTCATCCCCAACTAAGTCTAACATACCTATTGGCAGATTAAGGTTGGTTTTACTTCCTTTTGTTTATGTTGTTTATGTTGTTTTTGAAAGAAGGAAATGATTGTATGAAGAGATGTGTATATGTAATTTGTTTGTAGGAGAAAAATGTAAATTTTCATTTCCATGTTCTTTGTTTATGTGTTCTTGTTTTGGGAGTGTCCAAGGCCTCCTACTCTTGGGAGAGTAGGATGGTCTTGGGGTGGAAGAAGTATGACAGCCTTGGGTGAGAGGCTCTCCTTATGGAGAGTGATCTCAAGGGTGTCCTTTGTGACCCTTGCTGCATAGCCTTGTGTATGCATTTGGGGGTCATAAGGGGAGAAAATATGGCTTTTATGCCTTTGGGGGGGCATAAGGGGTGGAGATGAAATTTGTTGTATTTTGTTTTGCCATGAGGTGGCTTGAGTTGTATTATGCTTGCAATCTCCCCAATGGTACTTGGTCCACTTCCACCCGTGGAAAGTTCATCACAAGTTGTGGTGAGAGTGTAGCTTGGGATGAGAAAATGCATGTTGGAGTGTTTGCCTTTGTTGTTGTGTTGTTTGTTTGTTTGTGACCCATCTAGTGCTTGGTTCTCCAAGCTCGAGGGTGGCTTCTAGTAAGCCTAGGCTGGGAGGTGAGCTCTCCATGGTCAAGTTGTATTTTTATTGCAGGTTGCTTGAGATGGAAAAGAAAGGATAAAGGGATTAGTTGTTGTTTTAAGTTGCAGAAATAGTTCAAAGAAAAAGAATGTATTTAATTTGTAGCAAAAAAAAAAAAAAGAGCTATTGTTATGTTTAATTTCCAAAAGAAAAGAAGTGTATTTATTTTATTCATGCTCCTATGGAAGGGAAATATTAGTTGGGTTTTCAAACCCATTTGTATTATTATTTACTTTGTATTTAAATTTGCTAAAGAAATATATTTCTCCTACTTTGGTTAGTTTTGCAAAAAGGAAGATGGAATATATGAACTTGTATCTAAATCTTCATTTAAAAAAAAAGAAATGAAGTTGTTGCATTTTTGTGTATTCTGCAAATAAATTTATTCTTGTTACTACATGTTTATTATGTTATTTATGCTATTGCAAATAAAATAAATCAGCCATTTATTCTTTCATTTAATGCAGAAATTAATTCCAATAGTAGTAGCTTATGTTTAAAGAAAAAAAATAAAGATTAGCATTCAGTTTTAGTTTTATTTTATTTACCAAAAAGATTATATTTTAAGCTTGTTGTTGGAATGCATTGTAGATATTAGTTACAGAATGCTTTAAGCAAAGAAACAATATAGTTATCTTCTTTCCACTAAACTAGGTCTAATATGCTAAGGAAATAATTAGTTTGAGTTTTGTATATAAAAAGGATAAGGGCAAAAATTTAAAGCCTAATTATTGACAAACTAGAAAATGTATATTATATCTATTTTATGCTGCAAATCATTTATTAGTTTTCTGCATATTATAAAAAAAAATATATATATATATATATATAAATGTTAGCGCATAAAATAAATTATTTAAAAAAAAAAAAATTAAAAAACAAATATATCACCATGTTCAGTGAAGGTCGAACCCCTGTGAACACAGGGGACGGCGCGATTGTGCCTTCACTGTGGCTACCCACAGTGGACGGCTCGACGCCACCACTGTGGGCAACCACAGTGGATGGCACCGGGTCCACCACTGTGGGCAACCACAGTGGTGGTGGCTCCTGACCGCCACTATGTTTACCCATAGTGGATGGCGCTCGGCCGCACTGTGGATAAACACAGTGACGCCCGGGGGAAACCTCTGCCACCATCGTTCACCACTTCGCCGCTGTTCTCCAATTCCGTCACCGTCTCTCTTGGCCGCCGCCCTTCGGAGATTCCATGGTCGTCGCTTCATTTCCTACACACACACACACACAAAGCCCTAACCCAATTTTTGGGTTAGGGAAAAACTGTTCTTCTAGTTGAAGGTGTGGATACCGGTGAAGGTTGTCTTTTCCTTACAGCTCTTTTGAATTCAGCTGGCATGTCACTTTCTGAAGAAGTTGCTACTGGTGAAAGGTGAGTTTTTGGTTGTTGATCCTATAACTCATCTTCAGTGATACCCATTTGTTTTAGTACATCTTCTTTAATAGCCTTAGCCTACCTTGAACCTCTCCTCACTATTGCTTCAACTTTCTTTACTCTCTTCTTAGATTGAATTTGTCTTTCAATGGTCTCAACACTACCAAATACCTCTTCCTTAGGTTCATTGGGTGCTTCCAGAAGGGCTTTAGCATATGTTTCAATGATGTGATCATCTGTCTCATAACCCATCTCAGTAACCCAAATTGTTCTTGGGATAACTGCTTCCATCCAGATCTCATCCTTTTCAATCACAAAACATATATCTTCTTTGTATTTGTTAACAATTTCCTATGACAGTCTTACTCTTTTGTTCATTCTGGCCTTTAGTGCTTGAAAATACTCAACAATATTCTTTTGTTTGCTTTCACCCATGTTGTTGAACAAGTCTAATAACTGTTTTCCTACTGGTATGTCAAATCCAAGGTTCTTGATACCTATACTGGGCACCTGTTTGGTTATGTGTAGCATTAAGCATACAAGTAAGTTTCCAAATCTAAATGTTCATTTCTTATCCTTCTTGACCTTCCCTAAATTGTCAATCAATTCATCCTTTAACCATTCAAATACATCAATTTCATATTCTCATTTACCATATCATGTGCACATTTTATGCATAAACTGGAGACTAAGTTAATTCTATTTGCATGTGTTGTTTTGTAACCTAGAATCATGCTAATGAATATTACATTTATGTCGGTTACATCATTAACCCTTAAGGACCTTTTGTCGAATGTTGCACCTGTTAGATTTGTTACCAGGTCATTTGAGACCTTCTTTGTTTTGTTTGGTCTATTACCGGTAGAAGGTAACCCTATTATAGCTTTCACAACTTCCTTTGTAATTTTATGAATTGAATCTAGCCAAAAGAATTCTCCATGAACCTTGCTCAATACTATCCTTATCACTTCCTTGGGGAATTCCGAAATGTAGAGAATTTTTGTGAATCCTAGGGTTTCAAAAATTTGTGTTCAGGTTTTACATTTTTGGAGTCATCACATATGACAGTCTTGTACATGTTTTTGATTTCCTCATCACCTAATTCTTCTATATGGCAATGGATGTACATTCTAGGGTCTTCTGTAAAAATAACTCCTTTGGGAATTTGGGAAAATGCACCAACATTATGATCCTTTTTAGCTACCTCAAGAACTAACTAAAATATGGGCCTAGGGCATTTGATTACCTCGACTATAGTAGGGTTTGCTATGAATTTAGGTATAGAAGAGGATGCCATGATTATAAATACCTTTTTCTGCCTTTGGAAGGATTAATTGCTGAATTGCTTTGCCTCTTTGCTCAAAATGCCTTAGCTCTGGAAATATCATGCTCTTCGAATGTTTGAATGCCCAATGAAGTGAAATGGAGCCAAAAACATTAATTTATAATGTCAAACTGCAAACTACCACATTTAATGCTTGTCGATTAAGTAATCACTTAACATAGCTGCCGGTATAGAAGTAATTTCAACTTCTTACCATCAACCGAGGGAATAATAGCATATGTCTCATTGATTGCCAAACCCTCAAAGAAATTTCTTCAATTTGATGAAGAGACTCCTGCCGGTGGAGTGCTACTATGTTCAGTTGGTGAAGTGTTGCTTGGTTCTACCGGTGGAGGAGTATTCCCAACACCATTCAGTTCTGATTTCCTGATCCATTGTTTTGAGAATTCCTGCTTAACTTCTTCAACTTTTTCTTTTCCTTTCAAACTAGGACCTTTGTTGTCTACTGGTGAGGACTTGCTTCTACAAAATTTAGCAATATGCCCAATTTTGTTACATGCATAACAAGTCACATTGTTTCTCTGAATAGCCTTTCCATAACCTATGTCGGTTTGTGTTCTGCATTGATTAGATAAGTGTCCAAATCTTCCACAAACATAACATCTCACATTCATTCTGCAATTCTCAGAGTTATGACCAACTTTGTTGCATTTTGAACATTGACCGGTGGGTGCATTGGTATTCTAATAGTTTCTAGATCTACGTTCATTTGCTCTATGACCATACTTGTTACAGTTAAAGCATTTGCCATTGAATTTATAAGTAGTAGTTTGTCTTACCAGTTTGCTATGATCCTGTGTGTTTGCAGTACTGGAGCTTTCACCAACTTCAAAGCCAATTCCACAAGTGTCACCTTTAGGTTTTTGATTCTTCAGTAAGTTACCAAGTTCTTCTGAGCTTTTCTTGAATTTCTCTTTATGTTGATTTGTAGTATCTAATTCTCTTTCTAAGACTTCTTTCTGCCTCATCAGTTCATTTGAGTCATTCTGTGTGTGCATCAGATCTGTCTTCAACAAATCATTTTCATAGCTAAGTCTTGTGTTCTCATTTGTAGCATCACTTAGTCTTCTAGTCAAATCTTCTTCATTCTTCTTTCTATCTTCAATTTCTTTATAGAATCTCATAGTCATATCCTGCATTTCATTCTTTGTTGTCATGTTCTCTTGCTTCAGCTTGTTTATCATATCATTAAGAGTTTCTTTTTCATCATTCTCATTTTGCATCTTTTCACAAAGTTCTCTTCTCTTGTCTCTTGAAATAGTAAGATTTTCTTGAAGTTCTTGAATGATATCCCAAG
Organism: Cryptomeria japonica; assembly: GCF_030272615.1. Taxonomy (NCBI): domain Eukaryota; kingdom Viridiplantae; phylum Streptophyta; class Pinopsida; order Cupressales; family Cupressaceae; genus Cryptomeria; species Cryptomeria japonica. The sequence continues at coordinate 325,501,085 of NC_081415.1, forward strand.
CAGCCTTTAGATCATCTTCAAGTTTGATATTTTTCAATTTTTCTGCATCATAGTCTGAGAGAGCTCCTTCAAGTTGCTTCATCAAATTTTCCATCTCTACCGGTGTCAAGATCTTCCTCAAGTTGTTAAGCTTATGAAAATAGAGGACCAAGCTCTGATACCAATTGTTAGGATTCTCACAAATACTGAGAGGGGGGGATGAATCAGTATCTAACTGGTTATAAGATTTTCTTATTTTAAAACATGTAGAGCATATTAATAATGTGTACCGGTAAGCAGAAAGTAATGCAATAAATAGAAACAAAAGCAACCACATGAAAAACACACCTTAACACAATATTTTAACGAGGAAACCCGGTGTGGGAAAAACCTCGGTGGGATTTGTGACCCACAATATCCTCTTATTGGCCAATAAGAGAATATTACTGCTACAAGAGGGCCCTGCACATGGAGAAAGGCCAAGTGCCTAGAGCTCACTGCTCAAATACAAAAAAGGAAGTCTCACTGACTTACAAAATGGATTATATAAATCCAGTGTCTTGTACTGCTTCAAAATAGCATCTAGAATGCCAGATCCAGTACCGATTTCTGCTCTGCTTCTTACATAAACCCTTAACCTATAATTCTCATAATAGGTCTGCCTTATTTCACCTAATTACATTCCTCTATCTCTCATTTCAAAATGTTCTACAATGATCTCTCTTATATAAGAGTCATTTTACAACTTGCCAAGTTGGCTTACAATGATTTTACAATAATAAACAAAATATATTAACAACAAAATTCCTGTCGGCTTTTGTACCGGTATGCTTCCTTTCACTGTCGGTGCCAATGGTCTGAGTGTCGGTGTAGAGTCTAATCTTACTGGTGCCGATGGAATGCCTTGCAGGTGTCATAGGATTGTAAGGTTGCCATCAATGACAAAACCTTCAATCACCTACAATGTCTCATTGGAGTGTGCATATGCCAACACAATTTACGACACTGCATTTAGCCCCCACTTTAGAAGTCATATGACACTACACGCATATGCAAGCTAAAGTACATAAAAGTAAACATCATTTGAAAAAGGATATATCCATAAGTTTTCGAATGAAGCCCTCAATGGTATCTGTAGTACATAGTTAGGAATCACACTCTACAAAACCATATGTTAGATCACCAAATCACCTAATTCTTACTAAGGAAGGTGATTAAATTTGCAGGTAGCAATATGCCCCCTGTGTCAACTTGCTTATTAGTGAAGTGAAATAGGGTATCATGTTTTCCACAACAATTGTGATAAAGATTTTGATGAAGCAAGTTCACAACAAGGCTTGATTACTCATCCAAGAAAAGTATGGAACTAACATAGAGCGAGAGGGTGAACTCATGATTCCAACGCCACCGACGGTGTGAGAATGGAAGCTTCCTAGCTCAAGATATGATAGATTAAAGAAAAATTGCAGAAATTAGGGTTTTAACTTAAAAACATAAAGTCAAAAAGTGCATAACACATAAATATGAAAGTGACACCTTCATTTGTGACTTTCTAACTTTTTGGCACTATTCACTACAGAGGAGCCCACATACAAGCCATCATGCTGCGACACCGACCTGAGTGACCTATGAGGATAGAGATCTTGTGCCAATCTGTACTCGTCGACCGACCACTTGCCAAGGTGAGTTGACCTTTCGTTGAATCCATTTAACTTTTTCATGCTTTCATAGTTTTTAGGAATGATGATGTCATCACCTAGTCTGGGCCTGAGCCCCCTCTTCAGACACCTAGGGGTCCTAGGGCACCTTAGTCCTCCTAGGGCACCATGGTCCCAATAGGGTGCCCTGGTCCACTCAGGGCACCCTAGTCCCTATTCGGGGCAACCACTGATGAAAAAGGATCAGGTGATGAATGTTAGAACTAATAGAATGATTGCATTGATTATTTGATGATTGATTGATTACTGATGATAGATTTCTTTTTCATTTTGCAAACACTGCCATACATCTACGAGCATACTATTAGTCTCACCTTTTAGAGCCTTTGGGAGCAAATCCCAAGGCTGACAACAAGAGAGAGGTATTTTCTACATGCAGTGGGCTTGTGGGATGTGATGACCATGCCGACCATCCGATTCCATTTTGTGATGTTGATGACACTAATGGAGAAGTGGGATGCAGACACCTTGACATTCTCACTACCTATGGGGGAGATGATGGTCACCCTTGAGGATGTATACCACATTCTATGCCTTCCCAATAGAGGAGAAACTGTGAGATACCGATCCAACTGGATAGAGGAGGATTACAGGAGAGAGCATGTATATGCTATGGGGAGAGTGATACGTAGTGAGACAAGGGGCCGTATCATGGTCAGTTGGCTCCTACACCCTACCGACGAGGTTCCATTAGTGAGGCAACTCATGATTGTGACTCTTACATTAGTCGTGTGCCCTAATGGGCGCAACACTCATATGCATGGAGAACTCATCTATGCTATCTGAGTGATGGACAGACATAGGAGAGCATACTCTTGGGGTCAGAGCATGCTTGTGCATCTCTATCACAACCTTGGGGAGTATGTGTTTGGATAAGGATGTAACCTGATGACATGCAAGCTACTACAAGTGTGGATATTTGAGCATATTACCTACACTAGGCCTATTGGAGCCCCCATAGAGCTAGTCTTAGAGTAGCCTAGGGTATATTCTTATCCTCTTACCCGTGAGTGGTGATTCAGTGATCTCTTGTATTGGAGGTTGAGCTTGGATAGACTTACGGTGGGCGGGGTCATATGGAGACCCTACCTTAGGATGTACATGTAGGCAAGGATACACAAGAAGATGTTTAGCATGCAAAGGAACCATCTACTAGAGGGACGGTACAACCACATAGTCATTCCCTTCTACTTTGATTGAGTTCGGTGGTAGTTTGGGTTTGAGCAGTGTGTTCCTACTTATGCGCCTGTGTACATCTGACACTCACATGTGATGTCGAGGATAGGATCCATTCCTAGGCCTACCATTGATGAGATCGACATCACAGATTCAGATGGGTCGAATCAGGACATAGCGACAAATTATAGAGATGATTCAGGCAGGCACCGACAGTACATCACATGGTGGGGGAGGACATACCCTATAGCCATTTTCCCAATAGACTTCCCTGGAAGGAACCCCAGACAATGGAGATAGTCAGGTGACAAATAGGGATCTAATACATCCAAGGAGGTAGGCTGATGACATAGAGGAGTAGGAGGCAAGCGGAGATGGAGACACTCCTGATACCAGAGAGAGAGATCAGGATGGAGATGATGAGGATGGAGAGGAAGAGGAAGAGGAGGAGAAGGAGGAGGATGAGTTAGATGAAGTTCCTCATCACTCTGGGGAGGATACCATATCCCTAGATCCATCAAGTCTCCTACTGCAAGCGGAGAGGGACCCTATAAGGGGTCCTGATCCTAGTCCCCGTAGACGCACACCTACTATACAGAGACAATACGAGCATGGAGAGCCTAGCCAATCCCAGTCTTAAGTGGTCATTTTCCATGATCCCTACTGGCGAGAGCGAGATCCAGGTAAGGTGTCATGTTATTGATCTAATTATGTATCTTACCTCCTTAGATTTGATGATATAGAATGTTACTGATGAAAATTTTCTCTCTATCATGCAGCTAATGTCCAGGAGTGGCATTCTCTGATTTAGAATGCAGTGATAGACCTTATTGTGACTATGCACATTCCTAGTTCCTCATAGATATCGCACAGATCCTAGGGGAGTGCAGGATGAAACGAGGACCTTTTCTCCCCTATTCGAATGGAGGTGGAGGTCCTATGAGAGAGATTATGACAGATAGAGCATGAACTAGTAGTGTCACAGAAAGAGGCAGCCACATACCAAGGGATCATGATGGAGAGGGATCACAGGAGCTCCTTGTGGCCTGTACCATGATACACCCCCATGAGGCCACCCCACTGCCAAATAAGGAGGGGGCATCTAGCCACCATCCTCTAGCTACTAGGCCTAAGGATAGGAGATGATTTTTATGTATTAATGTATATATGATGACACTCATGACTATGGTATTTTAATGCTTAAACAATATATGAATAGCTTAGATTAGAAGTAACATATTGAGTAATGAACATGTATGTCTAATTTTAATTTCCATGTGATTGATTTCTCAATGCTTCATGATTAAATTGATACATGTGTGATTTAATTAAATAACTAAGCATTTGATTGAAACATTAGGCACCGACACTTTCACTTATTAAAATACTTTGATGATGTAAAAGGAGAATGTATTAAGCCTAAGAACTATATGACTAATGTGATTTAATTAACTCTAATTAAACACAACATGATATAATTCCACTTAACACATAAGAAATTGTATAATATTCTAGCACATATGAAATGTAAATCTATTCAATTTACATAAAATAATCCAAGACAAACAATAAAGTAATGAAACATGCTTGTCAAGAATGAAGTAATGTAGATCAAATAATATAACATCATTTAATCTCACATACTTTAATGAAGGCATGCTATCGTATTACACCAGATATAGAGAAAGAACAAGAACAAGACTAGAAAGAGATAGAAAGAGAAAAAATAGAACTAGGCATAGTATCTACGAATGTGCATAAAATTTATGGGTTCCTTGAGAGGTGTACCTTCCATATCTACTATCCTGTAAGCACCTGATCCATAGACCTCGACAACAATGTATGGTCCAATCCAATTAGGGCTGAATTTTCCTTTCTCCTTTGGTAAGGTATTCACATTGCGTTGATTCTCTTAAAGGACCAAATCACCTACTAAGAAGGAATGTTGAATAAATTTATCATTGCAGCTTCGTTGCAAAGTTTTATTGTATGCTTGAATATGCTCGAGGGCATTTATATGCCCTTCATCAAGCATCTCAAGTTGTTGAAGTCTTTTCTCTCTATAGGAATCATCATCCACTATGCCCCTAAGAGAGAATCTCAAAGAAGGAATCTCTAACTCCAAAGGCATAATCACATCAACACCATAAACAAGATTATAAGGAGTACAACCCATAGTAACACATACACTCATGCGATAAGCCCACAAAGCATAGGTTAATTGAGTATGCCAATCCTTACCATGCTTGTTTAAAGTCTTTCAAATAATTTGTTCAATTATCCTATTAGAAGACTCAACTTGACCATTTGATTGAGGATAATAAGATGTAGAAAATCTATGTTGAATATGATATTTCTTGAGGAACTTCTTCACATCCTTATTTTTGAATGATGTTCCATTATCTGAAACTAAGGTGGAAGGTATCCCAAATCGAGAAATAATATTTTCCAAAATGAATTGACAAATTACTTCAGCAGTAGTGGACTGAAGAGGATCAACTTCCACCCATTTTGTAAAGTAATCAATGGAATTTATGATAAAGGTATGTCCTTGAGATGAGGGAGGAGATATTTTACCAACAAGATCCAAACCCCATGTAGAAAAAGGCCAAGATGCTACTTGTGATCGAACTTGTTGGGAAGGGGCATGGATCAAATTACTATGTTGCTGACACTGATGACATCGTTTAACAAACACAAAGGAATCCTTTTCCATGGATTGCCAATAATATCCCATTCAGACTAATCTCTAAACTAAAGACCTACCCCCAAAATGCCTCCTGCAAGCACCTAAATGTGCTCATTCAAGAGCAATAGGGACTTCAGCCTTGTTTAAGCATCGAAGAAGAAGACCATTATAACCCCTCCTATAAAGTATATTAGAAAGGATAATGTATCTAGCAGCCAATTTGTGAATCCTATCCCTAGTATTCTTATTTTGCAGAATCAAGAAATGTACCATCACTCAAATATCTCACAATATGCGAGTACCATTCATCAGAATCTATAATGCAACAATATGCCACATCACTAGGATTATCAGCAATAGATGGGGTAGTGAGGTTGTGAATAGTGAATTGAAGATCTACCATGGGGTCCTCTAGAGATACAAGAGATGCAACACATGCCATCGCATCAACATGTCGATTATCTTTTTGAGGAATGGGCTCTATGGTATAAGAATCAAACTTTTGCAACAAGGATATAGCTAGATCTCTATATTGTGATAATTTATCTTACTTAGCTTGATAAACTATTGTCACTTGTCTTATGATTAATTGAGAATCTCCATAAATATGTAGATGTTTCACATTAAATGCCAAGGCTGCTTTAATTCTAGCTTTAAGAGCTTCATATTTAGCAATTTTGTTAGTACATAAGAAATTTAGACAATATGATAGAGGAATAGGCTTCATTTTAGGAGAGATTAAGACCACCCCTACCCCTGATCCTGTACAACACTTAGAGCCATCAAAGTACAGTTCCCAAGTTTCATCAACATCAATGGAAAGAATGTATTCGTCGAGAAAGGACTCCGGATTAGGTAGGGAGAAGGGTGAAGGAGAATCAACTAAGTGATCAGTCAGTGCTTGAACCTTTATTGCCTTTTGTGAGTCAAACTTAAGGTCAAAATCAATCAACATCATAAACCACATAGCTAAGCATCTAGGAAGGTCAATTTTGGAGAAAAGATGTTTAAGAGGATCAAATTTAATGATAACATGGATCTCAACATTCAAGAGATAATGCCTCAAATTTTGGGTTGCAAAGACTAAAGCGAGGTATTGTCTTTCTATTGTGGAATATCGAACTTTGTAATCAAGTAGAGTGTGGCTTATGTAATAAATCAGGCATTCTCTACCATCCTTATCATATTGTGCCAATAGGGTTGCAAGAGCTTGAGGGGAAGTAGCATTGTACAATAGAAAAGGCTTAGTAGGATCAACAGGTTGAAGAATAGGAGGATTGTCCAATTAGGTCTTTAGGTCCTCAAATGCTTGATGACAATCCTCATTCCATTGGAAAGTGATATTTGTTTTAAGAAATTTTGTGAAGGGAAGGTATGATCCACAAGTTGATAGATGAACCTACGAATAGCTTGGATATTTCCTTGCAAACTTTTTAGCTGGGAAACATTCTTAGGAGGTGGCATGTTAACAATAGCATCTATCTTCTTCGTATCCAGTGCAACACCATGATGTGAAACTATGAATCCTAATAGTTTTCCACTATCCACACCAAAAACACATTTTTGGGGATTCAAATGCATGTTATACATACAAATTCTCTCAAAGATTTGACGAAGGATCTTAACATGATCTGTACGAAGAACGGATTTGGCTAAGATGTCATCAACATAATCTTCTAAAGTCTTATGCATATAGTCATGGAAGATGAGAGTCATAGCACGCTGATAGGTTGCGCCTGTGTTTTTTGATCCAAAAGGCATCACAATTCAAAAAAACATACCCCAAGGGGTGGTGAAAACATTTTTATATTGATCTTGAGGATTAATGAAGATTTGATTATATCCTGAGAAACCATCCATAAAGGATAATAAAGCATGCCCTGCTACCAAATCCACTATCATATCGATATTCAGGAGAGGAAAGTCATCCTTTAAAGAGGCCTTGTTTAAATCACAAAAATTAGGTACACATCCTAAACTTGTTTTCAACTTTAGCCATAGCCACAATGTTTGAAATCCATGGGGAATAATCAATAGGAGGAATAAATCTAGCATCCAACAGTTTTTCAATTTCTTATTTAACAAGTAATGCCACTCTAGGGTGAATCTTTCAAATCTTTTTCTTCACAGGTTTAGCATCAGGAATTAGGACAATGTTATGAGTGACAATCTTAGGATCTACGCTAGACATTTCAGAATATATCCAAGGAAAGATCTCAGGGAATTCATGTAGCAACTTGGCATATTATTTTTTCTCTTCTTCATCAAGAAATTTCCCTATCTTGATGATTTTATCTTCAACATGAGGATCCATCTTGATATCAATGGTGTCATTTATTAGGAGATTGTTTTGTTGAGGAGCATCTTTTAATTGAGGAAATTCTTTAACTATCCCATCGTTATTTATTTCTTTCCCAAAGTAAGCTTCCACATTTCGACAATAGGGAAAACTGTGATTATGGTGATAATGAGGAAGGTTGTCATAAACTCCCAAGAATTCAGCTAAGGAATCATCGATAGAAAAAAAAAAAATCCAAAGTGAAGACACAAGAAGGGTAACAGTCAATATATTTTGGATATTTTAGTGAGAGAGAAGCAGAAATTACATTAACACTAATAGATGGCTTCTTAGAGGCTTTAGTATGCTTGAAAGGGTCATACACAAGCCCAAATGTCATATCATGAAAGTTGTTTTCCAAGGGAACCTTAATCCCTTTCTCTTGAGAACCACATCTATTTCCATTATATCCACACCTAGCTAGGATGTGAAAACTAGGACCATAAAGGTTATTCATTTCCGAAGAAGAAAGAGGATTTTCAAAAAGTGAAGGATCAAAATCCTCTAGACTAGAAACTAAGGGAGATAAAATTTGAGAAGCCACCACAAAGTTATTACTCAATGGCCTAGACAAAGTAGATTTCTTTTTTAGGTTCTTCTTCTTCATTCTTCTTTTCAACCTTAGGTTTTGTAGAGGAAATTTTGTATTCCCCTATGAAAGTAGGATTGAAATCAAGGGATCCCCAATCATCTTTTGCAAGAATATTTTCAAGAGAGAAAGTGTTCTCAATCGTAGAATCGGGCTGAAAAGACTCTTCCTCAAGAACCTTAGGTCCACTTGAGGAAGTATTAGGGATCGATCCAGATATAGGAGACAGGTTTGATGAACTAGTCACACTAATCGGAGTAGAAGCTTTATAAGAATTTTCTAAGATAGATGGGGAAGAATTGATTGAAGAGGATTTAGAATTTGATGTTTGTAAACAAGCATGAAATCTTGTGTCACCTAACAAGGTGTATGTTGTATTGTTGTGAATGAACTTGATTTGCCTATGCAATGTAGAAGGAACAACTTGCATGCTATGAATCCAAGGTCTCCCTAGAAAAAAGTTGTATCTCAACTCTCCAGACATGACAAGGGTAGGAGTAGGAAAAGTAATAGGACCTACCTTAATTGGCAAGATGATAATATCTAGTGAAGATTTAGCAACATTATCAAAGTCACATATAGTGAGAGAATCAAGCTTAATAAGAGATGTATCAACATTGATCTTATGCAACAAGTTAATGCTACTAACATTAAGGCCAGAACCATTGTCCACTAATGTTCATCTTATCGCACTATCATTTATAATAACCACAATCATTAAGGGATCATATTGTTGTTGAACTTCACTAGAGGGTAGCTCATCTTATGTAAACACAATCTGAGCCTTAGGTGTTGTAATAGAGTGAATCAAAGAAGCCATATTATTGGATGTCACTGTGGGTGGGGCATTCAATGTTTTCAAGGCATCTTGTAGCATTCCATGATGAGTCAAGGAAGTTTGAAGAAAATCCCAAAGGGATATCTTGGTAGGAGTAGCTTTAAGTTGTTTTACAAGATCATATTCCTTACCAAGGGTTTGTGAAATGCAAGGTGCTTGAGGTAGAATGAGTTGAGGATCAGGTAGAGGTCAGAACAACCGGAGGAGGGTTAGGTAGCCTAGTGTTTCTCATGTTATAGGTATGGCCAACTGCATTATAACTCTCCTTAGTATTCTGTCTAGCATAGATATAAGGACTCTTAGTAGGATTCCTTCCTTGAATTGTAATGATAGGTTTGTTTGGAATGCTAAAGGAATCATGACCATATCCACCTTGAACCGTGAAAAGAGGTTGATTAGGAAGAGGTGAACTTGGGGAAGTACAAGCACCTTGGACAACAAAAAGAGGTTTTCTATGTTCATTCACATTGATCATATTGATTAACCTTTTAGATGCATTATTCGTGTTTGAAAGTTTAGTTAAAGAGATAAAGTCATCAAGGGCATCATCCAATAAAGCATGATCATAGTGATTGAAAGGATTATCTTTGGATTTGAAAGGAGACATAACATCATAGAGGGAATCATGGGAGTCAACCATGTTGCTAGATCTAGTGGAGGAGTTGATAGGAATGTACCCATGAGAGGAATCATTCAACTTATCTTTCTCATCACCATGAAATGGCATAGTAATAAGGTTTATTAATTTTTGGCAAAAAGAGGGTTTAGAAAGATTAGGGTTCAAAAAATATAGAGCTTCATCTAATTCATCCTTACTAAACTCATAATCAATAAAAATGCATACATCATCAAAAGCATGAACATTTTGCAAATAGAAATATGACATTTTGAAATGAAAATTGCATGAAACTATTTTACACAATGCAAGGAAAATGAAAGAAACCTATCTCCCTTTTTTTTTTTGAAATAAAATGAAATTAACTAGATCTAGATCTAACAATGCAATGAAATGCAAATGCAATTGGATTCACGTCGGGCTCACCAAAGATGTGTAGGGGAACAAGTGAGACTAAGTATGGAAACCCTAATCCCACTCTCATACACACTTATGGAATACGAAAGAGCCTAGGGAGGTAACGCATGTCAGCTACTTATGAGAAAGAGAGAGTCGTGGATTACCTCTTAGGTTTTCTATTCCTTCATTGTAAATGAGAGAGAGGAATGATGCATAATGCAATCTAACCTAGACAAAAAGTAAACAGGCAAACCTTAATTTGAGAATACAGATCAAAGAACAACTGATACACTGCTGAAAAGTACATATCAGAAGGAAAAATCAAAGGTACACCTATGTCTGAAATCTGATCAGAAATTTTTAGGACCAGGGTGCCACGCAACTATCTTGATTCTGCAATTCTGGAGCTAAAACTAATAGGAGGGATTCTGGAGTTTGCAAAGTGTTGTTATTCCAAGTCCTACTGACAGAGGGCAGGACCATGGTGCCACACCACTGTCCTAGGCAGGACCAGGGTGCCACGCCCCTTTCCTTGGGGTTTCTACCAATATCTGCAACCCAAAACTCTCCCTATGTGCTCTTTCGGTCCCAAAACTTCCAATGACACTCGGATCCGAACCTGTACCTGAAGCTGAAAAAGAGGGTTTTGGGTGGCTATATAGTGTTTTGCCTTAGTCAAACCCCCGTGTTGGTGATTTACACCTCGAAAAATAGCCGATAATGTACTGAAAAGTGTGTGTGCAAGATCCTAAGAATCAAAGTAAACAACCTAGAGCAACCTTAAATAGTAAATCCTAATTGCTTATAATTGACAAAGTAAATGCTCTAAATCCACAATGCAAAGTGATCTAAAGAATGAATATGAATCGAAATTAAGCTTATGAAAAGATATGAAAACAACATGAAACCATACCCAACCCCGAGGGAAAGGTACAAGCCAATCACCAGTCGGTGATCTCCTATTGTTCTTCTACATCTTCAAAAAGCCCCCATTGATGAAATGATACTTGGTGAATGTTTGATGGATGAATGTGGAATTTTGTTGAAGACTTCAAAGATCTACTCTTTCGCTGCAAAGAAAGCTCTTTATGCTCCAAAAACTTGCTCTTAGATTCTTAGAAGATGACCCCTTCAAATGAAGAAAGAGAGCTCTTAAGTATGAAACCCTAGATCTTAATTTCATGTTTAGGCTAACCTAGGATTTGAATTTCTCGCTGATATTTTGGGGTTAAGCATTATTATATCATAGGATTGTGCTCTCAAAATTTCAAGGATAAAGTCACAGACCATGTGCATTCCCGCCACGGTCTGACCAACTTTTTACCAAATTTTTGGGGGCATTAAATATGATGATATTAGAGTGCATCCCAAAGTTACAACTGATTTCAAGATGTTTTGATATGCGAAATCAAGCCTAAACAGCCGAAATAAGACATAATTAGGGTTTATGATTAAATGATTCATTGGAGGAATAAGATGAAAAGGGGTACACTTAGGGTAAAGGGCCCAACTTTATAATGTGTAAAGTGATGAGACATGACCTTAGATTTAATTTAATTAATTAATTAAATTCTTAAAGGGGAATTAGAAATGCAAGATGCAAGACACACTAAGACAGGTGCTAACCTAAGTGTGAAATTGTACCACCCTAGCAAGGGTGTACAATTTATGACACTACAATATATTATATATTAAATAATAATATATAATATATTATGTATATATATACACACATGTGTGTGTATGTATGTGTATTGCCTTTTGATATTTTGTGTGTATTATATGTATATGTGTATGTACGTATATAGATGTATATTGTCTTTTGATATCTTATTGTGCTGTATTGTATTCCTCTCTCTCTCTAACTCTCTCAAGACCCCACATAACACTTAATGACCTCTTCGGACCATGTATGATATCTCAAGGGGTCAAATGGTGTCTTAAGGGGTCATATGGTGTTGTAACACATGTGTGGCTCAATTAGGACCCCACGTGACCCCTAATGACATCATGTGACATGTCTTCCTCTCCCCCCATCTCCATCCATCCCCTTTATTTTCTTCTCTCTCCCTCCCTCCCTTCCTCTCCCATCTCTCTCTCTCCCTCTCCCTCCCTCTCCCTCCCTCCCTCCCTCCCTCTGGACCCCACATAACACAACATGGCCCTTTAGGACCATATGATGTCCTAAGGGGTCATACGGTGTCCCGAGGTGGCAAGATGAACCATTATTACAATTATAAAAGTAGTTCCAATATAAAAAGTATTTCCAATACTGCTTACAAAATTTGACACTTAAGGGGTCATACGATGTCCTAAGGGGTCATAGGACACCATGTGACCCCTTAGAACACCATACAAACCATAACGACACCAGATGGTGTCTTAAGGGGTCATATGGTGTCTTAAAGGGTGGTAGGACACAATATAACCCCTAAGGACACATTACATGACCCATAACAACACCTAAGGGGTCATATGGTGTCCTAAGGGGTCATAGGACACTGTATGACCCGACATAACACCACATGACCCTTTAGGAGCATATGACGTCCTAAGGGGTCATACGATATCCTAAGGTGGCAAGATGAACCATTATTACAATATAAAAAGCAATACCAGTACTTCTAAAAAGAATAACAAACCAACATTCTCCCCATCTCTCCCTTCCTCCATACCCCATCCCTCTCTCTCTTCTTCTCTCCTTCTCCACTATTTCTCCCTCCCTACCCCCTTTATTTCTCTTACTTTATATTATTGTATTGCAATTAGGTATGTCATGTAGTGGTCACCATTTGGATGAACAGTATACCTAATAATCCCAAGGTCCATAGTTTGAGCAGTAGAGGCTATGCTTTCCTTGATATTCTTAGCATTTGAATCAGTGTACAAAAACCATTGTGCATCATCCCTCAACCACACTCCTCCTATTGTTGGGCTTTGGGAAATCTTTGGTAATGCACATTTTTTTCCATCCTCTCTCTCTCTCTCTCTCTCTCTCTCTCTCTCTCTCTCTCTCTCTCTCTCTCTCTCTCTCTCTCTCTCTCTCTCTCTCTCTCTCTCTCTCTCTCTCTCTCTCTCTCCCTTTTCCACCCTCTCTCTCCCTTTTCCATTCTCTCTCTCAATCCCTCTCCCTCCCTCTCCTTCTCTCTCTCCCTCTCTCTCTCTCCCTCTCCCTCTTCCTCCCCACTCTTTCCCTCCCCCTACCCCCTTTATCTCCCTTACTTTATATTGTTGTATTGCAATTAGCTCTGCCATGTAGTGGTCACCATTTGGATGAACATTATACCTAATAATCCCAAGGTCCATAGTTTGAGAAGAAGAGGCTATGCTTTCCTTGATATTCTTAGCATTTGAATCACTGTACAAAACCCATTGTGCATCATCCCTCAACCACACTCCTCCTGTTGTTGGGATTTGGGCAATCTTTGGTAATGCACATTTTTTTTCCAATTTGTTCCCCTGCAATTCTCAAAATACTAAGAGCCACATGACGAAGTTGTTTCCAAGCTGACGGTCTAGCTAATGGTCTCAAATAAATATTCTCACATTTTTGCTATCATGTCAAATAAATATTCTCACATTTTGCAGTCATGTCAAATAAATAAGGGTTCTTTAAAAGATGTGTATAGATATTTTATTAATGATAATTAAACTTTAATCTCTCTCTCTCTCCCTCTCTCCCCCCTTTTCCATCCTCTCTCTCTCTCTCTCTCTCTCTCTCTCTCTCTCTCTCTCTCTCTCTCCCTCTCCCTTTTCCACCCTCTCTCCCCCTCTCCCTCCCTCCCTTTTCCATCCTCTCTCTCCCTTCTCCATTCTCTCTCCCCCCCTCTCCCTCTCTCTTACTCCCTCCCTCTCCCTCCTCCCTCTCCCTCTATCTATCTCCCTCTCTCTCTCCCTCTCTCTCTCTCTCTCTCTCTCTCTCTCCTCTCTCTCTCTCTCTCTCTCTCTCTCTCTCCATGTTGACTTGATGATGATTGTAATGTATTCATCACTTGTTGTCATTGATGAAACACTCTCACGCACACATATGATTACATTGACTACCGGTGTAACTTCAATTGGTTTATACTGTCAACTAGTATGTTTAAGGTTCATCTCTAACTGATACTTTGTGTCAACTGGTATATGCATAAGAGATAACCTATAGCTACACTAATTCGGCATCAAAATGAAGATAGAGATCAAGTGGAATATTCCAGGACAATGGTTCATATGTTTTGTTCCAACTGGTATTGATTGTTCTAACCGGTATCTGATTTTGTGATGAGTTACCAGCACTGACTTCTTGGCGATCATTTTTATGATGAGTTGTGATCAATTGTCTAGATACACTGCACCTAGGAAATTATGTTTTGATTTCCTTAGGTCGACATAAGATTTGAATGTCTATATTAAGACATCTTAGTGAATCATTTGAAACTGATAGAGAATGATGGTATGTGAATACTGATATGCATCAAGAGTGAAAGAGTTTTTTGAAGAGAAGTGTTGAATGTACTTAGAAGGATCTGATAAAGCAAGTATTGTGCTACTCAAAACAAATCAAATCATTCTTGTTGTTTTCTAATCATTACAACAGAATCAAATCCCCTAACCGGGTAAGCTCTAGCAAGCTTCATTGTACAAATCCTCTAACAAGGTGATCCATTAGTTTGGATTCTCAAATCCTCCATCGAGGTTACTCCTAACAGGGTAGTACTCTAAACAGGGTATAAGCTTATAATCAAGCTTTAGGATCTCTAAGAAGATTTGCTCCTAGAAGAGCACTTTGTAAGACCTTAACCGGTCAGTTATCTATTACTGCAGATAGTTAACTTGTGAGTTCCATCTCACCCTGTTTTTTACCTATTTGGGTTTTCCACATATAAACACTTGTATTATGGTGGATGATTTACTTTTTGTGGATGTTGTTATATCATTTTGGATAGCATGTATTTTGTTTAAATGTTTGGTTAAGTTCATCTACCAATTAGTGTTTGAATTAGTGTTGTATTTGGTGGCACTGATTCACCCCCCCCCCTCTCAGTGCTTTTCAAGTCCATGAATTGGTATCAGAGCCTAATTTCTTTGAAGCCTAACCGCTTAGAAGGGAGTCTTGAAACTACCATACGGAACGGGAGCTACTTTGAGATGGCTAGAGAGCTAGAAGCTATTAGAAATGAAGTTGAATCTCTTAGGGGCAAACTAAAAGCTTCTCAAGTCAAAAGGAAAGAGCTATCTGAAAAATTGTTAGAAATATCTGATAATAGTTCTTCAGATGAATTTGAAAAGGTGAACGATGAGAAACTGAATCTAAGGAGAGAGCTAGAAGGTCTCACTATCTGCATGAGTTAGGAACTGGAAGCCAGAAGAGTTTTTGAAGATCTTATCAAGGAAAGAGATCAAGAGATTATAAAGATCAAACGGGAAAAAGCCACTATGCATGAGAACTTGATTTTTGAAACAGAAGAAAAGGAGAACCTAAAGCTAGATCTTGAGCTGGCATCATCTCTGAAAGAGAACCTGTCTAAGCATAATGAAGACCTCATCAAAAAGCTTACTGAAGCCAATGAGAAATTGGAGAAGTTTGTCAAAAGTTCTACCATGCTGGAAGAAAAAATTCAATCATAGAGAATGAAGGGTGATATCTCTGGACTTGGTTTTCATACAACTGAAAAAGGTGAATCCTCTGGTACAAAGAGAAACTATCCAAAGAACAAAACTCCTCCTAGAGTCAATAAGACTACTGGTAAGAAGGTTTTTAAACCTGTCTACTTTGTTTGTCATAAGCCTGGTCATATTGCAAATGTCTGTAGAGACAAACCTTAAAAAAATACAAATTACAATACTAATGTTAGGTATGTGTCAAGAAAGTTTGAAGGTCATTGCTTCACATGTGGAATGTATGGGCATAGACATGTTGAGTGCAGATATGGAGCAAACAATCATGTACCACACATGCATCCTAGACCAAATGGTGACTAGATGAGGAACTTTGATAACCGGGTAAACTTGAATTGGCAAAGATCCTATGACAACTAGTTTAGTCCATTCGAGATGGAAAAGGTAACAAATGTTATTTGCACCTTCTATAATAACTTTGGTCATGTGGCTATGAACTGCAGAAGAAGAACAAGAAGAGGAAATGCAGGACCTTGGAGATCATCTAGTATGGTCTGTTACCACTACAACAAATTGGGGCACTTAGCAAAATTTTGTAGATCAAGAAATAACAAATCGGTCAACTCTTTCAAGGATCAGAAAGGAAAGCAAAAAGTTGATGTTGAGGAAACCAGAGAGGATATGAACTAGATTTGGAAGAAGAAAAGTGATGACTCGCCTGGAGAAGAAACTATTCCTCCACCCAGTGAAGAGAACCCAACACCGGTGACTTAAGCCTATTTTAACATGGCTAAGGGGAGCTTTATGGTAAAACATCTCCAGACCCCTTGTAAAATGAGCAAGAAAGAATTTTTGAATCATGAATTTTGGTGACTTTTTGTTGACGTGTTATCAACCGGTTTTTCACTTGAGTGATGAAATTAGGGTTTGTAACCTAAAGTGTGAGCATTTATTATAATTGGTAAAAAGGATAAAAACAAGTTTTACTATGTCATTTTTACCCTAACTCTTTCGAGAAAGAAATTTGAAGAGATTGCAGAGCCGAATAAGATTGTCTTGTTGTCAATTGGTGAATTGTTTCGTGTTTAGAGAAATCAATTTGAATCAAAAGTTGCAGAGAGGCGAACAAGTGTGCATTTGGGCATTTCAACCAGAAAATGGAGCAACATGCAAGAAACAAGGTATTTCTTTGAGTATACCACTTCGAAACTTGCTTAACTAGAATGGCATCTACTTCTAAGTTTGTAGAGAGGTTGGTGATCACTCCTGAGCCTGAGGAAGCTCTAAAGGCAGATCAAATTATGTCTTATAATGCATTGTCGCAAGTCCCAAGCGATGTTGTGGTCAAAGGTGACTTGTCCAGTTATATAGACTGCAAGATAGAAGATTTAGGAACACTACACATTTATACACAGTTGAAATCACTCTGTGATAAGAACGGAAAGATTGAAACAAAATATGCTAGGGTTTTTGAAAAAGGTTTTCATAATGCCACCTACTTTCTTGAAGATTTTGAGGAATAACACATCAGAATCATTTTGAGTCGAGTTCACGAATAGAACATGTATTTAGAAAGGACTCACACAATAACCAAGGAATCTATTCAGGCTGTAACTGTTTATTTGTCAACCGGTGAAATTTTTGTGCTAAGAAAAATTTCAAAGGATATTGTCTTCAAATTAACCGGTTCTACATCTGATAAGCATTCTTTTTCTATCAACAATATTAGAGACCCTGTAGTGAAACTAGCAGCAATGGTGATAGGCTACTGAGTATTTTACTCCAGTAGACTTAATAGTGTTCCATCTGCAACAATTCATACAGCACATAGAATGATTGTTGATAATGCAGATTATGATCTCTGTGAAGCCATCAGAGTGCAATTATTTCAAAATTTGCAATCTATTAAGAAGGACAACACTCAAAAGGTCAAATATGGTCATCTATTAGCTAGGTTATTTTTCTATTTCTAGAACTTCCTATCAGGAATTGGAGACATTGAATGGTCCAAAGACCTATCCGTCAGTCCATAGATCAAGAACAACATTAAGGTCATGAAGAATACTTTTTCAGCTGCCCTGAATAAGTATTTTAATGAATTTCAAAAAAATATGAGCATGAGAATGAGATTACCTGAAGATGTGGTAAAACACTTTGCAAAAGACAGTCTTCACTGTTACCACTGACTTTTGCTTGATGCAAGCAATTGAGCCTAGAAAGGAAGAGATGGAAGATATGAGCTATGAGGTTAATCATGATTTACTGGTTGGCTATACTAATACCTTGTTAGCATCGCCTAAAGATAAACAACAAGCAAAATTGGACATTGTGGCAGTCCAAGTTGCACCAACAGAAACTGGTACTGTACCTGTAGCTAATGTGAAAGGAAAGAAAAAGAAGTTTGATGAAACATCTCCTGTGAAAAAGACCACAAGGGTGACTTGGAGTGTCCTAACCAAAAAGGAACCAGCACCTAAAGTATATGTAAAGAAGGAGAGTGAGCCAAAGAAGAGAAATCAAAAATTGATTTTGCAACCAGAGTCTGAGGGAACAGATTCTGAAGAAGAACCAAAGAAAGAAAAAGCAATCGGCAGAACACCCAAGAAGGTAAAGGTAGTTCCAAAGGCAACTACACCTATTGATATAGCTACCTACAAACCTGACACAGTTTTTGAGAGAACAATGAAGACACTAGGAAGAAATAGGTTTGACAATGTCAAAGAATATTTTGATTCTTTCACTGAAGATGAGCAGAAGCAAGTCATTCAATAGGTAATAACTTATTTGGGTTATTACAATAGATTTCTGCATGACTTTGAAAAGGATATTTCAATCTCTTTGTATAATACTCTTTTAGATAAATGGGAGGAAGCTATTCAATTGGAAAACAAAATTATTGAAGAAATATTTGTACAATATTTTCCCAATTTATCCTCGGATGGAATTAGTGCTTTAGTTGAGCAATACAAAGTACATTTTAATTTCAAAATGAGAAGATTGAAGCTTCTAAATGCTAAAAGGGAAGTTATTGAGTCTGAGACACATCAGATAGCCTATGTAATCAAATAGAGGGAAGAACTCATCCACTCTAGAGATAAGGATAATACTACAGATGATGTTCCTCAACCAGAAATGGATGAAGAGAAGATTTTTCAACTTGACATAGTCTATCCAATCAAGAAGAAGGATGATTCCATTATTCTTGTTGATGAACATGTTCAGAACACAGTGGACGTATCTAAAGACAACACTGCACCAGATATGGAGCCTCCTTCAATTACTGAAGTACAGGTTACATTAGTTGAACAACCAGCTATTCAACTAAAAGTGGACAATGAACCGACAACAGAACAACTAGAGAAACCCCAATCTCCACCGGTCATTGAAAATACTCAAAAGGAGTCTACTGAGAAAGTTGTCACTTAGTTACCTGAAGAGACAATAGAGCATAACATAGAGAGAACTATCATTAAAAGTGTACCTCTTGAACCGGCGAAGCAGAAACTACTTGATGATGATGATGATGATGATGATGATTCTTTAAGTATTTCAGGACCCATTGATATGAACACTTTGAGCGTGTCAGAAATGTTGAAGATTGCAAATGTTATACAATCTAGAGCACATAAGAAGAGACTGAAAGAGCAATGGATTAAAGAAGAGACAATCCTAAATGCAGTAGAAATTTTGTCTAGTTTACTACCGGAAACAGTTGTTGCACATCTTCCTACACCCATTAGCAAACTTGTTCAGTTAGTTGCAGATGCATCTGATCAAATCAAGTCACTTGAAGATGCTGCTCAAATGTCTGTTGAGAAGAGCCACAAGAAGAAATATGGAGATAAACTAGCAAATAACATTGAAAAGTGGCAAAATGGCTCTATCTCATAATGGAAGTCTGTTGAGAAAAGCTATTGAATATGGAGGAAAGTATCTTGCCTCTACCTCCAATATTTATTTCTTTTATTCTGACATTTCTAAGAGTCAAGTTGAAATCGAGCAAGAAATGGAAATGATATGCAAGGCATATGTCCCACTCCAGGACTCCATTCATGCCTTTAACCGGTATGTAGATGATCTGCATGACAAATTGGTCAGGAATGATAATGAGAAGGCTAAGAGACTCTGATCTCTAAAAGAGCTCAAGAGTCTGCTCACATTACAGGTCAACATTCTTTAGAGAGCCTACTCCAATGCAGAAGCTATTCTTGCTGCTCCTGAAACCTGTATGCTAGACTCAATGGAAGAATTTCATTCCCAGCTGATGTCTACATTTGAGTACACTGCTAACATATTGGAATCATGGGAAAATGCTTTATCACAGATGAAGCAGAACTTCAATGATATTTTTATGAGATTAGTCAATGCATGAACTTTTTTAAGTTGTTAATATATGCTGAACACTTTGATACAGATTTTCTATATATATGTATATATTTTACTTTTTCATTTTGGCATTGTTGTCAAAGGGGGAGTAGAAATATGTATGTGTGTTTTTGAAAATTTTGTATTTATGCATGCATTAAGGGGGAGTATTGTAGTAAGGAGGAGTATGAGTATATGTGTAAATTTGTTGTGTATGCACACTTAGCGGTATTGTATTACTCTAAAATTTTCTAAGTGTTGCCATCAAGTCCAAAGGGGGAGATTGTTGGCTTGATGATGATTGTAATGTATTCATCACTTGTTGTCATTGATGAAACACTCTCACACACACATATGATTACATTGACTACCAGTGTAACTTCAATTGGTTTACATTGTCAACCGGTATGTTTAAGGTTCATCTCTAACCGGTACTTTGTGTCAACTGGTATGTGCATAAGAGATAACCTGTGGCTACACTAAGTCAGCATCAAAATGAAGATGGAGATCAAGCGGACATGACAACAGTTCATATGTTTTGTTCCAACCGGTATTGACTGTTCTAACCTGTATCCGATTTTGTGATGAGTTACCAGCATCGACTTCTTGGCGGTCATTTTTATGATGAGTTTTGATCACTTGTCTAGATACACTGCACCTAGGAAATTGTGTTTTGATTTCCTTAGGCCAACATAATATTTGAATGTCTATATTAAGATATCTTAGTGAATCATTTGAAACTGATAGAGAATGATGGTATGCAAATACTAATATGCATCAAGAGTGAAAGCTTTTTTTGAAGAGAAGTGTTGAATGTACTTAGAAGGATCTGATCAATCAAGTATTGTGCTACTCAGAATAGATCAATTCATTCTTGTTGTTTTCTAATCATTGCAATAGAATCAAATCTCCTAACCGGGTAAGATCTAGAAAGATTCATTGTACAAATCCTCTAACAAGGTGATCCATTAGTTTGGATTCTCAAATCCTCCATCGAGGTTACTCCTAACAGGGTAGTACTCTTAATAGGGTATAAGCTTCTAATCAAGCTTTGGGATCTCTAACAAGATTCACTCCTAGTAGAGCACTTTGTAAGACCTTAACCGGTCAGTTATCCACTACTGTAGATAGTTAACTTGTGAGTTCCATCTCACCGTGGTTTTTACCTATTTGGGTTTTCCATGTATAAACACTTGTGTTATGGTGGAAGCTTTACTTTTTGTGGATGTTGTTATATCATTTTGGATAGCATGTATTTTGTTTAAATGTTTGGTTAAGTTCATCTACCGGTTAGTGTTTGAAGTAGTGTTTTATTTAGTGGCACTGATTCACCCGCCCTCTCAGTGCTTTTCAAGTCCATCACTCTCTCTCTCTCTCTCTCTCTCTCTCTCTCTCTCTCTCTCCCTTTTCCATTCTCTCTCTCTCTCCCTCTCCCTCTCTTTCCCTCTCTCCCCCTCACCCTCCCTCTCTCTCCCTCCCTCTCCCTCTTCCTGCCCCTCTCCCTTTCCCTCCCTCCCTTTTCCTTCACATTTTCTTTACTATAAAAAGTGCATATGGGGTACTGGGACTATTAGTTCACTGGTCTTCTAAACATTTTTAAGGCCTAACAACATGTACGAGGTATTTATATGTTAAAGCATGTACAGGGTACTGGGAATATTAACGTTGGCCTGCAAACATTTTTAGGGCCTAACAGCGTGTACGGGGTTACTAAAAATACCGCGTACACGGTACTGGGACATATACTTTTAGCTGCCCAACCACCTCAACGACCTCAAAAAAAAATTTTGAGGTTGTTGAAGGCCCCAGTGCAATTGTGTTTGCGCTTTTGTGACTTTTTTATACATACAAGTAAGTGAATTTTTTGTTTTTGCATGATTTCAATTGATTGAATTGTTGTTCTTATTAGTTTTGTAAATTTAATGGTATTGTGATTGTTTAATAGTTTTGATTAAAAAAAAATGATAATTCTCAAATTGATGGTTATTTGATTGTTTATGAACTTTTATTTACATATATATGTAATATGATTCTATTTAGGACAACCAATATCAACCATGGGAAAGAACAAGCGAGGAATGATGGAACAACAAGAGGTTGACAAGGAAAGACAAAGGCATCGTATGAAGAAATTATGTGACATAAGAACAATGGGACAAGAAGGTATGTCATCCTCAACATCTCAATTTGATTTACCAAACGAACATAATGCACCTAATGCAATTGAAGAAGAGACATTTGATTTACCTTATGAATCTAATGCAATTAAAGAAGAGACCACATTGAATAATCAATTAAATGATGAATATACACCTGCTCTATTTGATGAATTGAATGTACCCAATGCACGCAATGCACCGATGTTAACACCTCCTAGAATCATTCATAGGAAACCAAAGTATCTAATTGACATTGATGAGAATATATTGAAGCCAATGCTTGATAAAATGAATGAACGAACTTGTAGGAGAATGGTTAAAATAATATGGCAACACTTTTGAAAACTTAAATCAAACCGCAAGATGTCAATTAATTGTTCAAATGATTAAAAATTTGAATTTTAGAGAGACAATGAAAATTCTAGGCCTAAGAACATCTGAAAGTAACAGCAAAAGAACTATAGTGAGAAATCTATTTGATGCATATCAAGATATTGGCTCAAAATCACGTACTAAAGATTCTAATGTTACTCGACATGTCAATACATCAACCATAATGAGAAAGAAAATGAAAAAAGATCATTTGATAAGCAAAACAAGTAAGTCATTAAATGTTAGTAGAACAACATTAAGTAAAGCATTAAAGAGGTGGGAAAAAATAGAGGAGCCTAACAATAATTCTCTTTGGGCAATCTCAAGTAGACTACCATGCAAAGACAAGGTTATTGTTGATTGAAACTTTTTGGCATGACAACACAAGAGTTTCTCCCAACCAAAGAGATGTTGTTAGAAGGCGCATCGGGTCTACAAATCGTGAGCCACATGCCAAACACTATTTGGATATGACTCAAACAAAATTTTATGAAAAATTCCTTGAAAAAATTCCTCAAATAAGAATTTGTCAAAGATTTTTTGAAATGAAAAAACCTTTTTATATTAAGATTAATCTTGTACACACCACGTGTTGTTGTAGGATGCAGATTGAATTTTCCATGCACTATGATATTTTTCATCATATTTGTTCTACTTTGCACACTAACGATGTTTTCCAGGAATGCAATATACAAGCACCTCCTAAGTCGGCAAGAGAATTTATTTAAAGTGTGCTATGTAATAGACATGATGGTTGCATTTATTATATGATGCCTTGTTTGTAAGGTTCTTGTGCTATATGTGGTGGTTTGCAACATTTACCAAGATGTGTACATTTGGAGAGCACACATGAAATTGGTATGAAACTAGTTTTTTTTCAAAAATACAAGACAGTCACATATGGGGTTAAAGATGGAAAATATTTGAAGAGATGTGAGTTAGTGAAAAATGATATATGTGTAGCTGAATTTATGAAAAAATTTCAAGAGAAACTAGTTTATGAGTACATAATGCATACACATAGAGCTCAATGGTTAGATGAGCAATCCAAGTTATGTAAGGACGCATTTCCTCTTGGCACCATTGTCTCTATCATTGATTTTATTAAAAATTATACACTACAACCTCAAAATGAAGTACAATATATGTATTATCATTCTACACAAGTTTTTATTTTTGTACGCATAACATTCACACATGCAGATGATAGCACATAGGAGGATAGCAAGGTTGTAAGAGACTATCACTTCTACATAAGTGATGATCATACTCATTCATCAAAGTTTGTACAAGGATGCTTTAAAGTTTTCTATGATAATTTAAAGGAAAGAAACATACAAGACAACCGGCGCTTAATATGGTCAGATAATTGCACCGCACAATTCAAGAATGCAAGGATGTTTTATTGGTTGAAAAGGATGCATATGACAAGTGGTGTACAATATTTTTGGAATTTCATTGAGGCTAGACATGGTAAGGGAGAGCATGATGGTGCAGGAGAATGTGTAAAAAGAGCCCTAGCTAGAGAAGAATTAAAGTACAAAGGTGGTGCTAAGTTGATAGATGTAGAAACAATTGTGCGATGGTGTAACTCTACGATGAGTCCAGGTAATCTAGGTACACCAATGGTTCGTAGATATTTTTGATTGATCACTGAACCTAACATTGAAAACTATCTAAATTGTTGTACAGTTGCAGGATCGAGTGACATGTACTCATTTATGAATTCAAATGCAAGTTCACTAGTAATTTATACGAGACAGATGGTATGTTTTTGCTCTTCATGCATGTATTTTTTGTGGGAAGAATGTGAATCACAAGAGTGGGTTGATAAATGGTCTTGTAGACCATTGGTTCTCATTGATACATATCAAATTCCCAAAGCACTATAATTGAGCCAGATGGAGACATCAGTGGATTTTGACCATGTATCCGGCCTAGTGGATTCAAGTGATTTTTTGAGTTATTTTTTTTGCAAGTATTCTTTTTGGTTCATTTTGTTGTACATCACACTTTATTTTTGGTATTAATTATCACTTTATAAAATGCAGGTCATGTGTATGCAATTGTTGCAGAAGAGAATAATGAAGAAGGAACATATTACTTTTTGTGTCATTGTGTTGAGCCTAAAACAAAATTGACAACCACAATCATTGACGGAGAGGGTATTGAGTACCCAATAGGGTTTGCTGTCATGATAGGAACATGGCTCAGGAGATACCCTATCAAGAATTATGATTTTTGGTTGTTCGAGGACTTTGAAATGCACAAACATATTCTTCATTTCTCTAACCTTGTTGTTGCAACAAATATTCATTTGATGAAGTATTGTGGTAGACCTCATAACAAGATTTTATGAAAAGTTCGTGAATATGACCACGAGGCAATACTTGAAACAATACGGGTTAGAGCCAATCCTGAAGGCTCACTTGATTGATTCTACAGTTCAAAGTAGAATGATTTTGAGAATTTTATATATATCATCGGTGAATTGTTCTATATTCATTTTTTGTATATATGAATGCCCATGAACTGATTTTTACATGTATAGGGGAATAATTTTTTATATTTAAATGGCCAAGAGCTGATTTGTACATATTTAGATGCCAAATTTTGTATATTAAAATGGCTATGAGTTGAATCGCACATATTTAAATACCAAATTTTGTATAAAATCCCATGAGATGATTTGTAACACATTTTTTTGTATATTTAAATAGCCAAGAGCGGATTTGTCCATATTTAGAGGCAAATTTTTTAATAATATGTGACTATTTTTTGTGACTATGTATTAAGTTTATGTGATGTGATAAGGTCAATCATGACCATTCTTGATTCCTATATAATCATGGAGAATTATTTGAGTCATTATTGGGTCATGGGAGTCATAGATTGAGTCTAGATACAATTTGAGCAAAAAATGTCATTATTGTCAAAAAAGTTGTCAAGCAACTTCTACATCGCGCTGGTAGGGTATGGCTCTCGATGTTCCGACACATTGGGAGGTACAATAAGAGAATGCATAGCATAAACCTACCCACCTGAATGTTATTGTTATTTTAGTTTGTTCCATGATGAAAGAGATCAAATATAGCCTATCTTGCAACTTTGCATTGCATGCCATTGATGGTTTTTGCAACATGTGAAAAAAAGCTACCATTTGAAAATAGCTTTGATTCATCAGAAACCAAGATAGGTAATTGTAGATGAGCCTCACATGACCCTATAGGTTCAAATAGATAGATCATATGCATCCTATATTGTGAGAAATAGTCCGTCAAAGTTTGACAATTGTTTGGACTCAGGGCACTTGAGAGATCGCATCGGTAGGGTATGGCTCTTGACGTTCCAATGCATTGGGAGGCACAACAAGAGAATGCCTAGCATAAAACTACCTACCCAGACATGCTCATGATGTTGTTTTGTGCCCATTATTAACAAAATCAAATCTAGCCTATCTTGCAACTTCGCATTGCATGCCACTGACGGTTTTTGTAGCAGGTGAAAAAACGCTACCATTTGAAAATGGCTCCGATTCATTAGAAACTGAGATATTTCATTATAGATGAGCCTCACATGACCCTATAGGTTCAAATAGATTGATCATATGCATCCTGGATTGGGAGAAACAGTCCATCAAAGTTTGACATTTTTTTGGACTCAGGGCACTTGAGAGATCGCATCGGTAGGGTATGGCTCTCAACGTTCCGACGCATGGGAGGCACAACACGACCATGCCTAGTGTAAATTTTCCCACCTGGATGCTCTCATGATGTTGGTTTGTGCCCATGATGAGCAGAATCAAATCTAGCTTAGCAACTTTGCATTGCATGCCACTGACAATTTTTGCAGCGAGTGAAAAAATGCTACCATTTGAAAATGGCTCTGAGTCATCAGAAACCGAGATAGGTCATTGTAGACAAGCCTCACATGACTCTATAGGTTCAAATGGGTTGATCATATGCATCCTAGATTGTGAGAAATACTTCATCAAAGTTTGAAATTTTTTTGGATTCAAGGCACTTGAGAGATCATGCCGATAGGGTATGTCTCTCGATGTTCTAGCACATTGGGAGGCACAAAAGGAGCATGCCTAGTGTAAATTTGCCCACCTAGACATGCTCATGATGTTGGTTTGTGCCCATGATGAATGAAATCAAATCTATCCTATCTTGCAACTTTGCATTGCATGCCACTAACGATTTTTGCACCAGGTGAAAAAACACTACGATTTGACAATGGCTTCGAGTTGTCAAAAACTAAGATAGGTCATTGTAGAGGAGCCTCGTGTGACCCTATAGGTTCAAACAGATTGATCATATGCATCCTGGATTGGGAGAAATAGTCTATCAAAGTTTGACAATTTTTTAGACTCAGGGCACTTGAGAGATCGCATCGGTAGGGTATGGCTCTCGATGTTCCGACGTTTTGGGAGGCATGACAAGAGCATGCCTAGCATAAATCTATCCACCCAGGCGCGCTCATGATGTTGGTTTGTGCACACAACAAACATAATCAATTCTAGCCTATCTTGCAACTTTGACAACTTTGACAACAACTAAGCAATTTTTACATCTTTTATCCAAATGAGCCCAAACTTTGACAACTTTGACAACAACTGAGCAACTTTGACAACAATTGAGCAACTTTTACATCTTTTATCCAAATGACCCCAAACTTTCACAAATGGCTTCAAATGATCATCAATGGTCCCAAATTACCTTATTTAGATAAAACAATGGCAAAACAAGACGAAAACCAAAATTTGACCATTGTGAGCATGAGGGTACTCTTGCACCACACACATTGACAAATATAAATAAAAGGAATCAAAAGCATCCACTAATTATTACCATGGATCAAATCTGACCATTACCATTGAATTTCATTTTCATTGAAACAAAGAGTTTGTAGGGTTAATTCAACATTTTAGAAAGTTTATCAAATTATATTCCACGATTGCAATGTTTTATATCATAGATTTTTGTTGTTTATATTCATATTGTTGATTACATAGGCAAATGTTCATTTAACTTTATAAAAGGGCAGCCACCAAATACAACAAATACACAATAATGAACTCAATACAAAGAGTTTTGTAGGGTTAATTCAATATTTAAGAAAGTTTATCAAATCATATTCCATGATTGCAATGTTTATATCATAGATTTTTGTTGTTTATATTCATATTGTTGATTACATAGGCAAATAATCATTTAACTTTATAAAAGGGCAGCCACCAAATACAACGAATACATAATAATGAACTTAATACACATTTATTGGATCAAATATCAACATTTATATATATCAAAAAAGGCATGTATGCCAAGTCAATACAAGTATTACAAAAATGTGACATATGTCATATCCAAATCGATATACAATAAAAATGTAGAATATATCTACATGTATTGGTCATTCAATGACCACAACTAACACTATATGATCCTATACTTGTGGTGGATCATCAAAATCGAGCCTCTTTGATGCAGTACGCAGCTCTGTAGATAGCTGCAAAACCACAATTCAAAAGCCAAGTTAGAATTCTTTTGTGGAAAATAGTTCACAATTTTCATCATAACTATGCATTTAACTATAATTTTTTTGCAATAGAAATGTAGATTACCTCATCTGTTGATCTAGGATCTACTGCCTTCTCTGTCTTCTCCTTTTCAGCCTTAGGAGTTCTCTTGAATGCCTTCTTCAAAGGCTCCAAGTTATGGACAAACCGTGAAGGGGGCTATTGTTGATTAAATACAATTAATACAATGTACTAACATATATAAATCAAAAACACTAAAAATCTATAATATAGAGAACAAAAGTGTACGAGAGCCTGAGATGCTTCTCCAATAGACCAAGGAGGGCTCACCATTGATGGAGCAACTATCACTATTACCTATACAAAAAATGATCAAAGATTAAATACAATTAATATAATGATAAGTATTGTAGGTTAAAAACTATTGGTGTAATTATTTATTCATGTTGGATATAATTACACTTTACTTAAGTTTACTTAGGTACATGCATAACATTATAGTTTGCATATGAGACACTTAGGGAGATGTGCCTACATTGGGAGTGTGTATGTAGGAGAATTTCCACCTTTTATGGCATGATCTTGTTGTTACTCTATCATATCCACTTATTGTGGAGTGATAACTCCACCTTCGGTGGGTGATCCACCTCATGTGGAATATTTTACTATTTCTCCTACCTACCCTTGCATCTCATTGAGCCACATGTAATCATTGTGTTCTCTCTTGTCTCTTAGCCT
Organism: Cryptomeria japonica; assembly: GCF_030272615.1. Taxonomy (NCBI): domain Eukaryota; kingdom Viridiplantae; phylum Streptophyta; class Pinopsida; order Cupressales; family Cupressaceae; genus Cryptomeria; species Cryptomeria japonica. The sequence continues at coordinate 325,530,207 of NC_081415.1, forward strand.
TGCCTTTATAAGCAGGCTCATCTACATTGTATGTAACAATCTTGATGATCCAATTGATCTCTTTTGCATCGTGATAGGAATATAGTTTATTCATGTCACATATTTTATCTCTCGTCATTGTGATATCTTGTGGTCTCTTTGATCTTGGTTGCTTCAAGCATAATCTCACATGGTATCAGAGCGGTTGGAGCACCTTTGCATAGCCTTTGGAGAGATTTTGAGGAAGATCTGAGCAACAACATCTTTTGGAGGCATCCTAGACTAGATTCGACCTCTCCATTGAATCCGGGTGACTGTTTCCATGAATTTTGACTATAAATTCGCCTATATTGGGTGAAAGTCGACTTCAAGGCTTGGAGGAAAAATTTAGCCAATTTGGCTTATATGGTACGGATTTTTCAAAAAAAAAAATTAAAAAAAAAAAATTATTTCTGTAAAAAGTTATATTAAAATTTCATTTTTTATATTTCGTAGTTTTAAAAATTGTTTGTAAAAACTTTTATAATAAAAAAAAATATTTTATATTTTACAAGGGGGGGGTACTCCTCGCCCCCGTCACCCATACTGCATTTATTTCACTGGAGCCCCTCGCTCGACACTCGCCAGCATTTGGTCTTCCTCTCCACGGCCCGACTAGCGATTACCTTCACTTTCCAGAACCTCGGTTTGTCGCCCGTCATCACGCGTTCTCCTCCACTCGCAAATCTCTTTGGCGACAACCCCGATAGCCACATCAGGCTTCTTTCGGTCGCCATCTGTTTCTCTTGGTATATGTGTCTTGGTCAGCGTCCTCCCCTAGCAATCATTTTTCCTTCTCATGTGTCCTTCCCATTCATCCCCCACCAACAACCGGCATTCTTGGTGCCACGTAGACCTCATAATTCGCCCACGCAGACCCCATCTCAGCCACGAACAACAAACACGTGACGTTATTTTTGTATGATTGGGAGGACATTTGGCACAACCTGGTTAGTCAGATTTGCACAGTCAGCAGTCTACACAACCGCCACCTCATCCTACCTTACTGCCACCTCGACATCCACGTGGACAGTCTGTGCCAATGTCATCTTGCCCCGTCAGCCTATCATGTCATTTGTAGACATCATCGTCCGTACGACCGGGCAAGGAAGTGAAGTTTTCATGACAGCTAGATGACTACCAAATTTAGGCTCATGTTTTGCTGATGTCATCATTTAAAAAAAAAATTAGCAAGCCCCTCTCATTTGGCTTTTCAATTTTGCAGTTCAACTTCAAATGGCCATATCTTGCTCATTTTTGCTCCTTTTTTGGTGCACTTTTTTTTTGAAATGGGATAATTTTTCATGTACTTTCACATGGTGGTGTTATTTTCTGATTTGGATAGACAAATTTTTCATAAAATTCAGTTTTTGGTGGTTGTACCTGTCCAATCCTCGTTTCTACAACTTTCGAGACTTCGTTTGGGCTCATACAAACTCCTTTTTAGGTGCCATTTTTTTTGAAAGTGCATGATTTTTCCTCTACTTTCATAATCTACTATCATTTTGCAATGATTTTGAGTGGAAATTTTACTTTCTAAATATGGTCTGTTTTGGCCAATTTGGCACTTGTATTGCATAGATCTATCTTTCTGGTCTTTCGTATTGTAGTTCTCAGCCTATTAGGATAGTTGTAAAAAAAAAATCAGAAGTCCACCTTGCCATTGTTTTCAAGTGTCCTATTGTACTCGCACTACATATAAAGTGTCAAAAATCATCATTTTGGGGGTGGTGTCTCTTGTACTTTTGTGCTCTTGTGTTCTTTCCTTTTGTTGTTATGGGTTCTCCTAAGTTTCCTCTCTTAACTCCTCATAATTATGCTACTTATAAAATTGATGCATGGAGTAAACTTATGGAAAAAGGACTAACTCATTACATTGATGGAACTATTGTTGCTCCCGTTGATCCTAAGGCTGATCATGTTGCACACTTGGATTGGCTCACTAATAACATCATGGCAATTGGTACCTTAAGAAAGTATGTATCAAAGGATCTCATCTTTCATATTGAGAAATGTACCATAATTAAGGATGCTTGGAAAAAGTTTCAAGACTTGTATGGTCAAGTTGATGAGATTAGGGGATATCAAATTGATAGTGATCTCACCATGTTAGATCCCAAAAACTTTGATACTATACAAGATTATGTCACTAAGGCAAAAGAGTTGAGGACACAACTCAAGGATTGTGGCATTGATAAGAAGGATACTCAATTGATCTTCAATTTGATGGGTAAACTTCCACAAGAATATGCAATGTTTGTTTCTAGTTTCCAAACCCATAGGATGACAATGGGTTTTGTGTGTGTGAAAAGTGGAATACAATTTGCAAGTTGTAAGACACAACACTTCAATTAAGTCATTGCATGCATGGTTAGGTAGATATAATCATGAATATAAAAACCATACAAATTGACCTATTTCCTTCTAAAGATGCGAGTATAGATTTGCTCTCAGATTTGTCTAAGCAATATCAGCGACTAGACTACACCAAGACGAAGGATTTAATCTATATGAGCACAAGATTTAAGCTAAATGGATGCAAGATTAAGCTAGATTAATGAATATTAAGTAGATGAATGAAATTTAAGCTAGATGAATGAATATTAAGTTAGATGAATTCAAGCAATCATGATTAAACAAAGTATGCATAAAGCTAAACTAAGATGCAATAATCTCAAAGCACAATATTTTCAATGACTCCAAAGCAAAAACTGCACAATAACAATAAATCTCCAGGGTGTTTTGAATGAGAGATGAAGGTTGAATTTATAGAGACTCAAAAGAGAGACCAACGGTCAAGATCGATCAGTAATGAGCAGTTGAGATTCCTCAGGAAAAAGCACAATTTAGGATAATTGAAATAATTGAGAGATCAGATTCAGTTAATCTTGAGATAGATTCTAATTATAGCTTGATTGAATGCATTCAAATTATAAGACTGAGTTTGCGTTGGAGATAAATTTAGTTGATTCCATGCACTTGAGATAAAAATAGGTGATTTCATGCACTTTTCTTTAATTTATTCAAGATTTTTATTTAGAAAAAGCTTTTTCAGTGCAACTGGATCTCTTTCTTCAAAAGCTTTGAGTTTTAATTTTAGAGAAAATGATTACTTCAATTTAATTGTTTTTCTGATATTTCAGGTTATCTCAATTTTAGAAAAAGAAATATCTTAACTTTGATTTCTTCTTTCAATTTAATTCTTTTCTTTTGTTTTCAATTTAACTCTTTCTTTTGCAGATTAATTCCTCTTTTTGTGATAAATCTCTTTTTGTAAATTAATTCCTCTTTTTATGATTAAATCTCTTTTTGTAAATTAATTCCTCTTTTTATGATTAAATCTCTTTTTGTAAATTAATTCCTCTTTTTATGATTAAATGACAAATTTATTTATTAATTAAATATGCTAAGATATTTAATTAAATAAATAGGATAATTGATAAAAATGATTTACTTGGAATGATTTAATTAATTAAATGAATATTTAACTAATATAGAGTGATTTATTGCCATGTAACACTAATGATTGAAGAATTAATTAATTAGGTGCTCAAGGTTGATTTAATTGCCTTTGGTTAGGACCTTGGTGATGTTGTCAAGATTAGGGGCCCATGGTTTACGTGACCATTTTTAGGGTATTACAGGTTCAAGCTACACAATGTCTACATTTGATGCTTTCACTGAAATGTTAATGATGGAGCAAAATAAGTTGATAAGCATGTACATTCTTAAGACTTCTAAGTCTCAAGCATTAGTGGAAAATCAAGGGAACAAAGGAAATCAAGGAAAGGACAACTCAAACAAGAAGAAAGGCAAATCAAATCCTAAGGACAAAGCACCACCTTCTCCACAACAAGGGGATTCATCCTATTCAAAGAAGGGAAATTCACCAAAGAAGTAGAGACCTACTTGTGCCTATTGTAAAAAGGTTGGTCATGAGGAGCATGGTTGCCATTCTAAGAAGATTGATGAACTCATACATATCCTCAAAAAGAACAACATTGATTTCCCTAATGCCTACAAGAATGAGGATTCATCACCTTCCACTTCCTCACAATCAAAGGGGAAAGGGCAAGCATTCATGGCCTCTACAAATGGAAAGACTCACCCTTTTGGGACAAGAAAAGGAAAATCTCTTTGTGCTACTACAAGTCATGATTTAGGGAGATGGCTTCTAGATTCAAGGGCTTCTCATCATATGGCATCTTTGCAATCTATGTTTTCTACATTTGAGCCTTACACCATGCCACAGATTTTCATGGGAAATCATACATACATGGATGTGATTGGGAAAGGAACTATTGCCATTGGGGATATCTCCTTCAATGATGTGTTGTGTGTACCCCATTTGACAAACAATCTTCTTTCCATCTATCAAATCACACATGGGGCAACAAATAAAATTGTGGAGTTCACACCTAAGTCAGTTTTCATTAAAGACTTGGAGAGTAGAACTATCATTGTGACTAGGGTGGTGGATCATGCATCTCAGTTATATAATTTTTTAGATTTTTTTGATGAGGATGATTTCACATATGATGATTCTTCACATGTTGATTCTACATATGATGATCACACTTCTTGTGATGATTCAAATTTTGAAGAGAACTTTGGGTACTTGAAATTGGGGATTCTCACATGTGACCCCATTCTTGAGCCTTTCATTTCATCTCCTCCTATTGATATCACATTACCTCTTGCACCAGATGATGTAGATGATGCAACAATTTTTCCTTCTTGTGATTCAGTGCAGTAGGATATATCTTGTCTTCCAGCTTCAGTTTCTTGGGATGACTACTTGATAGACATTGCAGGCTTGTTTGTGGAGTCCTACATTGCAGATTTGGGAGACATCATTGATGATATTCATCTTATCTTTGATGAAGATGATTCTTCTTCGATTGTTGCGAGGGAACACTCTGACCCTCTTGTTCATTCTCTACATGATTATTCTTTTGAGGTTGACGTGATTGTGAATTATTATGTACAATAGTTGGAGGAGGTCTTTTTATTCTTAGAGGAGACATGTGAGTCTTTGGGACTTGTTCTACATTCATCTCCACTAGATCTTGGAGTGCCTTTTTCACCACCTTTGGAGGGGGTATCTTTCAACATCGACATGGAGACACTTGAGCATTTTTAAGAGACTTCATTCATCATGAGTTTTTTTCCTACATCTTGCCTTCATGATTGGAGAGACTTCATGGATACACCTTTGGTTTTGTTTCTTCCTAAGGGGAGGAACGTTATTTGACATTCATGGAACAATTTCTTCATTCATCTTCGAGCTTCTACCATTGGTGTAGATTCTACATTGAGGGGGGGCTACTTGTCTTCTCTTCTTCTTCTTCTCTCATATGGGGGGAAATTTTTCCTCACATGGGGTTTTGTTCCTCACACACTTATATGAGAGTTCTTTGTATAGTTTTCATCTCTCTTTTGGGGGAGGGTTTTTTCCCATTGGGTTTTTCTCTCTTTCCCCGCTTTATGAGAGATTGCATTGGTTTGCATGCATTTGCATTTGTACATGGGTGCCTAACATGGCCTCATAGCCGAGACCCATCTTGCATTGCTTAGTTGAATATTTTTGTTGGACAGGCTATTTTTGAAGGTTCTCCATTATCCGGCATCTGCACTGAATGAATGGGAATGGGGCGGAATCAGGGAATCGATCAGACACCCGACTCTCAGGGTGGGGTGGGGGAGAAGAGAACCCGACTTGATCAGATACTTATCCATAATTAAGATCGATTTCAGAAGATGGATAAAGTGCCTATCCTCCCCCATGATCAAATCATTCCTTCCCGATCCGCTTGCAGCAAGAGAGAGGCCTTAACTGGACCCCGCTCGAATATGTAGACTTAAGTGCATTCCCCTAAGTTGCACTTAAGGGGGTGTTGGTGTAATTATGTATTCATGAAATCATCCTCATCAACAAAATATGAAAATGAATTAATGTAATATATCAAACAAAAGTGTGTTGGAGCCTGAGATGCTTCTCTAGTACCCAGAGGAGGGCTCACCATTGATGAAGCAGTTATGGATATTTCCTATATGAAAAAATGATGATTATAATTTATCACAAGTTCACATGTACACGTGTGTATAATCATCAAATCAAGAAAATAAAGTAGAGATACATACCTCTGCCCTCTCTCGATCCTCAGGCGTATCAGGTGCATTCAACATATCTACATAGCTCAATGGCTACTGCACATATAAAACAGACAAAAAACACTAATCAATCTACAAATCCCAACTAAGAAAATTTCAACCTTTTTAAACAATTGTACAACTAAAAATATGTTCAATTACCTTCTTCCCATGTTTTGGCGTCCTCAAGTATATCTTCTGCTGAAGACGAGGCCTAAACACGGAGGGGGTACCCTTAAAAAACAAAATTAACATGAGATATTTGTATAGATAATATTAAACATAATTTAACAAATCTAAAATGAAATGACTTGCATATTCCATCAAAAGAATACATAAAATAAGGTGTACAAAATATGATATTGTATAGCCTTGTAGGCCAAAATTGATCGCTGAGAGCGTGACATCATCAATCTGGGATATTTGGTCCTCTGACAACGCCTACAAACAAAAAATGTCAAGCATTAAAGAGAGTTAGTATATCTTGTATTTTTTTTTTAATTCAAAGTGTACTATTCTATTTAACATGTTACAAAATTTATACCTTAGATGTCAAAGTTTCCGCTGCAGTAACTGTGGGAGGAATATCAGATACTGTTGTTGCATCCTAAAAAAAATATTATTTGTATCAATTTAAATTGATCGATAAATAAAAATTCATTTACAATTACAAATTTTAAGTGACTGATAAATAAAATGCTATGAATTCAAATCAACACACCTGTGTCTGTGGATAACTACCAAACATCATGTCGATCAACTCATCCGTCAGTTCCACATCCTTAGTCGTGTGGGTCTGACATCTACTCCCGCAAATCATGCAAAAATGGGATGTGGATCCATCTACAGTGTCCTCTTCATCCATCCCTGTGCATATCTGTAATATCCTCGATAATTTTCTTTTTGATTTTGCAATAATATTTACAAAGAAAACACAGTAACCCATTAAGGTTAGAGAAATAATCCAGAATAACTGAAAAGAACCCTTCCACCTGTTGTTCACCGAGAGCCCAATCTGGGAGGGTGAGAGCATACGATGTTCTGGGGATCATTAGCACCATAAACCAACTGAAAGATGAATACAAATATGGGTGGTAAGCCAACCCCTTTCGCTTAACCAACGGGTAAACAAGAAACTTGGCGGTAAACTAGCCAAGAGATCAACACACCAAGACACAAATCACTCAACCACAGTGTTTCAGTGGGAGGATTGAATCACAACAAAATCTCAACTTGACCGCTTATTCAGTGGGAGGACCATTCCAAACATAAAATCACTCAACCACTTATTCAGTGGGAGGACAAAACTTCATAACTAAATTATAGAGCAAGAAGGCGGCTAAGACAACCTCTTCCACTTATGCAATGGGCATGCAACACTCCAAAAATGGTTAGTAGTACTACTACTTAACCTTAAGAGATAGAAGGACAAGATTAGAGATGATATCCAATACATATTACAACAAATAACAACCATCAAAATAACTCAAATAAGCCACTACTGTTGAACTGAAAATCTAAAGTCAATACACACATAACTATTCTCAACCAACAACACCAAAATGATCATAACTCACGCAAACAAAGACTGAAACACACCAAATCAAATGCAAATGGAAGATATAACTTGGACGATGATTCTAGAACACCAAAACTGTAATCTAGATGCTTCCAAATAGTAGCATGCATCCCAATGCACCTCTAGAATGATACGACAAGCTAGGTGGTACAATTTGCTCTTAAAATTCCATCTCTCCAAATCAGCAACTATAAATTTGTAGACAATATCACCTCTGTACCATGATTTGTTAGAGCCAATACCCAAAATGATTGGTTCACTTGACTAGGAGGTGTGCATGAAATTTAGTTTCAGCAACTCCATGACCAGCAGCAAGAAAACACTCCAAAACCTCACAAAATCACTCCACAATCTGCAAAACACTCTCTAACAGCTCTAGAAATACAAGAAACATAGCTATGTACTGTCTCCCAAGTATGAAACTAAGACTTAGCTAGGAAGCCAAACTTCGAAGCTCATATTTCAATAGCCAAACTGACAACATAATGATGCGATTTCATAAGATGCCCCAAATGAGAGCCCAAGGCTCTTATTTATAACACTTCCCTCTCCAAATTCAAATTCAACTTCACCGAAATTCCCCCCAAAACCAAATTACATTTCACTCCAACTTGCCTCATGTGTTTGGCATCTCCTCCTTAGGCAAGTAATTCGATATTTTTCCTTGTTGAAGACTTGCAACATAAAAATGAAGTTAGCACATGAAATATGTTTCCTTTTTTATGCCAATGACTTAGGAATAAATAACAATATAGATGACAAATAAATATTTCCCTTTAAGTCGCCCACCATATAAATAATCAATAATAAAAATAATTAAATATTAAACCTTAGGATAATGAAATAATATTTAATTAAATAACTTATAACCCCAATACTAATCAACACCAAAATCAAGGATGAAGTTGTGTGATGAAGACCACTAAACTGTGTTGAATCAGGACCTTGTCCGAGACTGCTGAAAATAAAAATGCTCAACACAACCACTTACTAAAAATAGTAAGTCAATAAATACTGTTCTGAAAAACATGATCTTTGCACCCAGAGAAAGAGCTTGGAAATCTCAGTATAACTGCATCATCCAATCAGCCAAACCCTAACTTACTAAAAATAGTAAGTTCTCACTTCATCAAAGAATCACATGCATTTTATGTCACCCTGGAGTTCATGGAAAACCCAAAAGGAAACCATAAGAAGAATTGAATAATTCCCTCTTGACAAACCCTAAAAAGCTCGTGCATAACTCCACAGAAGTTGGAAACCCTAATTCTCCTTTCCAAATAGCCTATGGGTCTCTGGAATAGGCCAATGGACCACTGAATGCACATCATTGAGAAGGGGACATTACAATATCCCTGAGCAAGTGGTACACACATGTTGAATGGGCTCACTAGCGCCACATGCAACAACTAATGTCTCATCATCCAGTACAAGAGGGTGTGCTAACTGTGTCCCATGTTGGATGATCGCATTAGTCAATGTTGTGGCTTCCTGAAGAGTCTGTAGCTCCATCGACTCTTTCAAGTCTACTAGGACAGTCAATGCACCTTTTTTTTGGGTGCTAGGGGGCGGCGACTCTCCTGGGTACTTGCCTACGGGCTCCAGGTCTATCTTGGGTAGAGCCATCACCTCTACCATGGAACTCTCTCATGTCAAAATAATTAGGCAGCACATTGAGGACAAACTCACAATATACTTTCCTCAAAAAATACAATGGCACCTCAAAATTATTACAAGGTGCTTCGTCAAAGACCATCCACCACCTCCGCCAAAAAAGATTCTTAATCTACACATTGGTACACCAATGTATGGGAAACCTCTTTGCATTAAGAGGTAACAACTCACTAGTTTTAGGATCAACAAAAAGGGCACATATTTGTTGTTTACTAATGTTTTTTGTTTTTCACTCCCTCATATGATAACACACTAGCATAATATTGACGACACCTATCCCTATATTTTTCCCATTTTGTAATATGAGTGGAAATTGTAGTGGCACCACTAGCTAATGTTTCTAGACTAGTGGCGAGCGATTTATGATTCTCAAGCTCAAATGTTTTCAATTTATTAATCAGTCTATTTATTTTAGCTATGTTTTGCCCTAACGGATTAAGAAATTTCTCCTGTGTATCAGGTGTACAGTCAAAAGGAGGAGTTGTAGGTGTATTCTGTTGGTTTTGTTCGGGGTTTTGAGGAGGTGCATCTTGTTGTTGTTGTTGTGGATTTTTAGAATCTGGTTTGTGTAACAGGAAAAAAAAAAAAACCTAATAATAAAACGAATTTAAATTCAAAACATAAAAAAAATTGAATAAATGTGAAAGAAAAACAAAAATCAAGCAAAACCAACCTTGATCCATGGCGTTTGGGTGAGAAAAGAGGGGGAACGTGCACGGTTTAGCGAGAAAAAAAACAAATTATCAACTCGCAGCCACGTGAAAAATAAGACACAGTCGGCCCCAAAAAAAAATTATTGATAGGTAATGCGTACGAATTGCTTTAGGACTTGAAACTGCATATGGGGTTCTAAGTCCTAAAGCAGCACGTATGCAATCATTTTTCTAAAGGAACCTCGTACGCGCTTTTTTCCGTTTAGGCTCAAGGACAACGATCCTTAGTGTGTACAAGGTGATTTGAATTTTAAGTACCGCGATCGCGGTGCCTATTTTTTCAAGTTTTTTTAGGTGTGTGTCCACTTTTCTGCACACCATGTATGTGCACTTACCTATTTTCTTGTTTTTGTAATCAACAAACTATAATGTGTTTACTTTATAAAGCACTCATTTTATGCTCTGAAGTGACTATCATGCAAGAACATTATAATGCACTCAAGTTATGGTCTCTAGGGGACCAAAAAGTAGAGTTGCCACTATTTGGTCCCTATCTTTGTACACTTGCCCCTCACATTAAGGTATTTTGACCAAACCCTAAAGAGTGGGAGGGAGATAGAGAGGAGAAGGAGGGAGGCATGTAGAAATCCAAGAGAGAGGGAGAAAAGGAGGGAGGTAGAGAGGGGATTAGGTAGAGAGAGGAAAGAGGTAGAAAAGTGAGAAAGAGAGAGAAAGGATGTAGATGAGTGGGAGAGAGACACAGAGGGGGAGATATGGAGAGGGAGGGAGGTAGAGAGGGAATAGAGGTAGAGAGGTGAGAGAAGGGGAGAGAAGTAGAGAGGTGAGATAGAGAGAGAGGTAGAGAAGGGAGAAAGGTAGAGCAGTGAGAGAGAGGGAGAGAGAAAGGGAAGGAGGGAGATAGTGAAGGGAGGGAAGTGGAGATGTGAGGGAGAGGAAGGATGGTAAAGAGAGGAGAGTGAGAGATGGGGGAAGGAGTTTGTTACCCTAATGGAATTTTTGGCATTGTGTCAAATTGTGTTTCATGGATCTTTGGTTAATCATTTTTATGGTCCTTTGACTCTTGGCATAAATTACATGAAACATTTATTCAAATACAAAGTTTTAAGTCACTCAAGGTGACTAAGGAACATGAAGTAATTGGTCCCACCATGAAGGAAATAATGCATTATGAAATGATTTGTGAAATAAAAAGGTACAAAAGTCTTCAAAGTTATGTTATGCCACTTGGGAATAAGCCATGTTATGGTCCCCACCATGGAGACATTTAACAAGATATTGTTTGCAAGACAAAGTCACTAAACTCGTGACCATACGTGGCCACGTTCCTATGTTCTTTTGTTTAGCATTGGCATGTTAGGTTTATGAAAATATTTCTTGCAAACTCTTTCCAAGATTTGTTTTAGCTCTAAGGCATAATTGCTAGGGTTTTCACCACCACAGAAGAATGTTGGTCAGAAGAGGTGAATTTGGTATGGCACGATTGGTAGCATATGACAGTTGAGAAAGTGATTCATGATGTTGGCACTTCAGAAAAGTGGGTGTTTCGAATCCCTTTGTCTGGCTCCTTGTCTAAAAATGGTTGAGAAAAGTCTCTTGTTTAGCAAAAGAGAGTTCCATTTTATAGTCTTTCGTTATGCTTTGTTTGATAAGATTTTTTTTTGTTAAAAAGAAGGGTTTTCTTTTTAGTAAACAATGTTTTATTAAAATCCTAATTTGAAGGCGTCAAATGTTGAGTTTGAGTTTTCAGTTATAGTTTTTACCCTTGGATTTACTATGTTTGCAAAACCGCCTCAGGTTTATGGCTGGGTAAGGGAAGATTAAAAGTTCTTTTTTTTTTTTAACCCTAGCTGTATACTCTAACTATTGTTGTTTAGATTTAAAGAGAAAACAAAAGGGTTTTGTTTTTTATCGAGCTACGATGAGACTTTGTATTCTCAACTCTTCCTTTCAAATTGGTCATAAAAGATCTTTGTTACCCTAGTTAAGGGTCTTTCTTATCTGCACCATTTTTATGAACCCGAATTGAAGTAGCTTAGGGTTTTTGTTAGCCTAAGTTTAAACCTGCTCAAAATTGGTAAAAGATACGACGAAAGTTGTACAACTGCGTTACTTGTTTATGCTCGGTAATCTATGGTTTCCTTTCATGTTTTGATTCAGTTGTAAAAGATTTTGTTTGCACAAAACAATTCTTTTTCCGTTGAAGACCTTGACTGCATCTTGGTTGGTTAAGTTAAAATGATGTTATAAAAGCATAGCATGGTGGTTTTTTCTGTGTGTGAAAAAGTGAGGAGAACTTGAATAGATGATCTGATCAGTAATATAATTTAATATTGTTTACATAATTCTATTATTTTGTATGTGATTCATAGTCAGAATCAGACCTTTGCATGATTCATGATATTGTATTGTTCAATACACAATTCTATTGTGCATTATAAACATACCAGTATTATGTATATCAACAAATCTGTTCTTTGCATGATGTTGATGTGTTTGTGCATGTAAAAGTTCAATAGGATCTTGTACTTGAACTTTGAAAATATTTACAGTTGCTTCTAACTTTTACAAGTTAAGAAGATAGAGTTGAAACTCTATATGTACTAAAATTTAATTGTGAAAATTGTATCAGCTAGTGAGGTATTTTGAAACTAATGAGGTTCATTGGTCAGTGAGACCTTCTTGTCAGTGAGGCACATCTGTAATCAGTGAGGTTCTTTGGTCAATGAGACCTTGCCATTGAGGAATTCAAACAACCAGTGAAGCATTGTAAAACAACAGTTTATCAGATAAGCCAGTGAGGAAATTTTTGATTGGTTTTTCTACCCCATGAGGGTTTTCCACTTAGGACAAAATTTGTGTTATGGGTTGTCATTATCACTAATATGCTTGATCTTTATTACTTATGTGTCATTGTCATTCAAACCTCATAGTCAATGTCTGTGTTATTTCATCTTCAGCTTGTCTAACATATGAACATCCTTGCTCTTAATTTTTTGTTCATAATTAAAAGAGTTGTCATGATATTCATGGTAGTCTTGACAAAAGTATGAATTGATGTCTTAAGTTTATTATATCTATCAAAGTTCTTTATTCTAAGCATGGTTATCCTTATGGTGATTATTATTCTCAGTTTTGAAAGATTGTAGAAGGAATTGTTGATAACAGTATACCACTGATTCACCTTCAGCTTCAGCTTGTCTAACATATGAACATCCTTGCTCTTAAATTTTTGTTCATAATTAAAAGAGTTGTCATGATATTCATGGTAGTCTTGACAAAAGTATGAATTGGTGTCTTAAGTTTATTATATCTATCAAAGTTCTTTATTCTAAGTGTGGTTATCCTTATGGTGATTATCATTCTCAGTTTTGAAAGATTGTAGAAGGAATTGTTGATAACAGTATACCACTGATTCACCCCCCCCCCCACCTCTTAGTGGTATTGTACTCCAACAGGTATGGAGGTGACAAAGAGAGGGAGGGAGGGAAGGAGGTACATAAGAGAGAGAGAGAGAGAGAGAGAGAGAGAGAGAGAGAGAGAGAGAGAGAGAGAGAGAGAGAGAGAGAGAGAGAGGGAGGTGAAATAGAGATAAATAAAAAAGAAATGAGGAAGAGAAGAGGTAGAGAGATAGGTATAGAGATATAAAGATCTTAAGAGAGACAAAGAGAGAGGGGGATGGAGAGGGAGGATGATAGGTTTATAGCTCAAGGGAGATGGAGGAAAAGAGTAAACATAGAGAGTGAGAGATATAGGGTAAGGGAGAGAGATCATTTTACTTTACAAAAATGTGAGTGCATTATGTGAATGCCTATGGTAGACAATAGTGTGAGCTCATTATAATGCTAGTATGTTATAATGTGCTTGTATTATTGTCTTCCTTGGTTATTTCTAACCATTTGGATTGGATTTTCCTTAGGCATCCAACCAAAAGGGTTGGACAAACATTTAAATATGTTTTGTATATGTTTCAATGTCAAGTCAAAAAATTGACATAGTTTTGTTGAGCTCTCTCTTAGCTTTATAACCATGTATGTTTTTCTACATTTGAATTATGAGGTTTCGATCTTTAATTTCTTTTTGCTAGTAAAAAAACCTATGTACAACATTTTTTTAGCTCATTTTTACTTGTTCATCAAAATTTAAAACAAATCACAGTTTTTTGAACTAGACTCTAGACTACAAACAATTAAAAAATAATAATTTTTAATTAGTTTCCAATAAATTTGAACTAGACTCTAGACTACAAACAATTAAAAAATAATAATTTTTAATTAGTTTCCAATAAATTTAGCAAGGAATACACTCAACTTTCTAATATTTAGGATGTGTCCACTTTGAAAATTAGTAAAAGGACATATATTCATTGAAAAATTAGTAAGAAAAATTGGGCATAAACTACACGGTTTTATCTAATTTCACTAAAGCAATTTTTTTAATACTAATTTTTTTAAAGAATTTAAGGGTCACACATTAGATCTACTATGTTATATTGTTTTGACGAAAACACGGTTTTAAAAATGTAGTTTAGAATGTAGTTTCAGAGCACTTCAAACCGCATCTTCAAATTTTGAGTGCAACTATCTTCAATTTCTCATCCAAAATCAATCCCCATTTCCATGCACTTATGCACTTACCCTTGCTTCTTAAAATTGTTGTGATTATAATATGACTTATTAGTGCTTTTGCAATTTCATGCCATCACCTCATTAGTATTAGCTATTTCTAAGAACAATCACATGAGCTCTTTCTAAGAAGTTAAAAAGATTTGTTTTGTCATTACATTAATCTTTATTATGGCTATACAATCATTCATAGTTACATGTAATAAGAGTAGTTAGTTTTATGAGGTTTGAAGGTTTTTTTTCTTTATTAAGAGGGTGGTTGACAACAAAGAAAGTTAAAAAAAAATTAACCAATGTGTGGGCATTAGACTCATGGTTACATCAATCAAACATAATGGAACAAATAGCCTCGTATCAATTCACACAAGAATTTAGATGTAAATAACTAACTTCGTTGCTAACTTAGTTGTCATAGGACTGCTCTTGGTCCGTGCAACCATATACTTTTGGTTTAAAATATTCAAATCTTCAAGTTGCGCAGAGTGAGTTGTTAAAAATGTGAACATTTTTCACTTTTGGTTTAAAATGTATTAATTAATTTATACCAAATTAGAGACAAAAGAAGCAGAGAGGAAAAAATATTCAAATCTTCAAGTTGCATAGAGTGAATTGTTAAAAATGTGAACATTTTTCACTTTTGGTTTAAAATGTATTAATTAATTTATACCAAATTAGAGCCAAAAGAAGCATTCTAACAGGAAATTTTGAAAAGGAAAAATACCAATGATGAAAAACTTCTAGACTGGCATGGGGCCTGCTAGAGTAACTGGAACTGCTTACTACTATGCTGGATAATCTAAAACATGTTTTCTCCAACCCCAAATGATTGTAGAGTCCTGTTCTATGCATAAATTGACCAAGAGTTTGAATCTCAGATGGTAAAATAATCTTACATATAATATTTGTCAAGAGGAAAATTCGCCATCTATATCAAAAAAATCACAGTAAGTGCGTCAAATTCAACTAGAGAGAAGATTATGTTCTGAAGTTCAACCTCGTCAACTTTTCTAGCTTGAAGACACAAAACCTCTATCGGATAGCAGAACAAAATCATTACTCTCTTAGTTTGTTGTCAATTGAAAATAGTGTTACCACGCCATTTAGTGCTATTTATCTAATTAAATTTGGCCTATTAATGCATTCAAGTAGAAATTTGAGCTCATACATTTTCTCAAATATTTTATGTATCTTATATCACTAAACCCACTGAATTTTTTAAATATTTTAAATGTTTCACATAAAAACAAATAATCATATTATAGAAAGGTTATTTTACTTGTTTCCATTAAATTTTGAGTTCTATTAAAATCTAAAATATTATTTAATTTTTATTAATTACTGTTGACAATATCAACCAATAAATAAACTGAATAATGGTAATTAACATAAAAATAATAATTTTTAATTATAATACTATTGTTTGAAATGTTAAATTCAATGATATGATTATCTAAATAGTTTAAAAAATAAGATTAACAGATACAATAGTAAAAAAAACAGGGACATATAAAATAAAATAGCAAACAAAGTGCTCTATAAGTTTTTAGAAATAAAGAAAAAAAGATAATTCATATGAGATATTATAATAACATATGGATTTAAAAAATAGTGTGAGAAAGAATATGAGGAATAGCAGATCTAACTATTGATCTAATTGTTTCTGTATTGTGAATTATGAATTATGAATTATGAATTATGAAATGATGATCTTATGCTATTCAATTCCTTAAATAAATTATAAAAAGTAGTACTGCTAAATTAAATATATACTTGAAAAACAGAAGATCAGCACTTCAATTATGAAACGGCCAGATCTGCTGTCCAATAAATCATCTTTGTATCCTAAATGTTAAAAGTCTTTTATTTTATTCTACTCTTTGACAAATCAAAGACCGCTGGATCTGTTGCCCCATGAACTTAAAAGTCTTCTATAATATTCTTTCAAAACAAAAACAAAAACTAGATCTGCTGCCCCTAAATAATCTTTTGCCCTCCTGAACTAGAAAACTGAGAAGTCTTTCTCCTCTCTTCTATTCTTTCTTTGAAATTTAAAGATTATCATATTACCTGTTCCAGATAGTCATTCGAATTTAATTGTCTTAATTCCCCTAAAAACGCCAAAATCCTTATCTCCTTGTGCCTTGCTCGGAAGAGTTAAGGACGAAGCGTAAGCATTCTGAGGGAAAAGACGAGGGAAAAGCAACGAGGACGTTTCACAAAAGACTCCACAGGATTTTCACCGTCTACTACTATTCTATTTTTTTTTCAACACGAACAGAATATATTTTATCAAGCGTGCCATGGGCAACTTTTCAGTTTTACACGCGGGGCGGTTACAGATCCTTTTCTTTTTAAAACCAAAGGACAAATGACTGGAAAGCCAATTTTCTTGAATCTTCCACGCCTTGCTAAAAATTAGATATTCCATGGCGTTCATTCACCATCGCTTTTACAAATTTCGAGAAGATCCTATTTTTAAACCAAACTGCTGGTTTAAATCTATACTCAGGCTTCCTACATGCTTTCTAAAAATTCCATCTGTACTTCAAGAAAAATGGCTTTACTACTGTGAAATCCCAAAACCGGGATTTTAGCTTGCTTGGTCAACACTAAAGTAGAGGGAGAGAATAATTTTCGAACATCTTTGAATGTGGGTAAAACTCTTCCGGCATGATTCTATAGTCCGTTCCATGCCGCTAAAATTAGGAAA